>NC_072425.2:97402500-98002500 GCF_028878055.3 Symphalangus syndactylus
CAAATGAGATCTGGAGTGGGTATACTATTATTACAGGAATATTAAGAAATTATTTTAGGCTGCTAGAAAGGGTAAAAAGAGTCCTCGGTAAGGCTTTTTCTCTTAATAAAAATGTCAGCCCCCAAAACATTTCTTTCCTAACAGAAAGCAACCTAGAAAAACAGACTTGCTTGCATATGTAAATGCAGGTGGCTAAGAGCCAGGTCCACCCAATATGGGGGTTCCGCTACTTTTTCTTTGTTGTCAAGAGTGCGGACACCATGGTGTTCAGCCAAGTAGAGGCCACGTGTGTGGGTATCATAGCGACCAGCCAGGTAGCCACATTTACATATTAAAAGATTAGAGTGGGAGGGCCAGTTTTTTTGCTGGCTAAGTGAATGACACACCTGATCAAATCAATCCCCTGGGCCCTATGCAAGTCAGACACCACCTTCTCGAGCCTCCCAATATAACCGCCAGCTTTCTGCTGGCAGGCAGGGTTATTCCATTCGGAGCCCTCCTCCCTCTGTACAGGAGAGCTGTTCTCTTCTCTCTTGCCTATTAAACTTTCTGCTCCTTAATCCACTCCACGTGTGTCCATATTGCTAATTTTCTTGCTGTGAAACCAAGGACCCTGGGTGTTTCCCCCAGACAACGGAGCCGTATCACTATCAGACAAAATGGTTATAAAACAAAAATATGTTACAAGCTACAAAGAAAGATATTATGCATTGATTAAAATGTCAACTCATCAAGAAGAAATTTGATATTGGAATGTGTTGAAATAGAGTGGTGGTGAGTCACTAAAGTTGGAGAATGAAAAGATGATGAATTCAGCAATATAAGAATGTCATTCACAATCTATGTAAATAACTCAGAGATATTTCAGATTCAAGGATAGAAACCTGTGGTCCAGATGCTGAAGTCCTCAACAAATGTAAGTAGACAGAAAGTCAGTAATGAGAGGAGGTAAAGAGTGTGTTTAGATCTCATGATCATCAGAGTTGGGAATCAGGATATTTTAAAGAAAAAATTTAATAAGAGAGACATTGAAAATTCAAGAGAATGCTGACACTGTAACTTTTCAAACTTGGTCTAATGAATGCTTTCCTTAGAACTGCAACACGGAGCGCTTTCCTCATAACAGTGTGGCCATACAGAGACAAGACAAGAGTGTAGAGTAAGGATTCAATGAAGAGTTTGAGGGTAAATGAGCTCAATTATAAAATGGGGTTACTGAGGACACAAAGAACATTGCTGCGGGGAAAAAGGCTTAATTAGCAGAAGGAACAAAGAGACAAATGAAATAAGGTGGGGGCAACAGAAGGATTATTGGGTATGGCTAATATTTTGTTCAGGGGATTAGCTGGCTCCTTAACTTTGTCTTGGATATTGTCAGATGGCATACAGCTTTCATTCCAACTTCCTGTTATTCTCCTTTCTTGTACCACAGCAGCTAAAACAATGAAATGCTTTGCGTCTACTACCTGCTCTAGGTAGTATTCCAGGTGCAAACTGGATTCCCACCATTTGACTTACTCATGTGGAATTTGAGAGGCACTTGTGAAGCCATGTTCATCTTGTTGCTTCTTTTATGTCTCCACACAGAAAAGACTACGGAAAAGTAGGTTTTCTGTAGCAGTGCTCCATTCCAGTGCCCCGTCTTCAGTTTCATTATGTCTAGGGGCATTTTAGTAAGGGTGGTGGCCAGATTCTGTTCCATTTTCCATTCACCAATGTTGTAGCCACTGAGAGCTGTATGAGTGTCTGTCTGCAGGGGCATTGAGAATTTCATCACATTCCTGACAAGGGCAGAGGTAGTAGCTCTCACATCAGGTCAGATCTTTGTACTCTGAAATGCCTGGGACCCAGTCTACATTATGTTTCTCGGCCCTTGCAATAACTTCATGATCATTCAATCCTTCTATTAAGTCCCTTTCTACTTATAATATCACAGTGTTTGTTTCCTGCAAGAACTTTGACTAACACAGCCTTCTCACTATTTTTAAGTGACTCATGCATTGTCATCTCTGTCTCAGTTGAGTACTGAACAAATCATGGCCTGCATAAGTATTTAAACAAAATATACAAATATCAATATTTCAATTTATTTGAAATGTTAATGCAATTAAGAGAGGTAAAAATTTAACTGTGTGTCCAATTTGGCACCTACTCTATTGCTTTTAGAGATTATCATTAGCAATAGGTCATACTGATTTATAAGAGCTGATCACTGTTCGGAATTGTGGTTTAAAGAGAACTATTAAAAAGATTTTTTTTCTGCTAGTAGTCCCAGGAATCTTCTTGTTCATATCCTGCCTCTATATAGCGTGCTGTACATTTGATTTTAAGAAATGAAATCTGAACATAATAATTTATATTCTTTTGAAACCTTTCTTCATTTAATTCAGATAATATCCTCTATCATCTACAAAATCCTTTTATTATAGTGTGTTAGCGACATATACTTTTTCATGACAGCCTGGAGTTGAAACTATTATTCAATAGAAACAATTTGTGGTTCTGAAAATATAATGAGCAGGAAACTCAGTTCCCTAGTACAAGACTAGGAATTTTCTTTGGTAGTTAAAGGAGAAGAAAGAGGTGTTTTCAAAGGTTTCATTTTATTTGAAGTCTATCATTAAAGCTGTTGCTCAACATGACAATTTACAAGAATCTGCACGTTTCCTCAACATGACAATTTTGTTTGGTTTCATTTTATAGTAAATTATGTTTGTCTCTTTGCTTATTTTGAGTTATAGTTTCTTCCTCATCCAGGTTGTGTCAGAATATTAAAGGTGAAACTGAGATACAAAATGTTTCATGCTCACCTGGCAGATAGGCACTCCTATATGATTTGATTTCACATGGAGAGCTACAATCTCGTCCTTGGACACTTCTACAGAAACCCATATTGTTATTTTTTCTTAATTGCAAGCTAAAAAATTTTAGAAACAGTTCTGATTTATGTAAAAATTTTTGGAGACATTTATTTTATAGACTCAGAAAGACACAATACATACATGTGCATGGTCACACTTACCCATTGAAGCTAATTAGACCTGCATTTTTCTCCCTACCTCATATCAACATTTTAATTCCAAACTAAAATTTAATAATAGCTCTGTTTATCAGGTGATTACCTTATGCCAGGAACTGGGCTAAGTGCTTTTCGTTCACTATTCCATTTAATCCTGACCACTGCCCTGTGAGGTTTGCATTCATTTCTCTTATGTTACCAGTGAGGAAGCTGAGACATAACAGGGTCCAGAGCTGACATTTCCAGACGAGGTCTGCCCAACACAAAGTCAGCACCCATAACTGTTACATAATTAGCACAGTTTTCTTCCAAAATCGAAGACGATGTGCTAGTGAAAGTGCATTCCAACAATGGGGTCAGAGATCAAATGGCAGCCTTACTCAAGAAATGACAATTTCTTTAGAGACCATTATTCTAAGTGAAATAACTCAGGAATGGAAAACCAAACATTGTATGTTCTCACTCAGAAGTGGGAGCTAAGCTATGAGGACACAGTGGTACAAGAATGATACAATGGATTTGGGGGACTTGAGGGAAAGGGTGGGAGGGGAATGAGAGAAAAAAGACTACACATTGGGTACAGTGTACACTCCTCAGGTGATGGGTGCACCAAATTCTCAGAAATCACCGCTAAATAACTTATTCATGTAACCAAAACCACCTGTTCCTCAAAAACCTATTGAAATAGAAAACAACATAACAACAGCAGAAATAAATGACAATTTGTGTTCTTTCATCTCTTACCGATAAAATGAGGACTTTGATCTTGAGCAGAGGTTGCTAATTGGCAGCTGCTCCCTAGAGTTGCTTCTTAGGTCTGAACATTTCTTTTTTCTTTGTTTTAAACTAATTGCCACATTTCACAATTGGAGTTTTTCACAAATGTAAAACATTAAAATTCAAAAAGAAAAAAATGTTTTGGCTTTTATTAAAAAAAGATTATCTGGCAAAATAGACCCAAATTCTGTCAGTACAACAATCAGCGGGTGGTAGCAGCTGTTCCCTTTACATGGCCAACGCATTCTTCATGCCACAGTCTCCACCTCTCCCAGCTGCCTTGCACCAAACCATTGATACACATTTGTCCGCTAACTTACCTCTGTGGGCATCTAGATATCCATCCTACCCTCCAGCCATTTTTCAAACTTGTTTCTGCAGAGCTGGCAAAGCCTTTGATACATACACTTTTCTTTACATAGATTATTCCTAATCTTAAAATTAATCTAGATGACTTTTCCAGCTCTAAAATAGTTAACTTGGATTCAGATACAGATTTTTTTTGTATTTTTATTAGGCAGATTAGAAAATGCAATATTAAGGTAGGTTTGAAATGAGTTTCAATTAAAAAAAATCATATATTTGGAAATTGAGGAAGAAAATTTGCTATGGAAGGCAAGTAGATAACAATACAAGTAATCTTTTAGGGATCCATGCGGGATCTGCAAACTATGTCTCACAGGTCAAACTGACTGCTGTCTGTTTTTGAGAATAGTTTTATTGTAACAGCCATACCTAGTCATTTATGTATTGGCTATGACTGTGTTTCCTGTACAATGACAGAGTAAAATAGTCCCAACAGAGACTATAGTGTCTACAGAGCTTAAAATATTTACTATCTGGTCCTTTGGAGAAAAAGTTTGCCAAACATAGAGAAAAAGTTGGGCAGTACCCATAGATCAATGATTCTGGCTCAGTTTGGAACTAAGTATTTAGACTTGCTAGGGCTAAGTGATGACTAGCATGGTGATTATGACCATTTAGATCTCATATTCTAGTTGGTATATTTGCTCTGTCACAAACAACTGGACAGGATATTTCAGTCACTGTGCTTGTAAGTAATACAGAAATATACAGAAAGTATCTCTGTCAACCATTCAGTATTTGACAGACATTATGCTAAGTGTTATACATAAATATATGTTGTGTATATTTATAATTTTATTTAATTTTTACACCACACCAATGATAGGTATCAGTATATTTTCATTTTTCAGATATTAATAGCTTTCATATCATGCTTAATGTCACATTTACTCTTGGGTATCAATGTAAAAAGGTAGGGAATCATAAGAGCATATGATAGGAGGGGGGTTCTTACCCAGGCTTTGTGTTCAGGATAGTTTGCTAAAGGTGATGTATTGGCTAAATTATAAGAGGTGAGTAGGAGAAAACAGGAGAGAGGGAAACAGAGACAGAGAGAGAGAAAACAAAAAACAAAAAATCAGAGAATGACAGCGAGAGTGAGAGAGAGAAGAGAGAGTGAGAAAGAGAGAGAATTTGTAAAGGCCATATGCCATCTCTAAGTTTCCTGAACATTTCTTATAATTTCATTTTCTTCGGGCTACAATGAAAATATATACTGAGTTAATGGGTTTTCGCTGATAGGTACATGATAGATAATAACAATAACAAAAGCTTCAGCCATTTATTGGACAAGTTCCTCATGCTGTACATGCTACAACTTCATGCGTATTGTTGGGCTTAATCCACAACATACATTTATTAGACAAGTACTGTTATTAACTATTTTACACATAAATAAAGAAGTCAAATGTAAATCAAGTATCTTGTCCAGAGTTACCTGGGTGAAAAGTGACAGAGCTAGCTGTCAAAACAAAAGTTTGATTTCAGGACTCGTGATTGTAACGACTGCACTGAACTTCCTCACATTGTTCAGTCTCTTCAGTACAGTGCAGTAGCCCTCCTAGCAATGGGGTCCTGGAAGGTGACTTTTCATGTTGAGATTTCACATTCTCCAAATGTGAGGATATATTGGGTTCAGAGAATCAGTATTGTCTTAAAGTCTTTCATTGGGTAGAATTTTAATGCCAAATGCCTTCCTGTGCATCACGCAGGGTCAACAGATTCACAATATTAGATTCAAAATATTATGTTACAGAGGTCAGTATGGCCATCAATTAGATAATCTTGAACACTTCTCTATTTTGGTATTAATTGGTTATGAGCCTTACTTTACTAATCAAGAAATAAATTTTATGAGTTGTTAAATAACTTGCCTAAAGTTATCTAGTTTTTAAAGTACTGGATCCCAATATTGAATTCAGGTTTGCCAGTCCAGTAATTTTTTTTCATCTAATGAGAATTCACATATATGCACTAAATATTAGGAAATCCAGGAATTTAATTAAACACACTAAAGCCTTTGGTTTTCCGTTTAGTGTTATAAGCAGTATGAGAAGTCTGAAAGGGTCGCTAATAGGCAAATCATTCATGTAGAAAAATAGAAATATCAGCAATTTTGGTAAGATATTCAGGTGCAATATTTATAAGAGTTTTAGAATATTTTAGAGATTAACTTCAAGATATGTCATTCAAATTTTACCCAAACAGAAATCTTTAAGATATTTTACTTAACTTTATTTCATGTAATATCAAATGGAACCACAAAAGACCCCAGATAGCCAAAGCAATCTTGAACATAAAGAAGAAAGTGGGAGGCATCACACTACCTGACTTCAAAAGATACTACAAAGCTATAGTAACCAAAACAGCATGATACTGGCATTAAAACAGATACATAGACCAATGAAACAGAATAGAGAACCCAGAAAAATATCCATACATTTACATTACACTCCACTCATTTTTGACAAAGGTGCCAAGAGCATACCTTGGGGAGAAGACAATCTCTTCAATAAATGGTGTTGGCAAAACTGGATAGCCATATGCAGAAGAATGAAACCAGACCCTTATCTCCTACCATATACAAAAATGAAATCAAAATGGATTAAATACTTAAATCTAAGACTTGAAACTATAAAACTGCTAGCAGAAAACATTGATAAAATACTCAAGGACAATGCTCTGGGTAAATATTTTTTAAGTAAGACCTCAAAAGTCCAGGCAAGCTAAGGAAAGAGAAAAATACAAATAAGACCTCAAAAGCCCAGGCGATCTAAGGAAAAATAGAAAAATAGAAAAAATGCTTGATTGCATCAAGCTGAAAATCTTCTGCATAGCAAAGGAAACAACAAAGTGAAGGGAAAGCCTACAGAATGAGAGAAAATATTTGCAAATTATCCATCTGACTAAAGATTAATAACCAGAAAATACAAGGAACTCAACGGCAAAAAAATACCAAAGTCTGATTAAAAAATGAGCAAAAAAAAAAAAAACCAGAAAAAGCCTAAGTAAACATTTCTCAAAAGAAGACATACAGATGGCCCACAGGAATGTGAAAAAATGCTCAACAACACTAATCATCAGAGAAATGTAAATTTAAAAAAATTAGATATCATCTCACCCCAGTAAGAATGGCTATTATCAAAGAGACAAAAAATAAGAATTACTGGCAAGAATGGAGAGAAAAGGAGAACTCATATACTTTTGGTGGAAATGTAAATTAGTACAACCACTATGGAAAACAGGATACAAATTCCTCAAAAAGCTAAAAACAGAACTTCCATATGATTCAGCAAGCCCACTACTGGATATACATACCAAAGAAAGGAAATTTATATATTGAAGAGATATTTTTACTCTCATGTTTATTGTAGCCAAAAATTCACAATAGCCAATATTTGGAATCAACCTAAAGTACCCATCACTGGATGAATAGATAAAGAAAATATGGTATATATACATGATAGGAGTACTATTCAGCCAGAAAAAGAATAAAATCTTGTCACTTGCAGCAACATGGATGGAAATGGAGGTCATTATGTTAAATGAAATAACATAAAGACAACTATAATATGTTCTCACTAATACGTGAGAGCTAAGAAAGTGGATCTCATGAAGATAGAGGATATTTTAGTGGTTACCAGAGGCTGAGAAATGTAGAGCAGGGGAGTGAATAAAGAGGGGTTGATTAATGGATACAAAAATGCAGGCAGATAGTGTAATCCCAGTTACTCGGGAGACTGAGGCAGGATAATTGCTTCAACCTGGGAGGCAGAGGCTGCAGTGAGCTGAGATTGTGCCACTTCACTCCAGCCTGGGTGACAGAGGGAGATTCTGTCTCAAAAGCAAACAAACAAACAAACAAACACCACGCAGGCAGATGGAAGAATGTACCTAGTGTTTGATAAATTTAATAGAGTGATTATAGTTAACAATAACCTACTCGAAATAGCTAGTAGAGAATAATACTAGTATATTCCCAGCATAAAGACAGAAAAATATTTAAGGTAATGGATACCCTAGTTTCCCCAATTTGATTATTATACATTATGTGACATGTCAAAATATCATATGTACTCCAAATATGTACATCTATTATGTATCAATCAAACAATTAAAAAAACAAAGAAAGCAAAAAGCATCAAATGGAGTGCATTGATATTTCTGAGGTAATCAGTTTTTAAAAAAATACTTAATATAACATTGTAGCTAATACAGTTTCAAAATTAAATCATGGGAAAAAAACAATACCTAATGTTTTAATAAAACCATTTCTGAGGAATTTTTATTTTGGAAAAGAATACTTAGAAGCTGAGAACAAATGTATGATATGCAAAGTTTTTTTCCATATTAAAACAAGTTTGTTTGGAGTACACCATGGAAGTTTTTTTTGTTTTTGTGTTTTTTTTTTTTTTTTTGAGATGGAGTCTTGCTCTGTCACCCAGGCTGGAGTGCAGTGGTGTGATGTGGGCTCACTGCAATCTCCATCTCTCGGGTTCAAGCGATTCTCCTGCCTCAGCCTCCCAAGTAGCTGGAACTACAGGCATGTGCCACCATGCCCAGCTAATTTTTGTACTTTTAGGAGAGACAGGGTTTCACCATGTAGGCCAGACTGGTCTCGAACTCCTGACCTCAAGTGATCCGCCTGCCTAGGTCTCCCAAAGTGTTGGGATTACAGATCTGAGCCACCACACCTGGCTGGAAGTTTCTTAAACAATTAAGCAAAGATTTTTCTTAAAAAAATCTTTTTTTAAGAAAGATTTCACTTCACTTCTAGAAATCTACCCAAAATAATAAACATATAGGTTCACACAAAGACTTACATTCAAATGTTTATATCAGCATTATTCATAATGACCAAAAAGTAGAAAGAACCCAATATTTTCATTAACTAATGAATGAACAAAATGTGATCTAACCATACAGCGAAATATTACTTACCAATAAAAAGGAATAAAGCACTGATAAATCTATAACCCAGACAATATCAAAAAGTGAAAGAAGCCAGACACAAAAGAACATCTATGATTCTATCTATATGGAATGTCCAAAAAAAAGGGCCAATATATAGAGAAAGATTATTTGTTGCCTAGGATTGGAGGTTGGAATGGGGAGTAAGTACAAGTTGGCATGAGGTTTATTTTTAGTGCTGAAAATATTCCTTTTTTTTTTTTTTCATTTGAGACAGGCTCTTGCTTTGTTGCCTGGGCTGGAGTGCAGTGGCACAATTTGGGCTCGCTGCAACCTTGACCTCCCAGTTTCAGATGATCCTCCAACCTCAGCCTCCCAAGTAGCTGGGACTACAGGCACATGGCACCATGCCCAGCTAATTTTTGTATTTTTTGTAGAAGCAGAGTTTTGTCATGTTGCCCAGGCTGATCTCGAACTCTTGGGCTCAAGGGATCTGCCCACCTCTGTCTCCCAAAGTGCTAGGATTACAGGCATGAGCCACCAGGCCCAGCCAAAAATGTTCTAAAATTAAATTGTGGTCATGTGTGGTCAGCTCTGTAAGTATACTAAAATTCATTGAGTAATACACCAAAAACAGGTAAATTTTATTTTATGTAAACTGCATCTCAACAGAACTTTAAAAAAATGAGATTGTATATTCTAAAATATCTGGCTCATTTCAAACTGAATTAGGGTGGGTTTTTGGGTCAGCAGGACAAAATTAAATATGCTTATATCTATGAGATTGTTTTGTAACTATAACTATCCATTTCTAGTTGCAAACTATCCATTATATTACAAGTTATAATTATGAGATTCAAAATGCTTTGTGATTTAGAAAGTGATGAAAACATAAATCATATAAACAAAACAGAAATGTCACATAGCTTTACCACCTGCTACAATGTTTTATTTAAGGCTTGTAAAAGAGTAAATAACATTCAAATAAAGCCATGACACTTACTAGCCAGAAACTTTGATTTCAAAGGCATTTTCTAATGTATACTTCAGATGCAAACAGTGTTACTTTCTAGCATATATAGAGATAGCTGTTGAAAGGGAAATATACATCTTTTCCATCTACATTCAAAAGAACTTTAGTATTCTAATCTCATTTTAAAATCACAGTGTGGAAAATGCTAAGTTGAAATAAGTCAATTTCTTTATTAAGAGAGCCATTTAAAAATTGCTTTTATTAAATAAAAATATCAAAAACAAAACATCTGAAAAGTAATTTCTTAGTCTTCTGCAAAACATTTGGTATCATGGGTTTATTTTTCCACATTCAAATACTCCAATTTTATAGTAAAAAGAGCCTATTGCAATTATATAGTACAATTCTCTTATTTTGCTGGTGTGAAAACAATGCATTAAAGGTTTCTATTAATTTTTTTCCCAATAAATAAAATTTATCTTTCTACTTTTTGGGCTAGCTAAATACTAGTACATTAATGTGTTTGTGGTAGATAGCTGAGGTTTTGAAATCCTAGCTGTGGTAGACCAATAGCAACCTGCTAGCCCCCAATATGTCAAGGTGTAAATCCCAGGAGTTTGTGAATACATTATTTTACATGGTAAAGGAACTTTGCTGATGTGACTAAATTAAGAATTTGAGATGGGAAGATTATCCTGGATTATCCAGATAAGCACAGTATAAACCCAAGTTTCCTTATAAGAGAGAGAAAGGAGGATCAGAGTCCAAGAGTGATTTAAGGAATAAAACAGAGGTCAGGAAGGAGAGAAGATACTATGTTGCTGGTTTTAAAGATGAAGGAAGGAGCTATGAACCAAGGAAAGCAGGAGGCCTCTGGAAGCTGGAACAGGCAAAGAAAGGAATTTGCTCCCTGGAGCCTTCAGAAGAAATGCAGGCATGTTAACATCTTGATTTTACCAGTGAAATTGACTTCAATCATTTATATTCAATATTGTATTGATAGCCAAAACAATTAGGAAAAAGAAATAAAATGCATCCAAATAAAAAAGAAGTAAAATTATCTGTTTGCAGATGACACATTTTATATAAAAAACCAAAGCCTCTACTAAAAAACTGTTAGAACTAATAAATGAATTCCATATTCCATAAAATTGCAAGATATAAAATTAACAAACAAAAATCAGTTGTGTTTCTACACACCAAAAAGTATGAAAAAAAATTTTTAAAAATCCCATTTACAATAGCATCAAAAAATAAAATACTTAGAAATAAATTTAATCAAGGATGTGAAATACTTGAATGCTTAGAACTATAAAATATTGATGAAAGAAATTAAAGAAGACAGAAATAAATGTGAAGATATACCATGTTCATGAATTAGAAAAATTAATATTTAAAAAATATTCATAATACCGAAAGCAATCTATAGATTCAATGTAATCCTTATCAAAATTCCAGTGGTATCTTTCACAGAAATAGAAAAAAAGCAATTCTAAAATTTATATGGAACCACAAAAAACTCCCAATAGCAAAAGGATTCTTGAGCAAGAGGAACAAAGCTGGAAGCATCACACTGCTTACCTTCAAAATACATTATAAAGCTATAGTATACAAAACAGTATGCTATTAGCGTAGAAACAGACATATAGATCATTGGAACAGAATAGACAGCCCAGAAATAAATCCACCATTTACAGTCACTTCATCTTTGACAAAGGTCTCAAGAACACACAATAGGAAGGTATAGTGCCTTAATAAATGATGTTGGGAAAACTGAATATCCACTTGAAGAAGAATGAAATTGGACCCTTATTTCACACTATACACAAAATCAACTCAAAATGAATTAAAGATTTAAGACCTTAAACTACTAGAAGAAAGTAGAGAGGAAAAGTTTCTTTCTTATTGTATATATTTAAGGTGTACAACACTGTGTTTAGATACACATATACATAGTGAAATGGTTACTATAATTAAGCAATTTAACACATTCATCATTTCAGAAGGTTACTTTTTTTTTTTGAGATGGAGTCTTGCTCTGTCTCCCAGGCTGGAGTGCGGGGGTACAATCTCTGCTCACTGCAACCTCTGCCTCCCAGGTTCAAGTGATTCTCCTGCCTCAGCCTCCCGAATAGCTGGGATTACAGGCGCCCGCCACCATGCCCAGCTAATTTTTGTATTTTTAGTAGAGACGGGGTTTCACCATATTAGCCAGGATGGTCTTGATCTCCTGACCTCGTGATCTGCCCACCTCGGCCTCCCAAAGTGCTGGGATTATAGGCATGAGCCTCCGTGCCCGGCCCAAGTTTACTTTTTTTTTTTTGTGGCAAGGGCACTTAAAATCTGCTATTTTAACAAAAATCCTGAAGACATCAGTATTATTAACAACAGACCTATGTTGTACATTAGATCCCTACACTTGTTCATCCTACATACCTGCAACTTTGTATTCTTTGATCTGCACATCTCCTTATGCTCCCCTCTCCTCTGCCCCTAATAACTACTGTTTTATCCTCTATCTCTTTATTTTTTTAAGATACGACATATAAGTGACATTGTGCAGTATTTTTCTTTTTGTGTCTGGCTTATTTCACTTGGTCTGAGCAATAATTTTTTGCCTATAACTTCAAAAAGTAATTTGTTCATTTTTGCAAGGCATAAAAAGCAAAAACAGACAAATGAGATTACATTGAACTAAAAAGCTTCTGTACAGCAAAGGAAACAATTGGCAAAGAATCAACCTAAAAAATGAGAGAAAATATTTGCAAACCACTCATCTGATAAGGGGTTAATATCTAAAATGTATTAAACATAAGGAACTCAATAGCAATAGAAGAAATAACCCAATTAACAAATGGGCAAAGGATCTGGATAGGCATTTCTCAAAAGATGACATCCAAATGGCCGATATATATATAGGGAAAAATGCCCAGCATCACTAATCATCAGGGAAAGGCAAATCCAATTCACAATGAGATTTCACCTCACATCAGTTAGAAAGGCTATCATCAAAAAGACAAAACATAAAACGTGTTGGCAAGAATGCAGAGAAAAGAAAGCCCTTGTATACTATTGGTTGGAATTTAAATTGTAAATTAAAGCCATTATAAAAAACAGCATGGACGTTCCTCAAAAAATTAAAAATAGACCTACCACATGATCCAGCAATCTCACTACTGGGTATATAACCAAAAGATATGAAATCAGTATCTTAAAGAGATATTTACTCCCCTGTTAATTGCAGCATTATTCAGAATAGTGAAGATACTGAATTAACCTGTGTCCATCAACAGAAGAATAAATTTTAAAAATATGATGTGTATATACATATATATTTAAATATACATATATATACAGTGAAATATTATTCAGCCTTAACAAAGAAGGAAATCCTATTATTTGTGACAACATGAATGAACCCAGAAGACATTATGCTAAGTGAAATAAGCCAGGCAGAGAAAAAAATATATTGCATGATCTCACTTACATGTGGAATCTAAGAACATCAGTTAAACTCAGAAGCAGAGTGTAGAATAATGGTTGCTAGGGGTTGTTGGGGTGGAGGAGATGGGTGCTGTTAGTCAAAGAGTACAAAGTTTCAGTTACACAGGATGAATAAATTCTGGGGAGCATGGTGACTATAGTTAATATACTAACATACTATATGGTATACTTACAATTTGCTAAGAAAGTAGATCTTAAGTGTTCCCACCACACACAAAGGTTCACTATGGGAGGTGATACAGATGTTAATTAACTTGATTCTGTAATCATTTCACAATGTACATGTTTACAGAAATGTCATGTACAAATGGGGAGATGTTAGTCAAACAAACAACATAAACAATTTTTATTCATCAATTATACCTCAATGCTGAGAAAAAATAAAAGTAGGAAATAATAAAACAAAATAAATGACAAATAATCAACAAAGAAAAAAGAAACTCATTTCATACTTCTGACTTCCAGACATATAAGGTAATATGATAAAATAAACAAGTAAAAAATTGTGTTGTTTGAAGCTACAAAATTTGTGGTAATTAGTTAAAATGGCAATCAGAATCTAACATAATGTTTGAAGGACTAAGAACCACCATCTAAGATAATAAATGTATCCTGAATACTAATTTTTTAACCAAGTTAATTGGGGTGTTTCTGTTGAATTGATATTTAATTTAAAGTACAGTAAAATTAGAGTCAAAGTTTCATTTCTTCTTTTAATATGGACATTGTTAGAACTCTGTCCTTAAAAATACTAATCTTAGATTCGTTCATGTCAGGGATACTGCCAGGTGAGTAAGAGAACCATGACCACTATCTGTATAGACCTTATAATCTAGTAAGAAAACAAAAACAAAAACAAAAAAACAGATAATAAGCAAGGATACAGATTGAATATTTAGTTTAAGTTCTAAAATGGAAACAAATAGTTTAATGCTAGAGAATGACCTGGGGTAAGAAGCCAATTTAAACAGGGTATTCAGGAGGTGAAATTCAGCTGAGACATGTAGGATAAACAATCAGTCCTGCCAGGGGCAATGGTTGCCTTCTTTTAGGAACTTTTAGGAACATTCACAAGGCTAGTGAGTTGAAGTACACAGCACATGTGAGAGCTGAGGAGGGAGAGTGGGAGTGGGAGAAAAGCAACGTATTTGAGTTTGAACAGGTAGGCAGGGGCTAGCTGTTGCAGGTAACAGTCCTCTGGTATTTTTACCCATTTTCTATGGGAGGCCAGTGAAAGGTTTTAGGGTAGGGACATGGTGTGATTTACAGTTTGAAATCTCATCCCGGTATTATATGGCAGAGATGTAGATTGGATGGGGCCTGAGTGAAGCTCAGAGAAAAAATATGGTATTTTCTGCAGTGATCCACGTAAGTCATGGGGGAGGCTTGACCAGCACAGTAGCAGAGAAGACACAGAGCAACAGGTGAGTGTGAGATTTCTTTGGACTCCTTATTCATGGATTGAATACAAAGGAGGAGTCATGAATGAGAGAAGAGGGAGGAGCCTCATGCCATTTTCCTAGTTGGTGACGAGGGATACTCAATAGTGCCATTTTCCAAAACAGGGAAGACTAAAGGAGGAACCAGGTTTAAAGGGGCTTTCTAGGGACAGCTAAATAAGTGATTTGCTTTAATTCCTTTCCTTTAAAAATTACATTTTTTCCCCCTAATTCTTGATCAGTATGAAGCAGATATATCACAGGTAAAACATTTTTATAATGCAGATTTTGGGGCATCCTCTTTTCAACTATCAACTGTTTTTCTTTATTACTATGTTTAATGAAACAAAATTGGTTCTCTCTTCATTCCTATCCAGCTTTTTCTCATTCATTTTCAACACTTTTAAAAAGAAGGAACTTTTAAATGCAGGAAAAGGAAAGAAGCTATAAGAGAGGAAGTTCAGCCTATGAATGAGAATTAGAGATGGGGTGTATTTGGCAAATATTACTTATTGGGCTTCGGTACTACTGAATCTTTGCCTTTTCTGTGGCTATTTTCAGTTACAATCTCTATAACTGTCTACAATGAAGCTATTAATCATTTATAGGTGGTCATCTGGCAAGTTGGAAGGAAAAAGGTATTCCAGACTTTCTAGCACTGAATAATCTTCTTGTGAAACATATTGAGCGTATCATAACAAAATCAGATTAACTGCTGATTTTCTTTCATTCTGCAATGAACACACCATACTTTTCCCTGAAACTTTTTGATTGGATAGCTTCTATGTGGTCAAATGATGAATCCATTTCCTCCTAAACAAACCACTGTAATGTTTCAATACAAATCTCAAGTGCATTTTTCTGTTTCTTCTGGCAAATGCATAAGCACAACCAAATATTTAATAATTTATACTTTCAAACAGGTTTTAGACAATATTCTTTTGGTTGTAAACAACAACAGCAAAACAAATTCAAAGTCACTTAACCTTAATTTATAGGCAGTGTATTGGGGGTATTTCAGGGAACTCCAAGACAGGAAACATAGGCAGTCCTCGAAAGATTCTGGAGCTGTTGAGTGGAAAGCCATCAGGAATTAGCATATCTCTCTTTCTGTCACTGTCTGTCTGTCTCTCTCCCTCCCTCTCTGTCTGTCTCTTTGTGTGTGTGTGCACGTGTGTGGGTGCTTTTCTCTGTTTCTCTATTCTCACATGTTGTTTCTCACCTCACTTTCATTTTGGTTGTCCACTTTTGTCTTTTTCCTCCCTTAGCTGATCAGTTTTCATTACTTGACCACACTTATAGCCACATTCAATGAGTCCTCAACGTTGTCCATAGGTTATTGAAAACTGCGATGTAAAGTGAAACAATATGTAATGAAACCAGTTTTACTACAGACAAATTGATATCAACATGAGTTAAATTACTATACCATATTTCTGGTCACAAAAACATCACCAACTTCTAAAAAAAGACCAAAATGCTTCTAATATTAAACAGTGAAATAAACTATACATACATTAAATAAGGATTAATGAAAACAAGATAATTATTTACCTCCTTACTCCAGTTCAGGATCACAGGTGGCCAGATCCTACACCAGGAGCTCAGGGCATGAGGTGTAAACCAGCTCTCTTCAGGAAGCCATCCTACCGCAGAGTGCACTCACATACCCAACCACAATCACTCAAGCAGGGCCTGCGTAGACATGCCAATTCACCTAACACAGAGAGTTGAGAAGTGGAGGGAAATGGGAGTACCCAGACAAGACCCACATAGACATGGAAAGAACGTGCCAATTCCACATAGACATTGGCCCCTGCTGGAAATCGATTTTTTCCATCAATGTTATAACAAAGTGACGTTAAACAAAATGACCAAGGACCTGCTGTATGTTTTAGCCTCTGCTTCTGAGTGTCCTTGTGTTCAGCTCAAGTAAACCCTAGGAGCAATCCTATCAATTTTACATTTCTGGAAAAGGGCTCACTCATTTAGTAAAACATGGGATGAGGAATTCATATGTTACATAAATACATATTTTCCAGGAAGGTTACTCCAAACCATGCAGACACTGTAATAGAGTAGTGCCAAGAAATGATGCACCTTTATATAATAAGATATAAGAGAAAGTATAATTATGTAGAATATTACCCTTGTTCTAATAACAGTAAACTGTTACATTCAACCATAATAGCTACTCTGGACAAAATGCTATTCTGAGTTCTCTTTCTCCAGATGCTCTTCCACACTCACAGCCACACACAGGCATGCAAACACACTTTTGATTCTTTAACTCTACGGGGTACTATTATTGTCGTTTCTATTGTACAGAAAAATGAGGTTAAGAGGAGCTGAGTGTGCTGTTCAAGGTTACACTTCTGATAAATAGGTAGCAGAGGTAGAATTACAGCCCAGGTGTTTTTAACCTAGGGTTTGTGAACTTAATCACTGGGGTTTTCTGCCCCTTGAATTTGGTATTTTTTTTCACTCAAGCCCACATTTTGTAAATTAACCTGACAAAATTAACTGAGTTATCTCCTTTTCCTAGAAAATTATCATTTGAAAATTTTCTCCTATTAATCTTTTCTTTTAAGCTATACTGTACTTATTAGCACTTGGCTTCATTTCTTCTTCCCTCTGACATTCTTATTATTTGTCGCAGTGATATTTACTGCATTTTACAAGTGCTGTCAGTCTCTATATTGCGGAGAACCATGCATCCATTTTTTTAATGTTCAAAAATATAACAAAGAATCATACAAATTTTTGATTAACTTCACGAGACATAGATTAAAATATTTTTATTACTTTTTGTTTTTCATACAGTTCTATAACTAATATTTTTTTTTTTGATAGAATCTTGCTCTGTCACCCAGGCTGGAGTACAGAGGAGCTATCTTGGCTCACTGCAACCTCTGCCTCCTGGGCTCAAACGATTCTCTTGCCTCAGCCTCCCGAGTAGTTGGGACTACAGGCGAACGCCACCACACCCATGTAATTTTTTGTGTTTTTAGTAGAGATGGGGTTTCACCATGTTGGCCAGGCTTGTCTTGAACTCCTGACCCCAGGTGATCTGCCTGCCTCGACCTCCCAAAGCACTGGGATTACAGGCGTGATATAACTGACATTTAATTGGTACATTCTTGCAGATCCAAGCCAGGTTACTGAGACTTGAAAAAAAATTCTTAAGTTGCTTTTAGTTTTTTCCATCTTAACTTACTTGGAGGGAAGTTAGGTTTTGGTACAAGTCTATTGTAAACTCATAAACGCATAAACAATCAAAAACTGAAGAAAAAAATAAGGCCCACAATACTTGAAACTGTATTTTGATGGAAGTCAGATAAGTAATGTTGTCCTCCAAGAAAGTATAAAAGTTTACTACATTTGTATAGATACTGCTAGAAAATAAATTCACAAAAGACCTGCTATGATTTGATTCACATCAAATTACTTTGTTCCTGGTGATTTCACAAATAGATTGACAAAACTGACATTTAATTTCTGTCTCCGTTTTATTAGAATTTTTTAAGCAGAAACAAAAGACTTGCTGTACACTAAGAAATCTCTGGGTTTTCATTGTGCCTGCATTATATTGCCCTTCCATACTTAGGCCTTAAGATAAAAATCGCCTGCCTACCGTCCACCAAAAAGTAATATTTTATTTTTAATCCAGAAAATTGGGTGCCCTTGCTGCATTTGAAAGAGGGCTACACACAAGTATTGTGTACCAAAAAGAAATTATTTTCCAATATGGGTTAATATTTTTACTATGGAGATGATAAGTTTTAAAATTTTATATGGTAATTTACCTTTCAAATTAAAAATAAAGAGTTATATACAATTAAAAAAATACTTGTTTATGCATTTGGACACCTCCTGTTTCCACCACCATGCCTAGGCCAACCTTGCACCTCCAAATTTGTGGGTGGAAGCTTGGTGCCCACTTGGACCCCCAAACTATCCTCTTCAGGTAAAGGCTGTGTGAGAACCAAGTGCAAGGTGATGGATGGGAGACTCAAGGGATGAGACAGCCAGGGAAAAACTAGGAGAGTGAGGTTTCGTTTTCAGACATAAAAAGATGTATAATCAGTTGAAAAAAGGACCCTGTTCCTCTGCAGAGGCAACCACACTTCTGAAGACCTTGGACCTGGCATGGTGGCTCACGCCTGTAATCCCAGCATTTTGGGAGACTGAGGGGGAAGATCGCTTGACTCCAGGAGTTCAAGGCTCCAGCGAGCTGTGATTGTGCCACTGCACTCCAGCCTGGGTGACAGAGTGAGACCCTGTCACGAACAAAACAAAACAAAACAAAAACGAGGCTGGGGGAAGACATTGGAGCCCTCTGATCTTCTAATAACTCCCAGGTCAGCCTTGGGAGTCGTGTGGCCATGTGCTAAAGCGTCCTGGGACAACTGTAAGAGCTCTGGGAATCACTGGCAAATACATGTGACAAACCTCATGGTTTGGCTAGTGTCTAAATGCAGTCCTTTCCACTTCTGAAAACCTGTCACAGAGGCAGAAGGGCATCTACTGTTGCAACGTTAGTGTCTACTCCCTCCTCCTGTCGTTCATCACTGAGATCTAAGGTGACAGGAGCATCTTCAGCGCCTTCGCCTTCGGGTGCAAACGAGCAGCGCCAATTACGCAGTTAGGAATCCGTCTGCAGATACAATCATGGGAAACTGCCCCTTCCAAAGGAACCTTGTGAGGCTTCTTTTATGGGAGGTCCATCTGAGCAGTTTCTAGGATTACCACGTTTTCATACAGCCTCTGTTAGAACAGCAAGACGCAGCGCGCCGAGAGCTGCATCCCTGTAGCTTGACTCCTGGCTGTGCGACTGCACGGTGACATCCAAGGCGGCGGAGCCACTGCCAGTACACGCTGGGCTATGGGGACAGCTTGGGCGTGGCTTTCAGGTCAGCCGGCCGCCAAAATGGGAAGGGAGGAGTCGCAGATGGAGTGCGCGAAGGCTCTATCCCAAAAAAGGACTGGCTGCGCCCCAGAACGAGGACGCGGAGCTTCTCTGTTCCAAGCAGGAGCAGACTGAGAAAATCCAAGAAAGGAGGCCCGAGGGGCTGCGGTGGCCCCATCCTCCTGGCACCTGCGGCCCGGGCCCTGCGACGCCCTTCGCCCCACCCGCGGAAGCAGCGATGCCTGGCGGAGCCTGGGCGCTGGCGACCGCGCTGATGCTTCTGGCCCCGGGGGAAGGTCAGCGAGGTAGGGCGCGCGGGGGTGGGCGCGCGGGGGTGGGCGCGCAGGGGCGCCGCGTGGGCGGTGGAGGGACTAGCCTAGACTTTTTGGATGACTTGGGGAGCGTCCCTGTGCGTTTTAAGGCAGCAAGCGATGTTTGTTCCTCACCCGCCTCCGCTCTGTCCCTCCGCTCTGTCCCTCCGGTGTCTTTGAAGTGGTCGATTTCCAGCCTGTTACTCTTCGGTTTTCTTTTGCGCACATGTGGTTGTTGCCTCCTCTTACTCTACGATCGTTGGTTCTGTTTTTGGTTGTTTCCTGCTGTTATCCTGCTCTTTGAGGTCGTTGTAATTTACTATAAGAAACTTTCGCCGGATCTGCAACGTATGCTAGCCGCAAGTGGACCTGAATTCTCAGAACAGAGTTGAATTCCATACTGCACGAATTCCACCTCCAACCCGACCCTCAGAAATAATTCATTGGTGAACATTTTATCCCTACAATAAATCACCAAGTTAAGTTTTGTATATCCGTATTATACTGTATTATGGTTTTTGTATATATATGTCAGAATCAGTTTTGCTACTGTAAAAGAGGTCTCTGTGGAGCGAATACTCCCCTCCTACTTCTTTGATCCATGACAAAGAACACTTAGTTTAAACTACAGTGAAGTTAAACCAAAACTACTTTCATTAGCCCTTCCTGCTTGTTTTTTGTGTTCATACAGATAGGAATATTAATGAAAGGTGACTTGTTCTTATATTGCAAGTTTCCTTACGTTTTTCAGAAATAAGTCTGATCTGTGTTCAACCACCTGCAGCTTGAAAAAACATTATGTACAACATTTATAACAGTCCAGGGTATAGTTTTTGTCGTATCATTTTTTTATCTTAACCCATTTTACTGATGTAAGTTTGCTTTGTAAAAGGGAAATACAAGCACTATCCCATAGAAAACTTTAAAATAAAATATTAAAATCAAATTTATTATTTTCTGCAATGATATTTTTTCTGGTCCTTCTTTGGTTTGCTTACAGAGTTACTAAATCTTTATGAATAACTTTAAAAAATGCTTGTAATAACAAGCAGTTAGATACAGTTACAGTTAGATAAATATTTCCAGGAAAAAAATGACCAATGTTTATAAAGGAAGATGATTTCATGTTTACTATAGACCACATAACCCTTTTTTGCCTCTATATAATAGCTTTGTAATCTCTCTACTGAAGACAAATATTACCCATTACCAGGTTTTAAGTTCATAACATTGGTAACACTGATAAGTTCTTTATGTTTAATGGGGTAAAACTAGAAGACAAGGTGAATGGAAAATACATTTATTGAGACTTCTTTTTTTCAAATAGCTTTATTAAGATGTTCATATACCATACAAATCACTCACTCAAAGTGTGCAACTCTATGGTTTTTCATTTTCACAGATATGTGTATATTCAGAGTATATTTACAGGTATATGCGACCATGACCACAGTCAATTTTAGAACATTTTTATCAATCAAAAAGAAATACTATCCCCTTGGCTATCATGCCCCATGCCTGCTATCACCCTCCCTTCCTCCCCAGCGATAAGGAATTACTAATCTACTTTCTGTCTCATTGCATTTGCCTATTCTGGAGATTTTATATAAACTGAATCATATAATAGGTTGTCTTTTGTTACTGGCTTACTTCACCTAGGCACAGTGTTATCAAGGTTCATTCATCTTGTAGCATGTACCAGTACTTCATTTCTTTTTAAGAGAGAATAATGTTCCATTGTGTGGATACACTATATTTTGTATGTACATTCATTTGTTGATGAACGTTTGAGTTGTTTCCACCGTTTGGCTATTATAAATAATGCTGCTATAAAGCACCGAGGTACAAGTTTTGTTTGGATGTATGTTTTCATTTCTCTGAGATATATGCCTAGGAGTGGAAATACCGGATCATAGGGTAAATCTATGATTACTTAAGGAACAGCGAGGATGTTTTCCAAAGTGGCTGTGCTGTTTTGTATTTCTGCAACAGTGTATAAAGCTTCTAACTTCTTCATGTTTCCATCAACACTTTTTATTTTTATTTTTATTTTTTTTTATTATACTTTAGGTTTTAGGGTACATGTGCACAATGTGCAGGTTTGTTACATATGTATCCGTGTGCCATGTTGTTTTGCTGCACCCATTAACTCGTCATTCAGCATTAGGTATATCTCCTAATGCTGTCCCGCCCCACTCCCCCCACCCCACAACAGTCCCCCGAGTGTGATGTTCCCCTTCCTGTGTCCATGAGTTCTCATTGTTCAATTCCCACCTATCAGTGAGAACATGCAGTGTTTGGTTTTTTGTCCTTGCGATAGTTTACTGAGAATGATGTTTTCCAGTTTCATCCATGTCCCTACAAAGGACATGAACTCATCATTTTTTATGGCTGCATAGTATTCCATGGTGTATATGTGCCACATTTTCTTAATCCAGTCTATCGTTGTTGGACATTTGGGTTGGTTCCAACTCTTCGCTATTGTGAATAGTGCCGCAATAAACATGCGCATCAACACTTTTTATTAACTGATGTTTGGATTCTACCCATCCTCGTGGTTGTGAAGTGGTATTTCATTGTAGTTTGATTGTCATTTTCCTAATGGTTAATGATGTCAAGCATTTTAATGTCCTTATTAGAAATTTGCTTATTCTCTTCAGAGAAATACTTACTCAGATCCTTTGTCATTTTAAAAAATGGGTACTTGGCCTTTTTCTTATTGAGTTGTGTAAGTTATTTGCATATTCCAGATATAATTCTCTTATTGGATATGTGATTTGCAATTATTTTCTCCCATTCTATGGGTCGTGGAAATAATCTCCTGTGGATACTGAGGGACTACTATACTTTAGTTTTTTTAGTTGATTCCTTAGAATTTTCTATATGGAGATGGTATTACTTATTCCTTTCCAATCTGGATATCTTTTATTTATTTATCTCGGTTAATCCCCCTGGGTAGAATTAGCTATTCTAAAGTACAATGTGGAATTGAAATGGTGAGAGTAGACATACTTGTCTTGTTCCTGATTTTATAGGAATGCATCCAGTCTTTCTTCATCACATAAAATGTAAGCTGTGGGCTTTTTGTATATATCCTTTATTAAGTTGAGGAAACTTCCTTCTATTCCTAGTTTGCTGAGTGTTTTTATCATGAAAAGGTGTTGGATTTTTAAAAATGCTTTACCTGTGTCTGTTGAGATGAACATGTGGATTTCAACTTTTATGCTGTCTATGTGGTATATTATAGTAATTAAATTTTAGATATTAAACCAACCTTGTTTTCCTGGAATAAATCTCACTTGGTCATAATTTTTATATATGTATGTTTTATGTTCTTGGATTCTGTTTGCTGAAAATTTTTTCACCCATATTCCAGAGATATATTGGTTTATAGTCAACTTTTCTTGTTATATACATTTCTGGCTTTGGTGTCAGGGTAACCAGGATAATGGGCTGTAATACTGGGCTTGTACAATGAGGTGGAAAGTGTTCCATCTTCTTCTATTTTTTGAAAGTATTTGAGACGAATTGGTGGTAATTCTTTTTGAAATGTTTGGTAGAATTTAGCATTGATGCCATCTGGGCCAGGTCTTTTCTTTGTGGGTAGTTTTTTGACTTATTTCATATTTTTACTTGTTATAAATCTATTTGGATTGTATTTTTCTTCTTGAGTTGGTTTTGCAGCTCGTGTCTTTTTAGGAATTTGTCAGTCTCATCTAAGTTATCTATAATTATTGGCATATAACAGTCGTAGTATTCCTTAATAAGGTTTGCAGTAGTGTCCCCTATTTCATTCCTGCTTCTAGTCATTTGAATCATCTCTCTTCTTTTCTCAATAAATCTAGTTAGAGGTCTGTCAGTTTTGTTGATTCTTTCAAAGAACCAGCTTTTGGTTTCACTGATTTTTCTCTATTGTTTTTCTATACTCAGTTTCATCAATTTTATATCGAGTCTTTAAAATTTCCTTCCTTCTGCTTCCTTTAGGTTTAGAATGCTCTTATTTTTACAGTGTCTTAAGGTGCAAGGTTAGCTTGATGTTCATCTTTTTCTCCTATACTATAGGTATATTCCTGTCTATACATGCCCCTCTAAGCATTACTTTAGCAGCATTCCATACATTTTGCTATGTTATGTCTTCATTTTAATGCTTCTTCAAGTATTTTCTAATTTCCTTTTTCATTTATTCTTTGACTCAGTGATTATTTCGGTTGTTTAATTTCCACGTATTTGTAGTTTTTTAAATTTGATTGTTATTGAGTTCTAATTTCATTCTCTTGTAATCACAGAACATACTTTATATGAATTTCATCTTTTTGAATTTTAATTTTTATTTTATGTTATTTTATTTTTAGAAGTAGGATCTTTCTATGTTGCCTAGGCTGGATTTGAACTCCTGGGCTGAAGCAATTCTCCCACGTCAACCTCCCTAGTAACTGGGTTTATAGGAACATAACACCATGCCCAGCTTTCTGTTTAAATTTATCAAGGCCTGTTTTATTGTCTAGCAGATTGTCTATTTTGGCGAATATTCCATGTGCACTTGGGAAAAATTTATATTCTGATATTTTTAGGAATAGTGTTTATAGATGTCTGCTAGGTCAAGTTGGTTTATATTGTTGTTCTAATTTATATTTATTATGCTGCCTGTTTTTAAAATTGATATTGAAAGTGGGATATTAAAGATTCCAATTATTATTGTTAAAATCTGTATTTTTTCCCTGAGTTTCTGCTGGATTTTGCTTCACATATTTTAGTGCTCCATTTTTAGGTTCAGTTATGTTTACAATTGCTCTATCTTCCTCAGGGGTTGACCCTTTTATCATTATAAAGTGTCCCTCTTATCTCTGGTAAGACTTTTATGTTTCAAGTTCTTCTTTGTTTGATAGTGGTACGGCCACACCGCCTTTCTTTTGGTTGCTGCTTGCAGGATATATTATTTTCTGCCCTTTTACTTTCAATCTAATTGTGTGCAGAAGAGGACCTCGGTTTGTCTTTTGATATGTAAAGAAAGCCAATGCAAAGTGATTTAGCAAACTAGTCAGTCTATTTTCCCTTGCTTTTCAACCATTTGTGTTGCTGAAGAACCTAAAATTCTATTTTTTTAAAAAAAATCTGAACTTTTATTTTAGATTCTCAAGGAGTACATGTGCAGGTTTGTTACAAAGGTACATTGCATGATGCTGAGGTTTGAGGTATGGATGATATTGTCACCCAGATAGTGAGTATAGTACCCAATAGGTAGTTTTTCAACCCTTACCCTCTTTCTTCCCTCCCCCTTCAGTAGTCTCTAGTGTCTATTGTTCCCATCTTTATGTCTGTGAGTACCCAATGTTTAGCTTGCCCTTATAAGCAAGAACATGCAGTATTTGGTTTTCTGTTTCTGCATTAATTTGTTTAGGATAATAGCCTCCGTTTGCATCCATGTTGCTGCCAAGGACATGTTTTAGTCTTTTTTATGGCTTCATAGTGCTTCATGGTGTATATGTATTACTGAAATGCCAGGGGTTCAGTCCATGTCCTGCACAAAAAGCCAATCACTGAAACAATGAGTATTGCTAGGCAAGAGGGCTTTATAGGGTGCTCCAGCTGAGGAGATGGAAGATCAGTCTCAAATCCATATCTCTGACTGATTAAAATTGGGTTTATATAGCAGGGAAGAAATATAGCTACATGTAGGAATACAGGAATTAGGGAGGAATACAGGAGTTAGGGAGGAATAAGGAAGATGAGTTGGTCAACAGGAAGCTTATGATCAGTTAAGCAGTCATGATGGGTAGGGGTTTGGAATCTCATTTTCCAGATGTGGTAATCTGGTAAGTTTTAGTTCCTTGATACCATCTGGGAGGCCTGATGGTTGGTTTCCTGAGAAAGGAACTCAGATAAGACAGTTGTAACTTTTTGAAGTTTTAAGACTGGGAGGGTCAATTTCTATGTTTATTCAAAAGAAACCATAAACATCAGTTCTGTGGGACAATTGGACCAGTTTCAGGTATACTACATTTTCTTTATCCAATCCACTGTTGATGGGCACCATGGCTGATTTTGTGTCTTTGCTACTGTAAATAGTGCTGGGATAAACATACCAGTACATGTGTGTTTTTGGTAGAATAATTTATTTTCCCTGGGTGTATACCCATAATGGGATTGCGGGGTTGAATGATAGTTCTTTTTTCAGTTCTTTGAGAAATCTCCAAACTGCTTTTCATAGTGACTGATTTAATTTACATTCCCACCAACAGTGTATAAATGTTCCCTTTTCCCCACAGCCTCACTGACATCTGTTGTTTTTTGACTTTTTAATAATAGTAATTCTGACTGGTGTAAGATGATACCTCATTGTGGCTTTGATTTGCGTTTCTTTGATGATTAGTGATGTTGAGCATTTTTTCATATGTTTGTTGGCCATTTGTATATCATCTTTTGAGAAGCATCTGTTCATGTCTTTTGCCCACTTTTCAATGGGGTTGTTTTTGCTTGTTGAATTATTTAAGTTCCTTATAGATTCTGGATATTAGACCTTTTTCAGATGCATAGTTTGTGAATATTTTCTCCCATTCTGTAGGTTGTCTGTGTACTCTATTGATAGTTTGTTTTGCTGTGGAGAAACTCTTTAATGAGGTCCAACTTGCTAATTTTTAGGTTTTTTTGCAATTGCTTTTGAAAACTTAGTCATAAGTTTTTTGCCAAGGCCCACGTGCAGAAAGGTACTTCCTAGGTTTTTTTTCTATGATTTTTACAGTTTGAGGTCTTACATTTAAATCTTTAATCCATCTTAAGTTAATTTTTGCGTATGGTGAAAAGTAGGGGTACAGTTTCATTCTTCTGCCTATGGCTAGCCAGTTACCCAAGGACCATTTATTGAATAGGGAGTCTTTTTCCCATTGCTTATTTTTGTTAACTTTGACAAAGATCAGATGGCTGTAGGTGTGTGGCTTTATTTCTGGGTTCTCTATTCTGTTCCATTGGTCTGTGTGTCTGTTTTTGAATGACTACTATGATGTTTAGTTACTGTAGCCTTATAATATAGTATGAAGTCGGGTAATGTAATGCCTCAGGCTTTATTCTTTTCGCCTAAGATTGCTTTTGCTATTGGGACACTTTTTTGGCTCTATATGAATTTTAGAATATTTTTTTTTCTAATTTTGTAAAAAACAACATTGGTAGTTTCACAGAAATAGTCTTGACTCTTTAGATTCCTTAGGGGGTGTATGGCCATTTTTATGACATTGATTCTTTTTTGTTTGTTTGGTTTTATTTTTGAGATGGAGTTTCACTCTTGTTGCCCAGGCTGGGGTGTAATGGCACGACCTTGGTCAACTGCAATCTCCACCTCCAGGGTTCAAGTGATTCTCCTGCCTCAGCCTCCCAAGAAGTTGGGATTACAGGCATGCACCACAATGCCTGGCTAATTTTGTATTTTTGTATTTTTTTTTTTTTTTTAAGTAGAGATGGAATTTCTCCTTATTGGTCAGGCTGGTCTCCAACTCTTGGCCTCAGGTGATCCACCTGCCTTGGCCTCGTGGCCTGCCAAAGTGCTGGAATTACAGGCGTGAGTCACCACATCTGGCAGACATTGGATTCTTCTCATCCATGAGTATGGGATGATTTTCCAACAAAATTCTATTTTGAATGTCAGAAACTAGATTAGTTTTTATTTCTCATTACATTTGGGGATCAAAAGTGGTTTTTCTCTTCTCAGATCTTTGAAGAAGTTATAAGATTTTAAAGACTAAAAAAATTCTTGAAATTCCTATAGGAATTCCTGTAGGATAATATACAGAAGATTTTGTAATTACAAATTCAGTTATTATGAAGTACCTGTCACCAAGGGTTATGCATGTTCATCTCTTAAAAATAAAATGATTTATTTGGCTTCTTAATATATTGTTTATTAACGAGTTCTGAATTTTGGAGAATTATAGTCTTGGTCATTACATTAAACTGGAAAATAATCTAATACAGGTTGATCATTACATTAAACTGGAAAAGAATCGAATACAGGTTACCTCATATATAGAAATAAAAAAGGAAATTATTTGCATATGCTATCACTATGGATCTATTATTTCTAACTTGACACATTCTTCCAAGGTATTTGAAATTCAAGTACTGTAAATTCTATTATATGTTACCCATCTTTCTTAAATCATATCAGGAAGAAGTCAGGATAAATAGAAGTGTAAATTTTAATGTATATTTTATATCTTTTTTTTTGAGGGGAAAAGTTTTATTGTCAGTTTGCCAGAAAGCTCTGTATATCATGCCATGAACTTGACTGATGAATGAGATGGGCTTGTAGAGCTATTCTTTCAGCATTTGTTGAGCAGAGTCCTCAGATCCTCAGATGAGAACCCAAGCCATCAATATAATCCTCACTTAACTATATCATGCATTCTGGAGCTAAGGTTGGAATAAAATTTTGAAAATGTGGCTTGATTATTGCTAATAAGATTTCTAAACTTTCTATATAGTCCTCGAACACTGTAAATGAGATAAGTAGATTTTTAGAAAAAAGTTATGAAATAATAGATATAAAATATATGAATTTAAAATGATCCTATAAGGTAAATATTGAGTAAAAGTAAATAGATAAAATTTTGAGTTAAATATTACACAATTCTCTAATGTTGTTGATGTCAAGCAGTGATTTCTTTTACATATCTTACATTTTCGGCTTTGTATTAGGGAACAATTATCAAAGCAGCTAAACCAGAATAAATGTAAGAACTACAAAGGTGCTGAGTAAGGAGGAATACTACACAAAATAAAGATGGAGTTTTTTTTTTCCCAAGACAAAATTCTATTGTAGAAAAGAGATCAGAGAAAACATTTTAATAATTTATGCACACCTTATTAGGAATATCTTTCAAAATCTCTTTTTTAAAAGATTCTAACCAGGTGCAGTGTCCTTGTTTTGAAGGGTATTAGAGATATTTCAAAATTAGATGAAATGATAGCACATCCCTTGACTCCTATCTACACATATTTTATAAAATACTTATTTCGTGTTGACATCGGAGCCTTTTGGGAAATTAACAACTACGGAGGATTTAGAGACAAAAGAAAGAGCAGCCTTTTGTGTTGACTTCCAATATCTTGTAATAAAAAAAAAATTCTGTAGAGAGATCATTTGGAAAATAATATCTTTGTATAGTTTAATTGCCATAACTACAAACAAAATAAAAAGCAGAAACATAATTCTAATTATAATGACTTATTTTTCGTAGGCTACACTTGTGAGATCCACTTGTAAATTAGTATCTCTGATTTTTTGTTCTCCTTATTAAAGTTGAGAAATTGATTTTGATTTATAAACACTTCTGTAATTTAAAATTATATAATAAGTATTTGATAATTTTTTTAGTTAAAGTTTTTCCACAATGAGGTATTTTTAGTGACTGAATTGTTTCTTTCACCTTTCTGTTTCATAGATGCCATTTTTATTACAGTGTTTTCCATCAATAAATATAATATAAATATTTGAAGATTTTCTATCAACTGTGCCAACAAGATACTCTGGTATTCAAATGCAGACAGTTCCTTGTGGTGCTTATTATTTGGGTAATTTGGGAGCACAGGAGCCTCAAACAAGAGTTGCATTTTAGGATAACTGTTTCACTGCCTGCTCTTCTCTCCACTTTTAGTGCTGGAAAGTGCAGCTTTTTGTTCAGCCTCTGTGGATTTCATGGAAAAAGTATCTTCCAGGTCAAAGACTACTCAGATAAAAGGTTTCCTAAAAAGGACTAAAGAATTCTCCCTTTCGCCATGGGCTTTTCTTGTTTCCCCTTCAAACCTGCTCCCCTCCATCCCATTCGCTTTCCTGTGCTTAGTAGGCATACTTCCAAAATTTTGGAAAATAACTTTAAAATTTTTTAATGTTTTTCTGCATCCAAGAATGCAGGAAACTTTAGTTTGAAAGCACTTTACACCTGTTGAGTTAGCATTAGAAGATTAGTTCAGTTTGTTGCATTCCAGGATTTGGCAGAAATAGAATTTTTTAGGCGTGTGGCTACTTTGGGAGATACTGGTTGTAGAGAAACAATAGTGATATTCAAATCCAGAGGATCAGGCCCAAGAGAAATCCTTGTAGGTCCTGTGACTTGGCATCCTAACTCAAGAGCAACCAGCTCTATTGGTTGTTCGAATTAAATGAAAATAAAGTTCTTAAAGCTTAAGTGTTTCAAAAGTGCATTCTAAAGTGTTTTGTTGATTTGTTTATTGCATTTATGAAACATGCAAGTTAGTTAAGTCACTTATGACTTACTAAGAGACCCTGACATTTCAGAGGGTCTTTATGTGCAATAGTGAGTTTATTTGCTTTATATTTTGTTTTGGGAATCAATTTTAATTGAGGACTGAACTGTGTCAACAAACAAAACATATTACATAAAAACACCTGTCTTTCTATACTAGCTCAGGAGTGCTCTCCTGGAGGACACAAGTTTCTTCGGAGTCCTTATAGAAGTGTCCATTTTGACTCATGGCACCTCCAGCAGTCAGCTGTTCAAGACCTAATATGTGACCACTCCCTCACCCCTGGATGGTATAGATTTCTCATCTTTGACAGACCTGCCGAGATGCCAACCAAATGTGTTGAGGTATGTCAACTCCCTAAGTACTACATGTTATTTTCCTTATGTGTTTTTCATATGAGAATTGTATCTTTTTACAACCCGCTTGTTTCTCATGCTAAAATGTTGTTTTAATTTTCTATTGAGTCTATCTGAAAGACTATTCCCACATTACCTAGTTTAATAATAATAGTAATTGTTAACGTTATGCTCCACGCAGTCCAGAAACACTTTTACCGACAGTATCTTGTATAAAAGTTTACAACTCTAGGATACAATCTATCATCATTATTTCCATCAAACAGTGCAGAAAACATATATTCTTAGGCATAGTGCTCTTATAGTCACAGGTACAGATCAAAAAGCTGAGTTTTGAATACAGGCAGTCGTTCTCCAGGGCTCAGGTGCTTAGCTGTATTACTTGCAAACAGTAAAATACTGTGTGTCTAAAGTGCTTGTTTTTGTCAGTTGTTACCTGTCACTGCATTTCTTAACTGATGGAGTAAAACTTACAGGCTCAGCACCTCCTATTCTAAGACTAATAAGAACTCAGCCTGGCAGTGAAATCTCCAGGTATTTTCTGATCACAACTGAAAGACAGTGTGCCTGCAGCACATTCAATACTCTGGAGGCATATGGCCTTATCTCACTGAATCTCCCTCCTCAAACCCCAAACTTGTGCAGCCACCATACCTTTTTTTTTGGTTTATAGTTGTGAACATATAAGCATATGTCTTTCAAACACATCAGGTTTAAATGGACAAAATTAAAAAGGTTTTGTACATGAACTCATATCGGATGTGTTTTATTCTGCAACTTAACTACATAAAGTTCACTCTTTTTACAACACGGTATGATTCTGATCATAGCACTGTCTTGTATAGTGAACTAGCCCAAGTGGCTTCTTTCATTCTTATTTCATTTGACAAATACATTTTCTTCCAAAATGCTTCAAAAAATAAGCAGAAGAAGAAACATAAAGTGTGATTTCTTGGGTTGTCCCTCAGCTATCTTGCATTATTTATCCAAGCCACTCTGAATTTCTATTGATAATTCTACTTATCCTTGGCATGATTTTCAAATGCAAGTTCCCCTAATTCATTCATAGTCCCCATTCATCTGATGATACTGTCAGGAAATAGACATTATTTCTATTTATCATACTTTGATCAGTTATCCTTTCAGTTCAACTCTTATTATTGATACCACATTTTTATCCACATGATCTAAGGAATGAGACTAAGTCTAAATCTGTCAAAACACTAAGCCCATTAACTCAGCATCCTAAGTTATATGATCAAAATGGTAAGAAGGGTTTTAATCTGACATTTATTTTGCAACTTATAAATTCCCTGCACTTGTGGGCATTATTGCATATGTAAACTCACTAGTGCTCTCAGTGATGCTTTGAGGTAGCTAGTGTGACTTCATTACAAAGATGTGGACACAGACACTAAGCATGAGTCACATGACCAGAGTCATGTACCTGACCTTCTCCCTTATCACAATTTTTCTCAGCTGACTGGTTTCTCAAGTGAGTTCTGCATAAATAGGTGTTCAGTTGTGATAGGTAGCTAATAGAGGCATTGTATTATTGAAGACATATGTCTGTGTCATGATTCCCAAATTACTGAAGTGTTCATCATCACTCGCAATTTTACCCTATATAATTATACACTTATTGGATGTGATTTCATGCTTAAAGTTGATTTCATGCAGCTACCATTGGCCCCTGGAGAGAGATCGCATCATATAAGATTATGTCTTAGCAAAAGGCTTGTTTTCCTTATTGTTATTCACATTTTATAAATACTGCAGACGCAGGAATCATTTTCATTTTTAAGCACTAATATAAAAAGATCTCTGGAAAGACATTGAAATTTTAACTATGTTTAATTTTAATGTGTGGCATTGTGGCTAAGTCTCGTTATCTCTTTTTTGTTTATTTGCTCATTAGTCGCTTTTGTGACACTTCATTTGTAAGGAACTAAAAAAAATTCAGAATTTAAAAGTAAAGTTTTAAATTAGAGGAACTTCACCACATTTAAAAATATTTGTGTTTTTCTCTTACGGCTGATTTAGCTATAATTGTTTCTAGAACCTCACACAAATGTATAGGTGAAACAGTTTCCTTGGCTGTTTTCCTGGAGATCAGCTAACCTGAGCAGGCTGTGCTCCAGGAGGAAGTGTTCCCTATCCCCACCCTCTCATTCCCTTTCTGTACCAAGACTTTAAAGCATTCAACCGGAAAATCAATAGATTTTTTTCTCTACAGGTTAATACATGTGGACTTACATAAATTACTATTTGAAATGTTTTAAATAATGCATATGCATTACATAAAGCTTAGGAAATAAAGAACAGGAAATGAACAACATTTCTTCATAATTTATCCACACAGTCATAACTACTGTTGTTAACATTTTGCTATTGTTTTATCTTATTTATATTTTGTAATGTTCATGTCATATGTTCAATTGAAAAACATGCTATTCTTTTTCAGTTACAGTTATGGCATTATCATTTTCCTGTTTGAAAATAATATTATGTCATACATGTATCATATTTATTTAAACCATCACCACATGTGTGGGCATTCAGGATTTTGCTATAATAAGTAATTCTGTAATTAGCAAATGTACATGTAATTATTGTTTTAATTTTAGTGTCTTTAGTAAGATTGATTTTTATAAGTTAAATTAGTAATGGTTAAAGTCTTTTTGAGGCTTTTGATACATATAGTTGTTCATTTAAAACATAGTGATAATTTTGAATTCCAATAGCAGTACATAAAAATGTCTTTTGCAATACGGAATATTCTCATGTATTTATTAGGCATTTGTGTTTCTTTTGTGAATTACCTATTTGTACATTGTGCCCATTTGTAGTCTTAGAGTTTTTAAATGGATAATATTACTTGGTTAAAATAAAATAACAAATATAGTATAATTATACATAAATATAACACAATTAATATAGTACTATTTACATATAATTTTATTAACTTTAATCTTATATTTTAAAAATTATAATTCAATCATATGTATCAATATTTACTTTATGTTTTTCCTTTGCTTTTAAGCATAGAAATAATAATAAGTATTATAACCTGGCTAACGATTTTTGAGCCATTACTATGTAGAAGTTGCATTGTACACATTACTTTATCTATACCTCACTATGGCACTTTGAGGTGGGTACTACTTCCACCTAATATAAAAGAGAAGGATGTTGAGTGCCTTGTCCAAGATCATGCATTTAATAAGGGCCCTGGTTCTTCCCAAGTCATACATAGTTTCTTCTTATTTTTCCTGGGTTATTTTTCTATTTAATTCTATTTTTCATCTAAAAAGAATTTTGATAAATGACTTCAAGTGAGGTTTAAACTTTATTATTTATTTCTTTTCTTTTCTTTTTTTTTTTTTTGAGATGGCGTCTCGCTCTGTCGCCCAGGCTGGAGTGCAGTGTTGCGATCTCAGTTCACTGCAGCCTCCACCTCCCTGGTTCAAGCAATTCCCCTACCTCAACCTCCCAAGTAGCTGGGATTACAGGCGCACGCCACCACACCGGGCTAATTTTTTTGTGTTTTTGGTAGAGATTGGGTTTCACCATGTTAGCCAGGATAGTCTTGATCTCCTGACCTCAGGCAATCCGCCCACCTCAGCCTCCCAAAGTGCTGGGATTACAGGCATGTGCCACCCCACCCCACCAAACTGTATTATTTCTAAATTACTAAACAACTTTTCCATCACCAGATTTTGAGCAATACCTTCCTTCTCCCCGATTTTATTGCCTCCTGAACTATGCATTAACTTCTTGTACATACTATTTCAAGCAATTTTGCAAGAGCTTTCCAAGATCAGTTTATCTTTGTGTTATGTGTTAACATAACTTCAGATTGACTTGTCTTATTTTAGAATGTATCAGCTATTTTAGTAAGGTATCTGAGATTTAATTTCTCTTGTTTACAATACAAATGTAATAATGGAATAAATGTATTAATATTTACATTGAATGTGTAATTGAATGAGTATATTAATTATGAGATGTCTACCCTTAAATTTAGTATTCCTTGAAACTACTTTTCCTTGTATAGAACAGGTGCAAGCTATAATTTTTTTAATGATTAATAATATTTTAAGGGTTGATTAGAATAAAATGCAAAGTTGATATAGCTACAATGGATGAAAATAAATTGAATTTTCAACTTTTGTTTTCTCTGCTGCAAAAGATGAACCATTGTGGAACTCAGGCCCCCGTCTGGCTGTCTCTGAGAGATTCAGAAACACTGCCATCTCCTGGGGAGATCAAGCAATTGACAGCTTGTGCAACATGGCAGTTTTTGTATACAAAAGACTGCTGTCTCTTTCAAATCCCAGTGTCCGTAAGAAACTGTGGGAACTTTTTTGTATACTTACTACAACCAACTCAGGGATGTATGGGCTATTGTGCGGAAGGTAAGAAAACATCAGTAATTCACATGACTGTTATTCATGGAACTCTGCCATTTGTACCATTCTCTGGATAGGTTGTATTGAGTTAGTGCAAATCTCAGTAAGATACTTGGTCTACCATTATTGCTAGATTGAAGCTAAATTTCTGTTTATATTGGTCAGATTTCATTAGGATTGTTTGCCAAGATTGTAAAGTCTCCCCAAATATTTGATGTGAAAGCATCAAAGCAGACATCTCACATTTTTCCACTGGACATAATGATTGAGTGTGTTAAAAATTCTTTGGTTTCCTCAAGTCTATTCCTCTTTTAATTAAAGGATGAAGAAGAGTGAGTAAAAGTTACCATAAAAATATACATTTTATATTATTTCATCTTTCATTCGCCAATATTTATTGAATGTTTATCCTGTGCCAGAAATTATTTAAGGCCTTAGAGTTACAGTAATGAGCAAGATAAATGAGATCTCTGCCTTCATGAAACTTACATTCTAGTGGAATGCTTCAGACAATATCTAAAAATAAACTGAATGTTATTCAAAGATTAAAGTAAATATCCCTAAGTCCTTACTATGTAAATATACGAGTAGATAATTAAATAGAGGAAAGGAAATGAAGCTTCTTTAAAGAATTACAAATATTTGTTGCCACTACTTCACCTAAAAGATTTTGAATAATTTCCCTCATTTTGATTGTTGGCTGCATTTGAGTTGTTTCCAAATAATTGGGTATGAGAAGGAAAAAAAAAACCTACTAATTTTACAGTGAAGAAATCTGGCAGATATTACATTCATCAAGTGATTGCAGTTAACTTTACTAGTGATAACGCATGTTGACTTCACATGTCTCCTGATAACATGTAATAATAAGAGCACTTCTCTTTTGTAGTACTCTTCCCCCAAAAGCAATAATCCTAGTCTAATAATGAGAAAGTTTATATAAACCCAAATTAAAGAACACACTAACAAAATACCTGAATAGTACTCTTCAAAAATGCCAAAATTATGAAAAACCAGGAAAGAATAAAAAACGGTCACAGATTAGAAAATGATGAATAATGCAATGGGATATCCTGATTGGGAAAACTGAAAAATTCAGATTCATAAAATCTGAATACAGTCTTCAGTTTATTTGAGAGTGCAGTCCTAAGGTAAATCTCCTAGTTTTGACAAATATATCGTGGCTTTGTAATATGTTAACATTTGTGGAAGATTGATAAGTGCAAATTCTCTATTATTTTTGCAACCTTTATGTGAATCTCAAACCCCAATTTAGTTACCTGGGTTCAACCATATATAGGACACTGAAAGTTCCGGGAGATACTCTTGTAGGCAGTGTTATCAAAACAGACGAACACTTGATTCAGCAACAGTGATGATTATATGGGTAACACTCATGAACATTTTACTACTGAGGTTGTTAGACTCCCCAAGCTGGCCGACCCCAAATAACACAATTATAGCAAAAAAGTAAAATCACTTAGTTGGTTATTATAGTAGTTAAAAGGAAACATAGTTTTAGGTTCTAATAACCCAATATATTTATATGTGTGTGTGTGTGTGTATATATATACACATACATATACATAGATATGTATATATACACATATATACACATACATATACATAAATATGTATATATACACATATACATATAAAATATCCAATCTCAAAAATTATTTTGCTCATCGTAGCTTTGAAATTTAAATCATTATTATTAGAAAAATTGATTCCTTTAAGTTTCTAGCATTCTTATTCTCAGAAATCTGTCTCTTAATGTCAGCAAAAATAATAATTAAAATAAGTTTTTTCCTATGGTTATTTCTTTGAGTTGAAAATATTAAAATAAAAATTTTAATATTTTCATGAGTCTGTAATGCAATCTTTTTTCTTAAAAACAATGACACACAATCCAATTTCACAACTGTTTTTAACTACTGTTTTTTTTTCCAAATGACATCTAAAGTTGATGTAATATACCATTATTGGCCATAATCTCAAAGCAAATAATGCATTATTGTCTACTTTACAAGATAATAGAAACTAAGAAAGATAATGTTCTCAACATAGAATTTTATTTCACTGTTTTGAAATACATACTATATTTATGGAAAACTGAATTGTTTAGATTTACTTTATCATTAACTGCAAGCCAGTAGTTCTATCCTTAAAAAAGAAATAAGAAAAAATTATTGTGTATTATTATAATAAGATAGAAATAATAAACATAAAATGTATTAATTCAAATAGGTATTTATTGGCGGTATTCCACAAGTATAATAATAACGCACTAATCATTTCACACATATGTACTGCTGGAGTCATGCTTATTTTCTAATCAACACAGCATCTCCTTAGTACAGAGGGGTGACCAAAACAAATGTGGTCCCTGCCTACATGGCACAGAGTATTCATGCAATTATAAATTGCAATTGACGAATGAAAAGATTTAAAAATGCTGTAGAAGAGAATACTGAAGGTGAGAGAGGATGAAATATATAATGAAGCGTCACCAGCGAAACGTCTAACAAAAGGGCATTGATGCTGAGAGCTGGAGGTTAAACTCTCCTTGGTCAGACAGAAAGCAAGGGGAAGAACGTCTCAAACAGCAGCTGCAGCAAGCGACAGGCCCTAAGGCAATAAGAGTATGTTGTACTCACGAGAGTGAAAGCTGGACAGAAATATTAGATCTCAATGAGTGAGAGAGAACATAACAAGACGGGAGTTTGAAAGGGCAAGGCCTGATCATTTAGGGAGCTCTGCGTTTTGTTCTGTGTGCATTGAGAAGTCTATGGAGAATTATCCTGAGGGAGTGAGCTGGTAAACCTTCACATCCCATACACAGCTGCTGTCCAGCTAAAACTGGCAGTCTGTTTACTAAGAAAGGGCAGCATCTGCTCAGTTTAGTAAAGCTAGTGGCATTCATTAGAAAGGAGAAAATCCAGAGAGATGCATCAATCTTATTGGGTGGCCAAGGCAAGAGTTTTTGAAAAACTTTAAAAATATTTTTTGGCACTCTTGTCATAAAAAATATTTAATTTTTATAAATCTTCCTATAATATTGCCAAATATTTGTGGAAAATTCTGTGTTTCATAGAAAAACCAATCATTTATCTATATTAGTTTAAGAAACATTGACAACTATTAAAAAAGAAAATGAAACTTTCGCACCAGAGAATAACACAAAATACAAATAATCACTTCACCAGAAATATTTTTTACACTGAATTTAAAAACATAATATTTAAGATTTGCATTTTATGACATCCCTTCCAAATTTAAAATATTTTCTGTTTTGTTAATGTCACTACCATCCACTCGATTTCCTAACCCAGAACATTCAAAAGTACCTTATAATCTCCACATTCAAGTCCTCTAAGTAATTAGGAGAAGGAATTCTGGGAGACAATTGTTATTTTTTACTCTTAATGTCTGTTAATCAGACATACGCATGAATTATTCTCTCTGATTTGCCGATAGAAGCTTACTTTGGAATACCACTTAGAACTTAAATTAGACTGCATAGATAGCAAACAAAAATGACAGTCACTTAATCTACTTAAGAGTTTCTTTTTCTTGCCGAACAAATATCTGGAGCAGGTGTTCTCTGCTGATGGCGATTTGGCCACTTTACAATGTCAGGCTGAGGTCTCTGAAAGTCACTAATCTTTTCCTTCATGGTGACAGGATGAAGCTCCAGTTTTAGCTTCTTTATCTGCATTTAGACAGGATAAAAGAGAAAGTTCAATAGGTGAAAGAGAGCTTCTGCTAACTGAAATTTACTCCCTTTTAAGGAGCTTATTTGGAAAAAGCCTTCTTATCATAACTACTTTAGAAGGATTCCCAGAATCATCTTTATCTTCGAAGGCAGTCTATGAAATGTCATTTTTTACTTGGAAGTATTGCTGTCTGCAACCAATAGCCCCTATCTAGTTAGGAGTCATAATATTTAATTTTAAAATCACCAAAACAGCAAATAGTAGAGGGCAAAATTTCACTTTAATATCGTAGTCTCATGAAGATGTTTTGATTCTCACAGAATTCATATATATGTGTATATATTCACACAATCTATCTATCCCTAGAGCCTTCTAGAAGTCAAGAAAAATATTAATTCAAGATCATAATTGTAATCAAAGCAATTCTAAAAAAGGTTATATATTTGAAATATTATTTATTTAGAAGACTCTATGGAAATATACATATTTGTTATATTTTTTGTATTTCTACTTAGCAAGCTAGTTAGGTCCTTATACTACATGTGAAGTGTCATCGTATCAATTAAAGTTAGCCTATTTAGCCTATGAGAAGTTAAAAATGTATACTATATCCCCTAAAGTTTCCACTAAAATAAAACAAAACATTATAGTTAATCAGCCAACAAGGGGTATAAAATGGAATCATAAAATATATTCCATATTTTTAAATGCAGATAAAAATGAAAAATGGAACAAAGCACTAATAGAATAAATAGAACACAGATAGCAACATGGTGGATTTGAACCTTACAATATTGTTAAATAATTGTGGATATTGTAAGGTTTAAATCCACCATGTTGCTATATGTATTTATATATGATTTATATATATATTAGGTTGGTACAAAAGTAATATAAGGAAAATGAGTTCAAAAGTATAAGGATAGAAGAAGATATACATAGGTAACATTAATCACAAGAAATGTAGAGTAGGTTTATTAATATTAAGCATAGTAGACTCAAAACCAAGACATATTGCTAGGAAAAGCAAGGATCATTTCCTAATAATAAACTGTTCAGTTCAATAAAAGAATATGACAGTTCTAAATGATTAAACACCTAATAACAAATTCAAAATACATAAACAAAACTGAGAGAACTGCAAGGAGAAATAAACAAATTTGCGATTATTACTGGAGATCAATACTCATCTGCCAATAATTGATCACGCATGTAGACACTAAAACAGCAAAAATGGAGGAGACCAAAATACTGTTTCAACCAGTTTGATCTAAATGACATGCAGAAAAGACTACAAAAAAGCAGCAAAGATGTTCAAGTAGATATGAAAGTATTACCATGAAAAACCATATTCCAGGCCCTAAATTAAGAAAATTAGAATATCGCAAAAATTGAAGTTCATTAAAATTAAAATCCACTAAGTGTCTATACTGAACAACAAGAAAAGTCACAAATTGAAGACCCTAGTTTGTACATTAACTGATTAGAAAAAGAAGCACAAATAGACTCAGAGTAAGCAGATGAAAGAAACAGAGTAAAAATAAATGCAACAGAATATACAAAAACCAGAGAGAAAATTCAATAGAATAAAGAACTGGTTATTTCAGAGATTCAATAAAATTAATAATTCTCTAGCCAGTCTGATCAATACAAAAGAAAAAAAAAGACAGAAATTAACAATATCAGGAATAAGAGCAGTGATACAACCACAGATTCTGTATATAATAAAAAGTTATAAACAACTCTATGCCAATACAGTTGAAAACTGATGAAATAGTCAAATTTATTAAAATATACAGACTACACATATTCATGTAACAAAACTTGCACTTATACCTTCTAATTCTATAAAAATAAAATAAAATACGCAGTCAACCAATGTTCAATCAAAAGTAAATAGATAACTTCAATGGCCCTGTATCTATTAAAGGAATTATATTTCTAGTTAAAAATCTGTCTCACAATGAAAACTGCATGCCCAGATGGCTTCAGTTGGGAATTTTTCCAAACATTTAATGTAGAAATAATACCAATTTTACACAAACTCTTTTCAGAAAAAAATGAATGGGGACTATTTCTAAACTTCTGTGGGGCCAGCATTACTCTAATACTAAAACTAGACATAGACATTAAAAGAAAACTATATAACAATATCCCTCATGAATATAAATGCAGATGACATGATCACCTATTTTGCAAACCTAATGGAATCTATAAAATAGCTACTGGAGCTATTAAGTGGGCTTAGCAATGTTGAATAAAAACAAGATAAATGTTTAAAAATCATTTGTATTTTTTCATACCTAGCAATTAACAATCAGAACATTTATCTAAAAATACCAATTATAGTACCAAAAATATAAGACATTCAGTAATAAATATGGCAAAGGATGTGTAAGACCTTTACAGTGAAAACTACAAAACTTTGATTAGAAAAATTATATAAACCTAAGAAAATGGACAGATAAACCTTGTTTGTAGATCAAAAGACATGATATTAAGATGCCACTTCTCCTCCAATTGATTATAGTTCCAAAATTGTCCTAATGAATATCACAACATGCTCTCTTTTAGAAATTGACAAACTCATTCTAAAACTCATATAGAAATATGAAAAACCTATAATACCTAAAAATATTTTGATAAAGAAAACAGTTGGACAACTTATATTATCTGACTTCAAACTTACTCTAAAGTTACAATAATGTAGACAATGTGGTATTTGCATGAGGATGGATAAATAAATCAATGGAAAAGAATAGAGAGCCCAGAAAAACACTGACACACACAGTAAACTGATCTTAAACACAAGAATAGATCCAATTCTATAGAAAACAGGGTTGTGTTTTTAGTTAATTGAATATTCATATGCAAAAAATAACTTTGATTCATATCATCAAAATAACAATAAAAAGAAAAACCCGTCTCACAATCATCAAAGACTCAAATCTCAATTATAAAAGCTAAAAATACAAAACTTGAGAGAATACTTTCACTTTTAGGTGGAAATATTTGTGATCTTAGATTAGACAAATATTTTAAAAATATAATACCAAAATTGTGATTCATTAGAAAATATAAATTGGACTCGATCAAAATTGTGAATTTCTACTCTTCTGCTCATTGAAGGACACTAAAGGAAAATGAAGAGAGAAGCCATAGCTTGGGAACAAATATTTGCAATTCATATATCTGATGAAGAATTGGATCCAAAATATATGAGTAACTCTCAAAACCCAATAATAAGAAAACAATTTTGTAATAAGATTTGAACAGACACTTCTCCAAATAAGACATAATAATGGAAAATTGACACATAAAAATATGCTTAACATCATTAGTCATTAGTTTAATGGATTTATATCCACAATGAGATACCATCATATTATATATAAAATTTAAAAAGATTGACCATGCTACACGATGGCAAGGCCATGGAGCAACCGGAACTGCTGTATTCTGCTACTGGGAGTGTAAAATGGTACATTCAAACATTAGAAAATAATTTGGCAGTTTCTTAAGAAGTAAACGTATACTTCCATATGACACAGCCGGTCCATTCTTAAATATTTGCCAAGAGTAATGAATGCAAATGTTTTTAAAAAGTTTTCTGCGTGAATGTTCAAAGCAGCTGTATTAAAAAAAGCGAAAAACCTGAAAAAAAACCACAAATATCCGTCAATGGGTTAATGGATAATCAAATTATGATAAGCCTGTACAATGAAATACTACTTTTCAATAAAAGAGAACTATATTTGTAGGATGACTTCACTGTAAGAAAAAAAGAAGAAACTATTGATAAGCCAAAAACATAGTTGAATCTCAAACATATATGAGGAATGAAATTTTCTAGACATAAAGTCCATAGTGTACAATTATATTTATAGTTCTAGAAAATGTATTCTAAACTGTATGACAGAGCAGATAAGTTGCTGTCTACGAATGTGGAGGAGTGGCAGGCAGAAGGATTAGAAAAGGACAGAGAAACTTTTGGAGGTGATGGAAATACTGTTATCTTGATTATGGTTAGATTTTAGTGTATTCATATGTCAAAACATGTCATTAATTACACTTTAAATACATTCAATCAATTATACCTCAATAAAGCTATTAAAAAAGAGAGAAGGGAAGTCCCAAAGCTAAGCAAGCCACGTAGCCATCATGTCAGAGTAGAGCAAGAGCAAAGACCCCTAGGAAAGAGTTTTGCTAGCATGTTGGAAGGACGTAAATGAGGCCATTGTGTTGGAATAGGATGCATGCAATAAATATTCCTATTCTATGGACAAAAAGAGTCGCTCAGAGAAAATAGGCACTTACCCAACATCACAGGTAGTGACTAGTAAAGCTAGATTGATCTCAGGAAGCTTGCATGCTCAACGAGGATATTCTACAACCTGTTATTGATGTCTCACCAATTGCAGTTTTCTGCTCCGTGCTCTTCTCCATACCTTATACTTCTTCCTCCCTCTGCTTGAACCTCTTACAAATTTTTACTGCTTCATGATGCAGATCAAGCATCTCTTTTCTTTACAGTGTTCCTTCTGCTAACCCAAGTTAGTTGTGCAACCCAACAATGTTCCACTACTGTGCACAGGACCTCAAATGTTGCACATCTTACATGCTTTGAAACTAGATTTCCACTTGTTTGCTTCCTTTCTTGACAACTACTACTTTATGATAGTTTAATTATTGGCATATGGTTGAATCAGGAAGAAACAGAAGGTTTTAAGCAGAATGGTTTCTTTTTTTCCTTGCTAATGTTTCTAGAGATTCTTAATTGTCTAATCCTAATATTAAATATTTGAGCCAGGGTGCTGGCTGTATTCTATGAAAGCAATCTGGGAAAAGCAAATTGAAGAAGAAAAGATGATAAAACCCCCCAAGCACAGATGGGGCACAGTTCTAGGGAGTCCTTGGGCAAGAAGATTGTGTATTTTGGCCCCATGCTTTATAGGAATACTGCAGTCTTTTATATATACATGTACATGTCTAGTGGTTAAGGTTATTTCAAGTCTGTTTGGCTTGCACATAACAAAAAACAACTGAAAATAATGTAAAAGATAATCACATCTAAGGGTTTTAGGATATGTCATTGGATCTGAAGAAGAGTTACATAGGAAAGTCTCAGAAAGTGTGAGAAATAGATCAGCTTCCAGATACTGGCAACAGTAGTCTAGACATTCATACAGAGCTCCGTCATTAACTTGACTCAGCTTCCAACTTCTTGTCTTTTAGTTTAAATACTAAATTCTTTCAAGAAGCAATCCGATGAGCCTACCTTTGTTTAGATAGTTGCTCTTGTGCCAGTTAACTGTATTCAGAACATTGGGTTGTAAGTATTACCACCTCTGTCTTTGGCTCATTGGTGGTGTAATCCTGTAAATGAGTATGGGGAATCGATTACCAAGAAACTGGCGTAAAACCAACTGTTGCATACAATTTCTGCAGATTATAGTGTGTTTCACTATTATTATAGATTTCACATATACCCTGTAAATCTCCCACATGCATAGTCCCCCAACCCCATTGTCGACGTCCCCCACCAGAGTGCTGCATTTGTTGTAATTGATGACCTATATTGACATACCATTATCACCTGGTCTGTAGTTTACATTAGGGTTCGCTCTAGGTGTTGTAAATTCTATTGGTTTGGAGAAATTTCTCATAACATGTATTCACTATTATAGTAACATACAGACTAGTTTCACTACTCTAAAAATTCCCCATGCTCTGCCTGTTCACCCCTCCCTCCTCTCAACCCCAGAAAACCACAGCTCTTTTTACTGTCTCCATAGTGTTGTTTTCTCCTGGATTTCATATAGTTGGAATCACCCAGTAGGTAGCCTTTTCAGATTGGCTTCTTTCACTTAGTATTCATTTGAGTTTCCTACACGTCTTTTTGTGGCTTGATAGCTCAATTCATTTTAAGGCTGAATAATATTCCACGCTGTCTATATGTACAACAGCATATCCATTTACCTACTGAAGAACATCATGGTTGCTTTCAAGTTTGGGCAATTATGAATAAAGTTGCTATAAACTTCCATGTGCAGGTTTTTGTATGGAAATAAGTTTTCAGCTCCTTTGGGTAAACATAGAGGAGCATGATTTCTATGTCATATTCTAAGAATATGTTTAGTTTTGTAAGAAACCACTAAACTGTTCTCCAAAAGCTGTACCATATTGAATTCTCACCAGCACGTGTTGCTCCACATCCTTGCCTGCATTTGATATTGTCAGTGTTTCATTATTTAAAAATGCAGATTTGTACTTAGAAAATAAGATATTAAAGCTTTGTTTTGAAATATGATGCCTTATCTTTCCATTTGATCTCACCCTTAAAAGGAAAAAATGTTATGAAATAAGAGAAGAATTAAGAAAGTCTTAGTCTGTATTAAATCATCCTTCAATAAATTGTCATCTTGGATATATGTAGATTTATATCTTCATGCCCAACTGAATAATTATACAAACCTTAACCTTTGGCAGCTATTTCTGATGCACAATTACACCCATGTGGTTCTGATGAAACTGAAATAGGAGGTGATTGTGTTCGTAAGTATCATATTTTGCTTTTTAATAATGTTTTTATAAACTAGACTATTTCAACAGATAATTATATTCTGCAGCTTTGGATGTTGAATTATATTGATATTTGATATAACCAAAGTCTGGTAGCTATCAAAAATAAAAATAAATTTATCGTGCCTTTAAGAAATAGTCCTCGAGTTGACAGAGGTATAGAGAGTTAGGCAAACGTGTGTATATTAGTAGAATCTTTCATAAGAAAATTTGGCAGTTCATATCAACATTCTTAAAACTCCATATGTGTTTGTACCTAACAATTCTACTTTCAAAAATATGTCTTAGAGAACTATTTAGGGAAGTGTGCGAGCACAATATTTATAACAGAATTTGTCTAATAATGTTTTAAGAAACCTGTAAACATCCAGTAACTGCTGATTGGCTGATTGATTCAATATTTCTGATACATAAACATGACAGAATATTTTGCAAACACTATTAAAATATAGAAGTACATTATACAATACAACAATACTTTTTTTTTTAAGGGAACGATTGTATTTGTGTCAAATAAATCTTGAAAGATAAACATTAATGACGTTGATAGTTATTAAAATTTTTCTCTTCCTTTCAATGTATACTTTTTATTTTTTATTTTTTAAATGTTTTAAAGTTTTTTCAAATATTAAATCCTCCTACTATAATATGCCTTAAAATAAATTACTCTAAGTAGATTATCTACGTGATAAAATGCATGTCATCTGCCTACATGATGGGCAGAAATTGAAATTATTTATTGAACTATTAGCCTCTTATGGGATTATTAGCCTTATCATATTTTGCTGGCCAAATATGATATCCGAAATGCATGAGAGACTGTTGACATATAATTAATTTAATTAACAGAGGTGTTTTATATGGTGGAACAAGCCACAAATACATAAAATAAATCAGGATAGATCATATAATGTTCAAATATCAGGCCTAGAAATTATTATGCTTGGTATTTTTAAAAGAGTTTTATAATAATCCTCAAAATTTATCACTCTGAATTGATTTTTCATGCTCTATTTCATGCCCTATTCCAAATGTTTTTTTCTAGCCCTTTTTTTTGTATATTTTACACAAGCTATTATTGTATGTGGAGGTCAGTTTAATTAAGCCCTGTGATTTAAGTTCATAAAGTAATAAAACAATATTCATAATAGCAGCAGTAAACATAAAATGTAATTATTTGACTACTCTGCATAATAGATATAAATTCTCTGTACTGTATATGTATTGTAGCAAAATCACTTTTTCCTCTTGAATAAATAAGTTTCACCTACTTATGCTGTTTAGAACATTTATGCAATTAATTAAAAAAACTCTGCTATGCAAATTGTACACAATTTGGGGAAGTAACACTAAATGAAAGTGTTGAGTCAAAAGTCAATAAAGCTTCATGATAAAATGGAAAACGTATTAATGTATTTAATACATACTAATATTAGAATTGACAAAGGAATACTAATTTTGATTTTCTAAGTAGAAATAATTTATCTGTTGTTTCTAAACCTTTTTCTTTAAATGTAACAAATTTTCTTTCATCTATACTGTTGCAAGCAATGATCAATCTGCCCAGATAGTTCTCTGTTTGAAGTATTGATTCAAACACTTTAATCATCATGAATTATTTTTTTCAGTTATTTGTCTTCTCTTATTCTTAATAATCATTTCCATAGATAGCTTTTCCCTGTTTTAAAATAAATGTCCTTTTCCTAGTTTATTTAAGGATAAATTTTTACTCAGGTATATAATATTTAAAATCAAATATATATTCAAAAGTAGTTTACTATTTCCTTCAAGTTTGAATATACTGATTTGGTCTAATGTTTAAAATGTTTAGCAAAATATTTGTTAACTAGGTAAATTTGAAAATAATTCATTTGTCATTGGGACTATAACAAAATAACACTGTAAAATACCTAAAAGTACATTTTCTCCACAGAAAAGATTTCAAGGTCTTTCCAGAATTTTCCAAAATCTACTTGGCAAGGCTGAAAGATTATTTTGTGATTGTCCTAAAATTAGCATATTTATAAAATAGAAAAATTACACATTTTAGAACATTTTAAAATCTTCTTTTAAAAATTTACCACTCAGATATTTTTCTCCTTTCTAAAACAGAACAAAACTAAACAAAAAACTTATCCACAAAACTTTCAGATCTCCAGATTTGATTTTGCAAATGCCCAGAGTTCAAAACTATATAAAATCTTCCTGTGAGTTCCTAGAGGAAACTTCAAATTTCTTTAACCTCAGAAAAATGAAAGGAATATTTCACTAAGATAGTATAATCACCTCTGCAGTGAATAACTCTTTCAGCCCAGAGTAATGATGAGTTGAGTTACAAGAGAAAACTATAACAGTAAAAGAGAAAGTAATTTGATTTTACATTCTTGTGGCTATTTCTCATTATAACAAGGAATTATAATGTACTAAACCTTAATTTTGTTTGTTCCATCTTTTAGAAAAGATAATTGCTTCAAAGAATGCAAATTTCTTTTCAAGAGTTAGACTTTTCAAAGGCAGATATTCAACCTGCATTAATATAAGCTTGAGCTGATAGGTTGCTTGGCTATCAATATTTGTGTGATTATGGGCCAGAATATGAATGTATTACTTTGTTGATTGCTAGAAATAATCATTTTTCTAAATTTAGTTTGCTTTTTCTTAAGATAAACCCCAGAGTTACAGTCTTTGAGTGCTTTTTCCATAAGCCAGTCTCCATTGTCTAAGATTCCCAGTTACAAATTATGCATTTTCTCCCCAGGTCAGCTGGCTGCCTCATTGCCACCTCCACCTGCAGGAAGGCCAGAGGTTCTGGTGGAGTTGATTGAGTCCAGGCTTTTCTGTAGGTGTTCTTTTGATGTTCCCCCTACAAACAACTCAGTGGGATTTCACATAGCTTGGTCTAGGCTTTCTTCTCAAGAAGTCAAAGAGGAGCTGAAACAAGAGACCACAGTTCAGGCATTCTCTCTTTTAGAACTTGATGGCATAAATCTCAGACTTGGAGACAGGGTATGTTAAAAAACAGTTGGATTTTATTTTCATGAATGTATTGATTTTCAAACACAATTTTTAAACATCATATCCTAAAAATAGATTTTGTCCCCAGGGTATAAAGCCCTAATGTTTTTCTTTTTGTTTTTTTTTCCTTGCAATTGTGCTAATTCTACTGACAACTGGATGGGTCAGTGATCTTCGTGACTATATATGAATATATCATTTTAGTAATTTGCTGATTATTATTGATTAATACTTTTATATATAGATATATATTTTTATTATACTTTAAGTTCTTACACATATATGTCCCTCTCAGGTTTTAAAATTATATACGTTTATTCTAGAAAAAATGTTTTAATTTTTTAAGTGATGATGTCACGTTTTAAGTACTTTTCTTTTTTTTTTTGAGATGGAGTCTCACTCTGTCGCCAGGCTGGAGTGCAGTGGCGCGATCTCGGCTCACTGCAACCTCTGCCTCCCAGGTTCAAGCGATTCACCTGCCTCAGCCTCCTGAGTAGCTGGGACTACAGGCTTGCACCACCACACCCACACCCAGCTAATTTTTGTATTTTCAGTAGAGACGGGGTTTCACCATGTTGGCCAGATGGTCTTGATCTCTTGACCTCTTGATCCGCCTGCCTCGGCCTCCCAAAGTACTGGGATTACAGGCGTGAGCCACCGCGCCCGGCCTTAAGTACTTTTTAAAACATCCTAAATACAAAGCCTACTGTACTTTATGTTGAGGTTTGAATACATAATATTTTATAATGATGGAATTTTTCTCAAATATCAAGTAAGCTTTTAAATTATTTAATTCTTTTATTATCTTTATATACTATATGAAGAATTAAAATTAGGATTTTAAAAATGATAATTTACACATTTTCTCCAAAATTGAATTGCTAAGTGATTATTTTTTAATTATATCCATAGATATTCTGCAGCGCTTCTGTCTTTTTCTTGGAGAATCCTCATGTACAAAGTGTAGCGATCGAAAGCCAAGAATTTTTTGTAGGCATTAAGGTACGTAGCAGTGGGGATGCATCAGAAAGATTATTCCTCTGGAACTATGTTTCCCAAACTGTGATCTGTCCATGCTGGTTTCTGTACCTCATCACAGACTAAATCGGAATGTTAAGATCCGTGAGTCCCTATATTTGAAGAAAAGCCCCAATAATTCTAAAGCACAACAAAGTTTGAGGGGTCCTGTTAACTAAAGTTGAGATGTACCTTCATTTCTTAAAGAAATAGCTCAAATTAGAATAAAGCAAAAGGTCTATTCCTCTAATTCATTCCATCGTGTAACTAAAGTTAGCCTAGTAATATTTAGTTATCATGCATTTTGGAAGACAGATACCAGGCCAAGTAGTAGAGTCTCTGACTAGAGTAGAATTGACCCAGAGCTATGAGTTTTATGGACTGCAAAGACTGAGCTAACTAAACAGAGAAGGAGATTTGGTTGCTGCTGGTAGCACCAGGATCCAAGAACTGAAGAGCTATTCTAGCAGATGAGCAGAGGTGACAGGGAATTAATAAGCAGTGGAAGAAGTGGGGGCAATATCAAAAGGTCCAGGCAGGCAAGCACGGTGAACCTGGAAGGTCTCACCCACAGGACTCGAGTTGGACCTGGATTCATTTCTAGTTCAAGGACAAGAGGAGATAAATGATAAGATTGTGAGAATAGGACTCAGGACCAGGATAAATCCTGTTTATGAATAAAGTCCATGTACACACAGTAGGAACCAGGAAAAGAAGTGAGAAGAGTGGACCACATTGTCAGAATTGCATAACTGCAGTGTGAGGGGAAGCAGAGGTCAAGCCTTGAGAACACAGGAACATTTTGGTTTACATTGGTTAGCACTCAGCAGACAGTGTCAGGGGTCAATAGTCAGCACCCCCACCCTTGTACCGTTTCTGATTAGGCTAACAGGGAGAATATTCAGTACTAAGAATCATCTGTTTTGAGAGCTAGCCAAGACTCGAGACTGCATGAAAACATTCCTGCCTCAAAAAAGGATTGGCCTGTGAATGAGAATAGGGCCAGTCCTGGGTTGCACCAGTTCTCAGGAAGTTCAACTCTGGAAATCAGATGCTGAGAAATAAGCTAAGTGTGGAGATATTTCAGGTGACAACAATAATTTGATTTATGTATTAAAAGTACTTAAATTTCTAATGGAGATGGTGGTATTAATCCCTAAGAAAAACCAGAGTCTTCTGTTGGTGTGTCAGTAAACATTAGCAATAAAATGGAAGAAAATAGAAATGTTTCTTTCTTCTTCACTTTCCAGTGCTCACCACAGAACCAGCATCATTGAGGCAGGCTTGGATATGATTTGTCAAATGTGTTGGGGAACCAAAGTGAGTCAAACTCAGAGCAGTGCAGCAGCTCCATGTACTCCTGTGTGTGCTGCTTGTATTTTTATAGGTTTGATTTTAATGGTCTTGCTTAGTTAAAACATTCTAGGGCTTAAGTTATTACCAGCTCATTTAGCAAAATATGTGCTGTTGAGAAAATGCCCTTTCAAAATTGTGCCTTAGAAATAAATTATATTTTAACATAATTTTTCTACATATTTTCTCATACCAGCTACAGCCTGAATTGAGCACTATATCAGAGGATGGGAAAGAATACTACCTGAAGATAGAAAGTACAGTTCCTATTATTTGTTCTGAATTTAGTGAGCTTGGTCAAGAATGCAAAATCTCATTAAAACTGAAAACTATTGATCAAGGTAATATACTAACTTTATTTTATCTTATTATTAGATTGCAAACACTAATGCTTTTTTTCCTGTAGGAAAAGTCACTGGAATGTACTCATATAATAAATCATGTTGCATGTTGACATCAAATTTTAGCCCAATCATATTACTAATACTGGGCCAAATTGACGATTGCCAAAGCAATTCACATTTCTTCTTCTTGGCTGAAAGCATACATTTAAAAAAAAAGAAAAAAAATAGTGAATAATCTCCTTTTCATCATCATCTTTTTCCTCTCACTCCTCTTTTTTTCTCCTATTTTTTCACAGTCTCCTGTTTATTCCTCTCTTTGCTTAGTTTACAGAAATCGAGGGAAAAACTGCTCTTTTAGATTTTTCAAATCATCCCCAATGACAGACATTTGATAAGTTACGTTAAAAGTTCAAGCTTATGAAATATAGATCTCATGATGCATCCTTCAAGTTTCTCTCCCTAACGTATGTTTATGTTTGGAATCTCGTATCTTAAAATTCTTCCATTTCAATTACTGATTATATGGATGTTGTGATACATGGCCACATATGTGTCGATGGATAGAGTGAGGAAATCCTCCCACATAATAAGATAGAATATGCGAGGACAAACCATGCATAGCAGTGATTGGCTTGATTATGTTCTTTTTCCCACTGAGCCTCTGATGTAGAGATCAAAGCAAGTTACAGATACATAAATTAAAATATAACCTTTAAGAGAGATTACAATTTCATCGGCATACCACATACATTTTCACCATAGAATATTACATTGTCTTTACTAAATATACCAAACGCAAGGTATCTATAGACCTTCATGTCCATATTATAAATAATTAAATCAGAGAAATAAGAGGATAAAAAAGCCAGGAGAGAGAGAGAGAGAGAATCATTTGGAATGATGCACTCAAGAAAAGAGATGGCTAAAGAGATAGAGGAATTAAGAGAGGTCATCTTAGGATTGTTAACAGTAAACAGGCTCAGATAATACCCACCTACTCACTCAGATTTTAGGAGCACCACCAGCAACATTATATTTTTAATTACAGCCCAGACATATTAAATTATACCCTCTCTCGGACTATTTGACAGAATTCTACTTCAAGTTAGCTCTGAAAAGCATATTATGCAAATATTACTATAGTTTATGGAGAGACCAGAAAGAGGATGATGTTATTGATGTTTTCCAAAATCATGTTAGTCAAAGATTTCCTTCAGTTACAGGTATACTTTAAAATATATTTTCATGCTGTCAATTCTTTCATCAAGGCAAGCATTGCTAAAACAATATAATAATAGCCTAAATATATTTCTACATTTTAGAAGTTTGCATGAATGTTCTTATTCTCTGAGAATTAAAAATGGCTTTTGTTTTCTGAAGAAAAAATTCTGGATTTCATTCTGGATACTCCTCATCTTGTCCGCTTTAAGTACAATAGCATTAAATCTTTACTTTCATAGGGAACCAGTTGTTGTCTGAGTGTTTTTCTAAACAGACTATGCTGCTATTCATAGGCTTAAAGAGAACAACCCCTCATATATTGGCTTGAGGAATTGATGTTATGGGCTCTAAGTTAGAAATATTCTGTATTCACCTTAGAGAGTTGGTTAAGAGTTTGAATGTTTCTGTTATTTTTTATGTGCATGGGAAAAGTATGTATTTCTAAAAAAATAGTTTAGTGTGCCTATATCTGATTAATATAATTTCATACCTAAAAAATCTGTATGGAAGAAAAGAAGATAGAACATTTTTTAACAACTTTTTTCCTTTTTGATTCTTAGGAGGACTTTGGAATCATTAATTGGATATGATAGCATACTTCCTCTGTGGCCAATTTTGGGGGCAAATCTGTTCTTTTTGTTTAGTTATACAAATTCCTGGAGTTCTTTTCTCTTTTTTTGTTACCATTTCCTTTCCAAATTATTTTTTCTTTGTTATTGAAGCGAGGGAGCATCTCAAGGTTGTGAATATATTGGGACATTTGGGAGGTGAAAGAAGATAGCTTGTTACTGTTGTGAGATCATCTTCATTTGTTTTGATTTTTCCATTTTTCGACATGATAAGCCCTTTATCAATAATTAAAAGCCATTGCTACTATTCAACAATGGATGGAATATGAACACATATGCTGAGAAATATTACAAAAGTATCTGGGCCCAAGGTACAAATCTTAGACAGAAAAAATCATGTTAGTATGTATAATATGTAAAATTATAATATATGTAATATGTAAAAGAATAAATTTTATCATTCTTTTTGAATTTCCTTCAGTTGCATACAGTTTTATAACCTAATTGAAAATTATAATATGTATTTATGTGTACATACATATATATTATAGTTGATTAATTCTTTGTAAAAATCAGGTAGATTCAATAGCTTTGGCTTAATTTAGACAAAATTTGCAACCATATGTTTTAAGAAAGAGAAAATAATTTGAGAATAATCTTACAATTCAGTGTTTCATGTTAATTTATTACATGCTTTGGTTAGTATATTCTCTTGGAAATTTTTAAACCTATTTTTTCATTAAATAGGTAGAGAGCACCTAGGCTTAAATTTGGCACTGTCTTCCTGTCATGTGGACCTTCTCCAGACATCTTCCTGTGCTAATGGAACCTGTAGCCACACTTTTGTGTACTACACTGCTGTCACAGATTTTTCTCGAGATGGAGATAGAGTTACAAACATTGTAGTGCAACCAATAGTTAATGAGGATTTCCTGTGGAACAACTACATTCCAGACAGCATCCAGGTTGACAAATTACAAAACTGTTACTGCAATTGAAGCTTTAAGAAGAAATGTGTATTTTATCATTATGTCTTATAAACTTTTTATGTAAAAAAATTTTGGTAAATTAGTTTTTAAATGATTCAATTTTCAATAACTATGATAAAAACAATAATTGAAGATTTTTTGAGATTGCTAAGCAATTTTTTATATATCACTAAATATAATTAATGGTAATATTTACCAAAAATATCTTTGCTTTTAAGATCAAAGTAAAGGATGTCTCAACTGCTTACTGCTATTCATTTACTGACCCACATATAATTACATTTGATGGCAGGTAATTTCCTGAAAATTTCTTCTTTTAGTAGTTTTGTTTGCTTTGATTTTGTTGTTTTATTTTAAACAGCGTATTGTTTTATAATTTTTTAGTCCTAGTCACTGAAATTAGACAGAAAGGAATTACTGGCTTGTTTCGATACTAGTTTATGTAGAATTTTTGCCTTAAAATCTAATTCTTAGTAAAAAACATGGATTATTTAAAAGGCTGAACTTGTAAAAATAAATATTATTACAAATACAGAGAATCTTTTTTGCTAGACTCTTTTTAAATTTTTAATAATGATTAAATTATTTACTCTAAAGATGTTTAGAACATTTCCATATGATAATAAAACAATCTTTAAGTTTAGGCAAAATGATTAAACATATTAGAATTATTTTTAGAACTAATTACTCCTAAGTCTTGACAAGAATACTCAGGAAAAAAACTATTGTAACTATTATGGATACCTGGATATTTGCCTCTGGAATTTAAAGTAAAATGGGCAAAAGACCAAAAAGTAATCTAAACTATTTTGTTATTAATATCTGCATAGAAAGATTTAAACTCAGTTATATCATTCTGGGAGATTCATGGTTCTGAGATGTCTGTAAGGAAAATGATAAGAATATCTTAGTGTTGCATCAACATTTTTTTCATGATGCAAGATGGTTGTGGTTTGCTTAAAAAATTGTAATATGATCATTGTCAGTAAAATTATTCAATATATAGAAACTGTTCCATAAGAAAGTTATACTCCAATGGTGTCAACAGGTGTTAAGAACCTGAAGGAACTGATCTCACAGGCAAGAATCCTTTATGGTTATAACTAAAGGCTTAGACATTTTAGTGGAAAAATCTCAAGAAAGCGTAGTAGTGATGAATTTAATCTGACAATTCAACAAGATGAATTATGCAACAACTAGGTGAAAAGCCAAGTTCTAAGTACTGGGGGTATGGCAGTGAACAAAACAAACACTCTCTACCCTCATGGAGCTGACTTTTGCAAAGGGGAAGAGAGATATAAACACATTTAATAAGTAAAATATGAAGGGTATCTGAGGAAGATACTTGCTGTGAAGAAAACTAAATTGGGTGGAAAGGGAAGGCTGAAAAGAGGGGTTGCAATTTATATTAAAATAGAGTGGTTACAAAAAGCCATTTGGTGCGGGTGACATTTAACAAGTACTCAAAGATGAGGGAGATAGTCACGTGTGTACACATATGGGGAGAAGACAATCGAGCCAGCCTGCCCTGCTCAAGGAGAGCAGTTTGACTGGAGTGGTGAAAGGGAAGAAAGTAGTGGGAGAGATTGAGGTGTTTATGACTACTTTGTTTCCTTCAGTGCATACAACAAAATGATCGTGATACATAAAGCTGTTGCAAATCAATAACATACTTTTGTGATATTTTACATGATTTTTTAATGCAATTGCCTTTTGTTAATGATAGGGTATATGATAATTTCAAGACTGGAACATTTGTGCTTCATAAGAGTATGTCACGTGATTTTGAAGTCCATGTACGTCAGTGGGACTGCGGAAGCCTTCACTATCCAGTGTCATGTAACTGTGGGTTTGTTGCCCAGGAAGGAGGTGATATAGTTACTTTTGATATGTGCAATGGTCAGCTACGTGAATCACAACCATATTTATTTGTAAAAAGCCAAGATGTAACCAGGAATATCAAGATAAGTGAATCTTACTTAGGAAGAAAAGTCATAGTATGTATGATTCTTTAACATTAAAAGTATTTTTCATTTTTCCCCTTTCAGATAAACATCTCTATTAAATTAGGAGCTATCATTTTTCAACATTAGTTTGTTTAACAAAATAGCATTTATATTAACCATTATCTTAGAGGGAATACATTTTTTTCACTTACCACACACAAATAGACACAACATCATTAAAACCATGTAAAATTTAAACTGCCTTATTTAAAATTTCAGTATGACAACTTGGTGGATTAGTCACTAAAATTTCTTTTGACAATGTGTAATAAATAGTATATTAGACAGAGATGACAGACATAATTAAGAATGAATATTTAGGAATAATCAACGAGTTTTCGAAATGAATACAGTGTGGTACTACCTCAGGAATGGGCTGGTAGATAAGTGCAATAGAATATGAAGTCAGGAAACAAACCTAAGATTATATATTCACCAATATTTTTAATTCTTTTTCCTTTACTCCTGGCAGGCTAATATTTTTTTAAAGATTATACTTCATATCTGCGAGTAAACTATTTGTATTTTCAGGTCATAGCCACCTTCCATTCATCTTTCAAACAAGTAATTCCAAGTAAATCAAATTAAAATTTAAATAAAAGTATTAAAAATTTAAGTTTCTGTTTGTATAATATTTACTGAAGTGAAAAATCATTTCTGAAAATAAGTTATATATTTGAATTCCATCACTGAAAACCAAAATGCAAATCAAAAATTAGGAAAATATTTGCTATGTATAAAACATAGGTCAGATAGAAAACATTCCTGCATCACTAATGTATAATCAGCACTCCAATTAAAATGAGCAAATAATATAAAAAACCTTTTCACAAAAGAAATAAAACTGATATGTTCAAAAGTACAAAAATCAACAAAAATGTGAAAACTTTAACCTCATTAGCAGTCAAATAGATAAATAAATAAAGATTGAACATCTTTCATACAATATCAGGAAGCATAGCGATAGTACATTTAGTAACAGTCTTTCCAGGGAACATATATATCATATATAACCTGCACCTACGTGTGCTATTTTGCCAAGAAATTTTACTTCTGGAAATTTATTGTAAAAAAATAGTTAAGGATGTGAATACTCCCGGTGATGTTTATTGTATCTTTCCTTGTAAGATGAAAAAGTCATAGTTAAGTAGTGATCAATAAACAGGCTTAACTAAAACTCTAAATATAATGATGTCATATGGTAGAACACTTTGTAGTCATGAAAATGCTGGAGTAGGTGTGTGTGTTTATTGACAGGCAAAGATATGCCCAAAATATAAAAGAGGCTTTTGAGGAATTTGCACAAAGATCTTAATATTAGCTACCTTAAGTTGGTTTGGAATGCAAAATTTGTTTGTTTTTAAAATAATTTAATGTAACTAACACAGACCATTTTTGTAAAAAGAGAAAAAAAGAGTTATTTTTAAATTTTAAGAAAATTAAAAGGGGAAAAACAACCAGAAGAGCAAAGAGTGGTGTATCTTCAGTGATTTTTAGAAGAGATAGCTTCTCCACATATACAGTACATCAAAGTGGCCGGTCTGGAAGAGGTGATATTCCTGTGGTGGGAGAGGTGGTTCACAGTTAGATTGCACAGGCTACTAGGGTCATTCAGCAAACTCTCCTTGCTTGGATCACCAACTCCCCAAGCTACCTTCTAGTTAAAATTTAGCTTCTGATTCTGTTTGTCTATTGGCAGCTGGAGAATGCTAATTAGCTGTAGGAACATGTACTCCTCTGAAATTATATTTATCTGTGTAAATTAATTACTTGGCAATCTAATTCTGTATTAAATAATTGTTATCAGAAACATTACTTGGTAAACATCCTCCTCAGTATTTGTAACATATTAATTGCATAAATTATCTCATTTTAGTTTAAATTATTTAAAGAAAGAAGTTGCAAGCAACATATTTCAATAAAAAGATCAGTATGGTCATCAAATTTCAGGTCAGCAAAATGCAAAAACCCATATTTTGATATAGAATGTTAAGAGGAAAGTTGTAGTCAAGAAAATCAGTATTTTATTCTCTTTTTATATTGAGGGAATAACTATTTCTTATTTTTTAAATAATACATTTTTCTTAATCCAGATTGAACATTGCTTCAACATCTTTTATTTCTGTATTGTTTATTTTTGTTTTTCAGATCTGGTTTTCTTCTGGGGCATTCATCCGTGCTGATCTTGGTGAATGGGGCATGAGTCTAACGATCAGAGCCCCTAGTGTAGATTACAGAAACACTCTGGGACTTTGTGGAACCTTTGATGAAAATCCAGAAAATGATTTCCATGACAAAAATGGGATCCAAATTGATCAAAATTTTAACAATTATGTTGCTTTTATTAATGAATGGAGGTAAGACACTATTTTTCCACTTGCGATTGTATTAATATTAGACTTAAAACAGGTGGTGGCTCAACACTCTGCTTTTTTGCAACACATATTAGGACAAAATGTTTATGTACAAATTACTGTTCTTTCTTGTTTTCCATCTGGAAGGATTTTACCAGGAAAAAGCATGTTTGACACACTGCCAATTTCTATGACGTCACCTGGAAAGCCATCCTATTGTAGCTGTTCATTGGACACTGCAGCGTATCCGTCTTCCGATGATCTGGACAGTGTTTCTCAATCAGAAATTGCCTTGGGTTGCAAAGACATCAGTCATGTCAGCTTATCTTCTTTGATACCAGAACTAGATGTCACCTCTGAATATATTAATTCAGACACTCTTGTCAGAAAGATAAACAAGCATACATCTCCAGAAGAATATAATCTAAATTTCTTTCCACAAGAAAAAAAACACATAAACCTGACTAAACGAGGCTTAAATGTACAAAAACATCCTGGAAATGAGAAACAAGATGCACTAAAATATTTGGACAATAAGAAATATACACAAGGCCGGGGAAGCCACAGCCAAGAAATGAGGTACAATCGACAAAACAGATGGAAACGGCAAAACTTATGAGTTTCTTCCTTTGTTTGCTTTCCCGAGTCTCAGCCAAACGGATCTGGAAGAACTTACTTATTTTTTCCCAGAGGACCATGCTGAGGATGTACAGCAAGAGTTTTTCCCCTCTTGGCCCACACCCTCTGGCATCACCGAGTATAGCACCTTGACCCTCTGTCAGCAGACTCTAGCCAACTCCAGCATAGGAAGGCTCTGTCTTGCTTTTCTTGGCAAGAGAGTAGACAGTGTTATAGATATGTGTGTGAAGGATGTTCTGTTAAAAGATGATCTTAGCTGGGCAGAAGCAGGTGTGGCTCTTTTAGAAAATGAATGTGAAAAGAGGATTGTGGAGGAGGGGAAATATAACACAGAAGAGTATGGCACATCAATTGAAGACATTCTCTTAGTATTAAAATGTCCCAATTTATGCAGCGGCAATGGGCAGTGTATGGAATGGGGGTGTGCATGTTCCCCAAGCTTTAGTTCCTATGATTGCAGTGATTCCTATGGTAAGTAAATACCCTCAAAGTTTGATATTGCATATGATATTTCATGATAAAAATGTATTTGATCTTTATTTCACCCTCAGTATCCTAACAGTGTTTATTCAGATTTTATAGAGAAAACCTCCAAGTGATATTAATTAATACATTATTAATTTTCCAACAGCATCTCATCTTATTTGGAGTAAAAGCCAAAGTAACTTATAACAGCCTGGAAGGCACAGTGTGATCTGGCATTCAGTGTCTCTCTAAACTCATTCCCTACTACTGTCACCCTGTTGTTCCACTCCAGCCCCTCTAAGCTGTCCCTTGAAAGTGCCAAGATCATTTAACCTCAGGGCCTTTACACACAAGTGGGCCCTCTACCGATAGAGAATCACTATTTTCCCAGAACTCAAATTTAGTATTTTTAAAGCACTGTGTTTATATTGTTTGGCTAATTACACTAATTTGCTTAAAACTCTTTTTCTCTAACACATCTATCTATACAGTACAAACTATTTTGTCTTAATATGTTAGACAAAGAAACTGTAAAAAGTTTTGTTTCCTTTAATAAGTAGACCAGTAACTCCTGATTTCCCTCCCATTATTACCATTTGGCTCTTTTCCACCTACAGCCTTTTCCTTCTTAGTAAATGCAAAGTTCATTCCTATTTGCTCACATTAAAAACTTGTAGTCATTTTTGCCTGTCCTTTTCCTTCATGCCTCAAGTTTAATTCATTAGCAGCAAATCCAGCTCCAGCTTCAAAGCATTTCATTTCTTTCCCTGCTACAACCATAGTCCAAGCCACCATTATTTCCCCATCGGATTATCATAGATTCTCCCAAAACTAATTTTCTGTGCAGCAGCAACTAAAGTGACCCCACTGAAGTGTAAGTGAGATCATATTGCTCCTGCATTTATATAGCTCGAACGGCTCTCCATCTCCTTCAGAGTAAAGTCCACAATCCCTACCATGGCGTAGAAGACCCTAGGTAGTCTGAGGTTCCTCGCTCACTGAATTCATCTAGGATTCCTCCCCCAGCTCACTGCTCTTCAGCCACACTGGCAGCTTTGCTATTCCTCAAAGGAGCCAGGCCTGCTCCCACCTCAGGGTCTTTGCACTCACTGCTCCCTCTCACCGGAGGATTCTCCCACCACAGATCTTTATGACTTATTTTCTTTACTTCTCTGTTCAAATGTCATATTATCAGAAAATCCTCTGTGGTCATTCAAAATAGACTTGTTTTTCTTACACAATTCCATGGTCTTAATCTCCCTTAATATAGTTAATATAATTTTTTCCATATTCCTGAAAACAATTGTGTAATATAATTTATATTTATCTTTTTGTTTATTTTTTTATCCTCTCATCTAGAATGCAAATTACATGAAGGCAGAAACTTTTGTTTTGTTCATTACTACATCCCCAGTACCTAGAATAACAATAGATAAATAAAAATTACTAAACATTTGTTGAATTTGTGAAAGTATGGACTGAAGTAACCCAGGCTTTAAAAAAAATTTTCATCAAGATTTTTAAGGTTCTGAATACACATGATTTTCTACCCTACTGGTAGTACAGTTGTGTTCACTTAGGTTTTCCCAGTACTTAGGCAAAGGGTTTAATAACTTTTACACACCGCATATGTCCATTTTGACAACCAGATGTTACTGATACAGATGACATTTTGAAATTTTAATGCATTGCATTACTAACTACTATATTTTATTACAGAAGTATTTTTTTCTATAACCCAGCTATATGGCACAAGCCAAAATGGCAAAGCCAAAATGTACTTTATTGTAGTGGTAATTTCTTAATATTTGTCCTTAATTGATATAAAATATTATTAAACATTAGCGAAACCTGTGTTTTTAGGACTGGTAGTGTCTGTAATATTATTATTGGTTTGATGGTAGATACCTCTTCTAATACCAGATTACTCTTAACATTTAATGGCTTAATTAGTGTTGTAAGTAGCATTTTAGGTATACTTCAAAATATTACTTTCCATATGCTTTTAATTTGGGGCTTGGAAATAATTAGTTTTTTTCCTGAAATTAAATAAAATATGTAGCATTTGTTATATATTTTTTTTCCAAAGACAAAGCTCCTGAAATTACAGAGCTTGGGAATGCTGGATTCTGTGATGTTCAAAAATATAATTGTATGATGGTGAGAGTTTTTGGCAGAGGCTTCAAAGAATTACCTTCAATTAAATGTGAAGTTACTAAGCTACAGGTATGTTAATTATAGAGTTGAGAAACAATAGAGTATATGAGATACTCAGATTAATATTATCTTGGATTAATTTGGTCTATCAGTTAGCAACATAAATCCAAACGATATTATATCTAGAGAGCTGAACAGGAAAATGATTAAGTTACATAATGTTGACGCTTCTTTGTTAACTTTATTAAAATATCTTATAAACTTTTTATTGAAGTATCAGCTCACTGTTTTCACTTATATGAAAAAGCTAAAAGAATATCAAGCTTGATTTATGTAAGCCTCTGTATTTCTTGAAATGTAAAAACATAAAGAAGAGACATTGTTTTTAGCCAAGACTTATCTTGCATAAACTGGATATGAACGTTTCCCTTTTACAAATCAAAAAATGAGGACTAATTGCATTTATTCTTTATATTTTCCTTACTATGGATTTTAGACAGAAAATACCTACCTCTAAAAAATAGTATTTATCTTTCTGAAGGCCACAGAAACAGACATGATCAGTTTGAACATTAGTATATCAAATTATACCTTATTTTTGATGATTATTTAAATGGTCTTCCTTGTCTTTATTCAAATGGAAATTTTATTTTAAGGATAACTGTATGAATTTCAAAAGTATATGTGGGTAAGCTGAAAACTTAAGACAGCAAACCACATTATAACATTCTTCTTACTTTTTCTCTAAATTGATGAAGCCAAATGTGATTCTGAGATTGAGAATTTACAGGAGGAAATAGGTTTGTATGTGTCTTTATCAAGTAGTTAAACACAAGTATGCTAACTTCAGGATTTTATGGGTGGAGCCTTTCTAAATAAGCCATGAAATATTTTAATCCCAATGAAGTAGTAAGACAAAATAGAAAGGTACATGTAAGTAATTTTAATATCACTTAAGAGAATAGACATTATATTAGTCTTGGCAGAATAAATCATATGACATCACATGAAAATTAAGTGATTTGCCAGGAGCGAATTTTGTAGATTTATATTCTCTTAGAAAGCACATCTTGTACTTACCTTCAGATGCATTGTCTGTTGTGATTTACTCTCATACTACGTCCCATTTCCTCCAAACTTCTCATAAATGCAGAGTAAAATCTGGAATCCTCTAACACACTATACAGAACTGTATTAGTCCATTTTCACAGTGCTATAAAGATACTACCTGAGACTAGGTAATTTGTAAAGAAAACAGGTTTAATTGGCTCACAGTTCCACATGGCTGGGAAGACCCCAGGAAACATAAAATCATGGCAGAAGGCAGAGGGAGGCACCTTCTTCACAAGGCGGCAGGTGAGAGGGAGTTAAGAGGTAAGCTGCCACTTTTAAACCATCAGGATCTCATGAGAATTTCCTTACTATCATGAGAGCAGCATGGGAGAAACTGCCCTCATGATCCAGTCACCTCCCACTATGTCCCTCCCTTGATCCTTGGGGATTACAATTTGAGAGGAGATTTGGGTGGAGACACAGAGCCAAACCAAATCAAGTACTATAGAAAGAAAGATGTTCACTTGCCCAAACTGAAATTAGAATGCATATCTGTCTTTATTTTACGTTATGCTGAAGTTAAGTTTGTCTCTCCTAGACCCAGTCTTGCCCAGTGCTGGGTTTTAAAGGATCTTCTAGCCTTTAATTCATACCTCCAGTCAAGCCTGTTTAATGTGCCACTATTTTAGGATCCCCAACCCTACCAACATGGGCCCTGCTCAAAGCCTTGCATTCACTTTGTATGGAATGTGCTTGCCCTGCTACTAAGCTAATGTCTTCTCCTAGCTCCCCTGTTACATGTTCAGTCAACATGAATCAATTCCTGCTCACCTTTTTAGTTCAAATTTCAGTTCCCTTCGAAGATTGGGTTCCTCTTTAAAATCTAGCATTTTGGAAATCAGGTCACGCAAAATCCTTAATGACTTCCCATTTTATGAAGTAATTTTTAAAAACTTTTATTTTGGAATAACTTGAGACTTACAGAAAAATTGTAAAAATAATGGAGTTTCCAATAATTCTTCACCCAGTTTCTCCTAAAGTTAATATCTTATTTATAAACCATATCCATAAAACAATTGTTAAAACTAGAAAATTCACCTCGATACAATACTATTAACGAATTTACAGACCTTGTTCAAATTCTACCAGTTGTCCAACTAATAATGGTCCTTTTTCTGATTCAGGATCCAATCTAAGATTTTATGTTGCATTTTGTCATGTTTCTTCAGTCTCTTTCATATTGTGACAGTGCTCCTTCTGTCTTTATCTTTTGCACACTTAGCTCTTTTGAATATTGTGACTGTGCTCCATCTTTCTTCATCTTTTGCACACTTGGTTTTTTTGAAGAGCACGGGCTAGTTGTTTTGTGGAATGTTCCTTTTTTTATGGTTAGATTGAGATCATGCCATATTGTGCAATTCTTAGTGCATCCTTTCATGATGCAATGTATCTAATCATGGGCAATGTACATTTTGATCACTTACTTAAGGGGTTTTTGCCATGTGTCTTCACTTTAAGCTTCCTGTTTTTCCCATTGTAACTAATAAATATGTTGTAGGGAGATACTTTCAGATTACGCAAATATATGATAGCTCTTCAAACATTTTCTTCCTAATTTTAGCATCCAACTATAATTTTTGCTTGTAGCAATTATTATTATGGTATTTCCAGTGGTGATTTTCTATTTCCATCATTTCTTCTACACATATGATTTGGAATTCTACTGAAAGGAAGAGCTGTTCTTTGTTTCCAATTTATTTATTCATTTATTTACTCATGCCAGTATAGACTAATGGAAACTTATTTCATGAATTATAACTCAATGCTATCATTCTTTATTTGGCTGTTTAAATTATTCCAGCTTTGACCACTGGGAGCTATTACAAATTGGTTCTCACATCCTTTTAACTTGCTCCCATAATTTTTTGAACAATTTATCATGTTCTGGCATCTTACGATATTCCAGACTCATATTTTTCCTAGCCCAACTCTAGAATCAACCGTTTCTCTAAAGACTGCAGTTCCATTTATCAAAGAGGGTCATTTAAAATCCAAGACTTGGGTGCAAGGTGTGCTTCTTGTTACAGGGTAGTTACTGCTTCTTGGCCCTTTTAATGGACACAGTTAGAAAATCTATGTATGTACACTTATACACACACGTAACTACCTATCTGTTTATTTATCTGTCATCTCTGTGAGTTGATACTGATAACTCCTGATTTCAGTGCAGTGCCATAAGGTTCATTCTAGCCTTCTCCTTTCCTCATTTGTAACTCTTTTCTTTACAGGTGAAAACTGGCTTTCATCATCCACAATATATTTATCTGGTTTCTCAATCTAAGTGTATATGTAAGTCAGTTTCAGAAATTCTAACCCTTTCCTCTGTGAAAAACAAATTCCTGAAACAAGGTCACAATATGAAGGCAGATAACTTTCCAAAGTGAGTTAGATTAAATATTTTCCACTCTGTTTAGAGTGGTTATCTGTTTTATTTATAATACAATTAGGTTTTAAAAATATTTGTCTTCCATTTTGAGTTTCTTCCACACTCTGGTTGATTATAGTTATTTAATCATTTGGAGGGTATATGAAATGTTATCATAGTTCTAAGAGTTGAAGCTATACAAAGGTATACACATAGAATTGTTACTTTCTTGTCATCCCTGTCATCTGCTTTCCATCACTCCTTTTCATTAAAGTGTGTTTCTACTGTCATTATTTTCTGGTTAATCCTTACTATATTTCTTTGGTACAAAAAATTGATAGCAACTCTTTTTTTAATATAAAGTGTAACATATTTTACATGCTTTTTTCTACTTTTGTATTAGTAGTTTTAAGCAAGTTTTTAGCTAGAGATTCAACCACTTAAGCATTTCTTTCACTTCCTCCCCTAAAGCAGTCAAGATTCTACAAAATCCAATTTTAAAGTTGCTGATTTATAGGATTAAATACAAGATGTTATCCAAGAAATGGATGGCACATTATGATTTAGCTCATGTCTATATTTGTAGGCTTGAACTTCCTGTTTATGCTATTCCATGCATCCCTGTCTTTTTCCTACACTATTCCCTCCATTCATGTGAATTGCACTCTCTCCACTTCTGCTCCCAGTGTTCAAATGGCAGTCTCCTTTTTTATTTTCAGGAAGAGAAGTATTTGCTTTTTTGAAGCCTTCTTTGACTGTACTAGTTACTTAGACTTAATAACTCCTTTCGTATTATATCTTATTTGAGTCTCTTTTAATGCAATAATAAAATTGTATGTTGTCTGTCATTTTCTTTGTGATCTTTTTTCACTGGTATATTTTCAGCACATAATATATACTCATGAAATATTGATGAATGAAAAGGAAATAGAACACTGTATATTCCTCATTTTGGGTAGGCCCCTTAAAACAGAAAGTTGGAAATAATCTCTATATTGCCAGTCATTGGCTGGAGCCTTCTTTCCACACAAGAAACCGAGACCCTACATTCACCTAAGTGTAGGTATCATGACTACTCTGAGAAATCATTGTCATTCTTCCTCTATAAGAGGGAAACGACTGGTAGATCTGCTAGGCTAGACTGCACACTCCCTTAAATATGGAGATTCGCAGCTCACTCTTTCAATCATCAAATCTTCAAAAACATAATTTCTATTAGCCACAGATTAGAGTGATCATGTTTTCCTTTCCTTTTCCTGCTTACCCACAATGTTGAAGCATCAGCATGCTCTATGACAAATTCTGAGTGGTTGAAAACATTTGACAGTAATACGTTTCAAAGAAAAATATAAATCTAAATTTTGACAGCAAGGTATAGCTTTTGGTTTCCTATGTAGTTACCCATACTTGGAACATTATTCTGGCTTCTCCTCTTTTGACACCAATGCATTTTCAATACTGAAAAATATACTAAAAGTGTAGCTTAAGCATGATATGTCACTGAGTTATTAAGTAGGGTGAACTAGATAGAGTTTATTTAGTTTCAAATTACTAATAAACTAACTTGAGCAAAAATATTTATTATGACGATAGTATATTTTTTAGAGAATCAAGAACAAGAAAGTAGCTGAAATCTCAAGAAAAATCTTGAACTTGAGACTTGAACACCATGAAGACTCAGTATGTGTGCATTTTTATATGGTGTGTGTGTGTGTGTGTGTGTGTGTGTGTGTGTATGTTTGTCTCAATTCGGCTTTTGTTTGTGGGCTTCATTTTCCTGTTTCACTATATACTGGCTTTCTCTCCATAGTGAAAAAATGGCCACCATCCACTCCATAGTTTTGTGTCTTGCAACTCAAGCCATCAGAGGCCAACTGACATGACATCTCCATTGGTACAAAGTTAAAATATCATGAGTATTGAAATAATGACCTAGCTTAAGTCCGCCCCTGCACCAGTCAAGCATAGTCAGGGATATTGGTCATATAGGAATATGAGAGACCCTGTGGGAACTGGGTAGGGGGCAGAAAGGACAGTTTCAAGTAGATGAGTTGATGGAAGCTTTTGCAGGAGAAATGAAGGAATTTCTGGGCAGAAAATCAATCCACTGTGTGTCATCTATATAGTCAAGTGTGTTTCCTCTTCTACAAAAGTCATTACATAGTGATCCATTGTATATGACCAATATTGGTAACTTCTTCTATTTGAACCGCCAAGAAATGCATGATTCATTGGGAGCAATTTGCATCATATTAACATATATATGTTTTTCATTATTCTGAATAAAACTCACTCCCAATGTGACTTTTGTTTCCCTGTTATATATTACATTATACTAGGCATATATTTTAAAATTTATGTTTTGATTACATGTAATTTACTAACAAAATATTTCCATAATTTAACAGAGGTTAATTGCTTTCTCACTGTGTCTTCAGTATAATAGCAGTGAATGGATGCCTGGAGAACCCATCTATACACAGACTGTTTTCCAAAATAGCAGAGCTGTTGATTGTCAGCTGCCCACTGATGTTCAGCAGTTTGATACCCTGGATCTGGTGGGTGGGAAACCAACTGGGAAGTGGCAGTTGAAGGTAAAAAATAAAAAGACATCTTCATATTTATAAACAAAGTAAACGCTTATATATAACATTTCATAATGAATTTAGAACATTTAGAACAAATCATCTCATTATAGAACTATTATGTTACAGGTATCTAATGATGGTTATAAATTCAGTAATCCCAAAATAATGGTCATATATGATGGTGCTTGCCAAGTTTGTGGTCTCTATAAAAATGACTCATGTACTATAAAGGTATGTACTTTTTTCATGTGTTTTCACATTTACATCATAGATATTTTCATTTCCTATGCTGTTGGCACATTAATTGTAGTTTTTTCACTTTTATACCAGAAAAACTAATAGAGAAAAGCCTTCCTCAAGTTTATATAAGGTAACTGAAATTGTTACTCTGCCTGCAAGGAAGAGGTTCCTACCTTTAACATTTTGAAATGGCAGATTACTTCCAAAAAATTGTAAGAGGAAGTCCAGACTAAATTATTTACTACTTCACTCCTACCTACATTGTTTTTTCAGTAGTAATAATGACTTTCCCATAAGAGATCTTAGATTACCTACTCTTCTTTGCATCAAATGACATACATTTGGCTAAAATTTGTAAAATGTATAAAGTTAGTATTTTTATGGGGAGTATTTCCTGGCAACTAAGTTTATTAGAGCATGTAAATACCTGCCACTTGATGGATTACAGAACAGCAGTGCAGCCTGAGCCGAGTTGCAGTCACAACTTCTTCTTAATCTATATCCAGCTTTCTGTATTTATCAGAAGGGCTGTCTCACATGTGAACTGCTGACTTAACAGACACTTGGACTCCTCAAAGCTGAGGTGCATACAAATAATATTTATGTACATGAAAATTTTAAAGTATTATTTTTTCTAAGTTTAAAATTTATTTTCTTGAGATTAGTCATCAGATCAAATCTCTGGTTTTGAGAAATTGTTTGATTTTTATTTTTCCCAAATATTTCATTTCCATATATCCATAAGTACTTTAAAAATATTATTATTCAAGATTTTTTTCTCCTCCTGGAGCTATTTTGCTCTTTTATGCAATTTTCCAAGTGATATTAAAGGAGATTTTGTAAAATGAGCTAAGTTTATGTCTCCTGAATAAAATTTAGTCTTCTCCCCAAGAATACTTGCTACATTTAATGTTCTTTCTGTGCTTATCAGCATCTCTTTCAAATGTTTGGTGTAATGATATCCATTATCAAGTGTGGAAATAATTATGCCAAGGATCTGGTCTAGTTGGCTGTGTTCACAGAACATAGTGGGCTGCTAGGGAAATGGAAAATAACTATAACCTAATGTGATTTTATAAATTGTGGAGGAAAAAAAGAAGTTGGTTTTATTACTTTATGAATAAAGCACTCCCAGGATGAGTTGAGCAGTGAAAAATACCAAAAGAGAGATTTTCTCCCATGTTATTTATAAATTATAAGCTATAACTTCATAAAGATAAAACTTATATGTACTTTTATTACCTCCAAATCAATCAGTTTTATAGACATTTACATATTCAGGTAATTTGTTTTCTCATATGCACTTATGATTATAAAGTATCAAAATAGATGTATGTGCTTTCTTTGGAATCATCAGTACGTATACTGCCATCCTTCTATATAGTTTTTTTTCTATATGCTAACTATAGCTGTACTTTATTGATGTTTTCTTTTTTAAAAATTTTCCATTAGGAAAATGTTTGCATTATTGAGGGACTCTGCTATGTTGAAGGAGACAAAAATCCAACCAGCCCTTGTTTGATCTGTAGACCCCAAATTTCAAGATTTACTTGGTCATTTTTAGAAAGTAAGTTATTCTTTATTAATCCAAATATTTCCTATACAAGACATTTTAAAAGTGGTTTTCAGCCAGAAGTTACATAAATGTGTTTAAGATGAATGACCTTTGTGTTTAATTTAGCATCTCTCCTAACTGCAAAATGTACTTTGAGGGTATAGGATATTTATTTTAATATTTGATTAGGAAAGCATATGTGATTTATTAATGGAAGAAATGGCAATTATTAACTCAGTTACACACAATTTCCCATGCTTAGCCTTACCTGTGTTCAGTTTTGTGAAGTTATTAACCATTTAAGCTCAAAGGCCATGGATTCAGCACCTGTTAAACAAGGTATCTGGACTTAGTAATCTACAAAGTGCCTTCCAGCACTACTGTTGTGTGATGTGATGAGTATAATATTGGGTACAGATAATTTTGAGATACTTTGTTTCAAACAATACCCCAAATTATAGTCACGTACCATATAACTTCCTCACTTTCATAAATAGAGCTCTGTTGGTTCCATCCATATAGGTGTCCAAGTTCTCTTTCTTCACGGGGAGATCAGACATTATTAGAGACAATAGGGCACAATTATTCCCTGGCCCCATGTAATTTTATTTAAGGAAGTCATACAACTTTATATTTATACAATGCTTTGTAATATCATTATAATTGTATGTGCATATTTCATTACTGTGTTTCATTACATTTGCCAGATGATTCACTGCTTAGGTTTAAGATTCACGGAATGCTGTGGGAAGACAATGGAAATTTGAGGAAAAATACAGTGCAAGAGATGAAAATACAATACAACTTCTGAATTGGTGCCTCTGTTTTTTCAATGGCTATAGTTTGACTGATTGATTCATTGTAGTCTCATAGTGTTCAAAGTCATAAATGGTCATAAAAATATCATGTCTTTTAAATCTCTCATATTGAGGATGAGGAAATTAAGATCCATAAATTAGGCTGTTTGTGTAAGGATATGCAGGGGCGGAACAGGAGCCAGAGCTACAATCTCGGGGCATTAGTGCTTTGTGGATGCAAGCAGAATTTTTGTGCTCAGTACAATGTAATGGAGCTATTTGTTCCAACTATTAAGCCAGTGGGCTGGAAAGGTAGACTTTTTTTTTAATACAAGACAATATAAAAAGAGATTTTCAGTTGTTTCATGAGTGTAAAGGGAACTCTGCCTGTCCTCTAAAATAGCCACTTTTTTTTTTTTTTGAGACAGAATCTTACTCTGTCTCCCAGGCTGGAGCTCAGTGGTGCGATCTCAGCTCACTGCAAGCTCCACCTCCAGGGTTCAAGCAATTCTCCTGCTTCAGCCTCCCGAGTAGCTGGGATTACAGGTACCCACCACCCTGCCTGCTAATTTGTATTTTTAGTAGAGACAGGGTTTCACCGTGTTGGCCAGGCTGGTCTGGGACTCTTGACCTCAAGTGATCCGCCCACCTTGGCCTTCCAAAGTGCTGGGATTACAGGTGTGAGCCACCATGCCCATCCTGAAATAGTCTCTTTTTTAGTGTGTGTACTCAGCCACTGGAAGAACCTCTGAGGAGCAGAAGATAAGTATGACTAATGGCTTCCACATATTATAGCTGGGGAGGCAAGTACAGCGAGAAACGTTCAAAGCAGCCAAAGAAACGGAGCAGTCATGGGCAGTGAGGGAGGAGTAGAGACAGGGAGTAGAGGGAGAAAATGAGGCTTAAACAGAGTGCAAAGGATTCACAGTCAGAGAGAGAGAGAGTAGTGAGGCAGTCAACACCAAGAAGTAAGACAGAAGAGGCACAGCACCCAGTGTGGACAGTGCATGTGTATTTATATATTCTGTGCTGTATCCAAAGTGCTTTCATACTTTCATAATAATGCCTGAGGTCTTGCACCTGTCAGTTACTTTCACATGTCTAAGAATGGAATTGAACTTACTCAGAATGTTGAAAAAAAAATGAAAGCAGCTAATAGACCTTTTAGCAGAGTTCAGTCTTCAACAAAATGCATATCTCTGTGGGAGCTCTCAGAAGTACACTTCATTCCTTTTTCTACACGGGTATAAAGTTAAGTGTTTTCTCTATCACAGACAACCAGCCCCCAGTGATTCAAGCATTGCAAGACAAATTACAGACATTTTATGGTGAAAACTTTGAGTATCAGTTCATGGCCTTCGATCCAGAAGGTTCTGATATCCATTTTACGCTGGACTCTGGTCCTGAAGGGGCAAGTGTTTCCTCTGCAGGGCTTTTTATGTGGAAAACAGAGTTACTAACTCCCCAACAATTTACTCTATGCCTTAATGATGACTGCGATGCTGAAACTAGAGTCACGATTGAGGTAATCTTTATAATTACATAAGTGTCACTGGATTCTTTCGCAATTTTAACAACTTTATTTGAATTTAAAATACAAGCCATATTCTAGTTGTAAAGAGCAACAAAGTTATTAAACGTTGTATGGAAAATTAAAATGCCAAAACTTTGACTATTCTTTGTAAGAATTTAAAACTTTAGAGAGAGTCTCAAGCCCAGAAGCACAGATCTGAATTAATAATTTCTATACTGTTTTATTCGGCACTTCACTATGGCAAGACTAAAGAACTCCTTCAGCTCCACCTTCATGAAAGATGTGTGATTAATCTAAGATTGATAATTATACCCTCTTCCATCAAGTGAAAGGACCTGAGATGTTGAACTAGAAATCAAGATTATAAATACAACTTGAGATAAATAATTGGCAACTATAATTCCTTTCATTATTGACTTTTGGTTATGTCAGTCATGAGCACTTAATACTTACAAACCCTGTATGTGTCCTTTGTTCATTTGAAACTTGGAACACACTTTTACACTGAAGTAATATTGTGAAGAGCAGCTGCGTTCTATGCCATATTAACCCAGTAACTCGGGAGATCATTTGCTCTCTAGATTTGTGAATAACCCAGGTGATTAACTGCTTTCCACTTTAATGATTTTTTTTAAGTTGTTCTACTTGCATGACAGAAATTGATCATCTTGTAACTTTTTTTTTTTTTTGGAAAAGTTATCCTTATTATTATATTGTGGTTATGCACCTGGGAGTGGGCATAATTGCCTTATTAAACTATCTTTAATACAATTTTATATTACATTTGTGTGTGTGTATATATATCAAATATAAGTGATTTGGTCATACTTGTACATAAACACACATGCCTGTCATGATTTCTGGGACATAAACTGAGGATAATTTTATTGAAAAATAAGACATTTCCTTTTTTTTCTTTTGTAGGTGACTGTGAAGTCTTGTGATTGCTTGAATGGTGGATCATGTGTGTCTGATAGGAACTTTTCTCCTGGGAGTGGAGTGTACCTGTGTGTCTGCTTGCCTGGCTTCCATGGCAGCCTTTGTGAAGTGGACATTAGTGGGTGCCAATCCAACCCTTGTGGTCTTGGCAGCTGTATTAGTGGTTTTCACAGTTATTCCTGTGATTGTCCACCTGAGCTCAAAGGTAAGATTTTGCTCCTCATAACAAATTAGAAAGAAAAGCTCCTTGAAAAACACATCTACAGATTACTCAAGCAAATGTGTGGTCGTAAAGATTTTAGTACACATCTTTACAATTTTAATAAAAGTTATTACAAATATAATTACTATCCATATCCCTTGTTTTTGTAAATTGTAAGTTCCATACACTATTACAGTTTTGATAATTTTTATAACTGTTATAGCAATGTAGGAACCTGTTTTGCAGGTCCCTAAACATTCTTACCTATATTTGGTAGGGAGAAGTGTATTAAAATGTATTACTTTTAAGATATAATATGGAAAAATAAAGCAATTATACCAGAGAAAATACAAAAGTTATCACTTAAGAGAGGTTTTACTGATAATTCATTGACTTAGAAATATCATGGTAAAAAGTTGAAATCAAATGAAATGTTAGCATATTTACTAACTCATTAATTGTCCTAAAATGTGTGATCACAGAAATAAATATATGACTGCCAACCTTTAATTTCCCACGGCTTTTTAAAAACTCATATGAATATTTTCTTTATGTTTAATGAATGTAAATATTAAATAAGTAAATATATAGTTAATAAGTTGATATTTTTCTTGAAGACACCTATTTTAACAATACAATAGAACTGAGCAGAGTATTTATGTGTCTTCTAATTTTCTTTGGCATTTTTTCTTTTTTTGAGATGGAGTTTCGCTTTGTCACCCAGGCTGGAGTGCAGTGGCGCAATCTCAGCTCACTGCAAGCTCTGCCTCCTGGGTTCACGCCATTCTCCTGCCTCAGCCTCCCGAGTAGCTGGGACTACATACAGGCGCCTGCCATCATGCCCGGCTAATTTTTTTGGTATTTTTAGTAGAGATGGGGTTTCACCATGTTGGCCAGGATGGTCTCAATCTCCTGACCTCATGATCCGCCCGTCTCAGCCTCCCAAAGTACTGAGATTATAGGTGTGAGCCACTGCGCCCAACCTCTTCAGCATTTTAAAACAAAAATTTTATCATTTGGAACTATGAATATAGATCTCTTTTCTACTCCACTGTAGACTATATTTGAAATAATTCAAATGTTGATTGCCTCACATATTTTAGTATAATAAGAGCTACCATCCATATATGACTGAATTTACTCATTTAGATGAGTTGTTAAGCATTTCAAAGAGCACCACATCAACTCAAAAACATTTATTAAGGACAGACTGACTTTCCTAACACAAACAATTTTCATGAATTTTCATAACTAGTCTAAACAATTTGTCCTTAAGCTAAACAGACAACCATCCTAAATAACTTTTAAAAATTACTGACTTTTTAAACAAAGTTCAAATTACTACTGTAATATAAAACTTTTTGCCTTAAATATTAATGGAATTCTTAACTTATTTACAATATAATCGCATGTACTTGAAAGGTCTGGGTTAATATTAAATTGAATGTAATTAGTGACTTTATATTTGATTATACAGTAAGTTTTAAAAACAGCATACTTCTATCCTCATTATTCATAGCAGCTCTTTTGGGGTTAGAAGGACAGACATAAAAAGTAGGAGTTATATAATAAGCCAATTGGACATACGATGTTTTTCAAATTAAATAATTTGAGCTCTTGATCTATATTTTGTACAGGCAAAAATTGCCAGGAAGATGTTGATGAGTGTGACTCCAAGCCTTGCTTTGAGGGAGTAGAATGCCTGAATACGTTTGGTTCCTATCATTGTGGTTCATGTCCAAAAGGATTTTATGGGGATGGAAAAATATGCCATGGTAAGAGTTCCTATTTTCTGCTATGAGATTGTTTATGCTGCATTTAATTATTTTTTAATAGCATAATTTCTGTTTTTGACTCATGTATTTATTCAGTGTCAATGCATTAAGTGTCATGCATTGAACTAGATACAAAGGATGCAAAAATATATAAGACGTGTTCTCTGACTTAATAGGTAGAGTGTAACAGCAGGGAATATGACTAGTAGTTACAGAGTACAATAAAGTGTTCTGTGTCTTTTGATAGAAATCACAAAAGGGCTAGTAGGAATACTACACAGGGAATCTTATCTACCTGGACAAATAATGAAAAACTTTTAAAAAAGGAAGTGACTAGATTATACTATAGACATGAGAACTGAATCTGATAGATCAAGAGAGAGAAAGGCATTCCAGGCAAAACCAACAGCAGGAGCAAAGGGACAGAAGCAGGTAACATCACAGCACTCCTTGGGCAGCCACAGTGAATAGTTCAGCGTGCCTGGAATATAGGAAGAAAGGGGAGCTGCTACAAGAGTTGGAGCTAGAGAGGTAAGCAGTAGCAAGACCACGTAAAAACCATGGAGACTCCCTTAAAATTTTGAAGTGGGAGAGAAACATGATACAGTTTACCTGTGAGATAGTTTAAGGAGTAGTGTGTAGGATGGACCACTTGTGGGTAAGGAACTATGTAAATCTGAAGGTGAGAAGAAGAGTTAAGAAAATATTTCAAATACATAGGAAAAAAGATGAAGATATACTAACCTAAGATGAGGTAATGATGAAAGGGATACTAAAGACCCAAGTTGATTGTACTTGGTCAGTGATTGGGATTAGCATCAGAGAAAGAGATTCATTAAGTTTTAAGTGTTTGATTTTAGTGAATGCGTGCGTAGAATCTGCATTTGCATTGCTATGGATGGAACTGCGTCGCCCCAAAATGTATATGTTGAAGCCCTAACTCCCATTGTGGCTATATTTGGAGAAAGGAAGTAATTAAGGTTAAATGAGGTTATAAGGGTGGAGCCCTGATCCCATAGAATTGGTATCCTTATATGAAGAGACACCAGAGAGCTTGTGATGTATGGACAGATCAAGAAAGTGGCCGTCTTCAAGCCAGGAAGAGAGCCTTCACCAAAAACTCAATCAGCCAGTTTGATCACTTTGATCTTGGATCATTGAGCCTCCAGAATGGCAAGATAATTTCTGTTGTTTAGGCCTCCCAGTCTGTGGTATTTTGTTATGGCAGCTCAAGCTGACTAAGACACACAAGCAACATAATGGAAGAACAGGTTGTTGTGGAGGGGAATTATAATGAATTCAGTCCAGATTCACAGAAACTAGGGTTACTATGGAATATCCATGTGAACTCAGAAAGGAAGATTAAGTTGAAAATATAATTCTTAGAATCATCAGCTATGTCATAGAATTGTCCAGGGAAAACCCTTAGATTTAGAGGAAAGTGGATAAAAAAAATTGGTGGGCATCAACATTTTAAAAGATTAAAAAAGAAAAAACTAAGTTATAGAAGACAGTGTTGAAGATCCATACCTTGGGTTTAATTAAGTGAATGGGACCCTCTTTGATGACAATTATGTACTAAGGAAGCAGCATCATCTTGTGCTTCAAATTGGGCTGAGCCTGCCTAGCCCACAGATATGAGCAATACAGTATAGGATGGTAAGGGGAATTCTCTACTTCTGCTTCTCACATTTACTCCTGATATCCCATCCCTAATATTCACATCTTCCATTCTAATAAGTGATCCAGCAGTTTTCTTTCCCAAACAGGCCTGTTTCTTCAATAAAAACTTCATTCAGTGGCATTTAAGAGAAAAACAAGTGGAAACAAATCCCCTTACACATGAGTGACTAAATATGTTTCTTAACATTGTCAGAGTCATTTGTGTATTGTAGGAAGGGGCTTATTAATACAAAAGGATTTTTGGTTGTTGATGGTATTTTCTTAGTTTTATGATAGGTACCAGAGTCAATGAATATCAACATGAATAAAGCACAGTTATTCTTGAGGTTATTGCTAACTAGTGGGGCACATAAGAATCAATAGCATGAAGGGCAAAGTTCTGTGGGAGAACCCAAATGGACAAAATTGATTGGGTGGGTGAATGCAACTGAAGGAAGGTACATTAGCTTGGGCTGCCATAACAGATTGGGGGGCTTAAACAACAGAAATTTATTTTCTCGCAGTTCTGAATGCTATAAGTTCAAGATTAAGGTGCGAGTAAGTTGATTTGTGGTGAGATATCTCTGGTTTGCAGATTGGCAACGTTCTCACCAGGCCTTTCCTGCATGTGTGGTATCTCTTCCTCATTTTGTAAGGACACCAGTCCTATTGGATTAGGGTGCCACTCTTATGATCTCATTTAATCTTATTTACCCCCTTAAAGACCCTGTCTCCAAACACGTTCATGTTTAGGAGTAGGGATTTAACAGACGAATTTTAGGGGGACATAATTCAGTCCATACCAGAAAAGTGTGCAGAAGAGATGACATTTAAGGGAGTTATTTAGTCTAATTTGCAGAGTTTAATCCAAGTGGCATTTGTATTGTATGTTCTTATTTGTGGTGTTTGGTTGTCTAATGGTTTAAGTCTAATCTGTTTTCCTTGTTCTCATTTACAGTTGAAACACAGTTTTTAAATAAATTTACCACACAAACTGTGATTCTCACAAGATCTGATAAAAGTGTAAATAAGGAAGAGGATGATAAAAATGCCCAAGGGAGAAAGAGGCATGTTAAGCCAACAAGCGGAAATGCCCTCAGTAAGTAATGGTCATAGTTAAAATCTAATGACAAGTAATTGCTCTTATTTGTTTTCTAGAAGACCAGCATATTTATTCCTCAGGTATTTTTATTTTTAGAAAGATCACCTAAAGGTTATATAATGTGGTTTAAAATTTATCCTTTCTCTTGCTAATCTATTCAATCATCTGGCTTATATTTTAGAAAAAAATGCATTCATGTCCTCTAATGAACAAAGCATCATTTAAAGTGATTTCGGAGAAGCTTATGGTTGGAAGTGACTACTTCAAACTTATATTTTATAAATCCGTGGAAATTGGTCATCCAGTATCTGCTCAAACCCTAAAAGTGATAAGAAGTTCACTATTTCACAAGGCCTTTCCTGTGTCATAGTGCTTTCTTAATAGCCCTCATTTGGTTCAATCATTCTGTGATTGTCTTCATAAAGTTCTTGTACATTTCACATTGGCTTTCTTTATGCCTTTGCATTCTGTAATATCAACTGTTATTGTGAATGGGATATCTCTCAAGATATTTTTGATTCCTGGAACATAGGAAATGTGTCTTGATTTTCATATTATTCCAGTGTTGTCACCTTACTGAATATTCTGGTGTACACTATGGTTTATAGTGGATTCTCTTTCTTGATTTTATTGGCAGACAGTAATTGTTTTTTGCAAATAAGGAGTTTTGTCTGCTATTCTTATTTACTTTCTTGTCTTAATAGTGAGATTTAATTTATACTTATAATGTGCCAGCACTAGGCAGACATTTTTGTATCTTACCTCATTCAATCCTCATAATAGCTATTTACAGTAACTGTTATTACTTCTATTTTACAGATGATTAAACAGAAACATAGAGGGCTTAAGTAATGTGTTCAGATTATGGAGTTTTAAATTACAGGAGAGAGAGTTGAGCCTGAGCAATCTAACTGAAGAGACCAGGGTCTCAAACTTATGCTCTCATTGTAGTGTAGTGTACCTCTAGTACAAAGCTTGTAGGGAAGGGAGAGCTTTGTTAATGGTATGGGAATTCTTCTCATGTTTCACTATGATATCACTGTAGTTCTGCTAGATACCCTTTATCCAATTAATGAATTTTCCTTTTATTAGTTGCTTTTTCAGAATTCCTAGTTTTAAATCAGGAGTGGGTTTTAAATGTTATCAAATGCTTTTTCAGCATCATTTATTAGTTGCTATAATTGCAGTTAACAAAGTTTCCTTAGACTAATTTTCTCACAATATTTAAAATCAGTAATTAATGCATATTATATTTCAACATCATTTTATATTTTCCATATTATGTTTTTATGCAATTATATCATATAATTATATTAATAGGTACAAGTCTAATCCTGATATTTTTCCATAAATGCACTACCTTTGATCTAGTAGTATTTCATTTAAATTTTTATATGTCACAAATATATTGACTATATGATTATGCCACTTTAATAAGGTGTTTATAACACTTTTCATCTCTTTTTGTGCATTGCAGCTGTTTTGAAAATACCCTTTCCTTAATTATTTGGTAAAATTTTTCATTAGATTATCTGTCCTAGCATTATTTTGGGGAGTAATTTTAGATTGTTTTTCTATTTCCGTCAATGTTTGTGCCTCCTCTTGAGTCAATTTCATCATTTTTATTTTGCCAGAAAATCATTTGTCACATTTAGATTTCAAATTATTGTATACAATTACATGCAGTATTCTTGTATAATTTAAAATTGTCTTCTTATATATAGCTATTTCACTTTTCCCATCTCCAAAGTTGTTTAGTTATATCTTTCCACTGTTATGGTTTTTTATTTTTCCTAGATAGAAATTGCCGAAGGTTATCTATTTATTTGTTTTTTTTTTCAAATAATCATTTAGATTTGTTTTTGTGCTAATTGCTATCCTTTTGCTTGCCTTTTTTATTGATTTGTAGGAGTACTTTATATATTCTGGCCACCTCATATATTCTGATCTTATACATAATAGGTACTTGAAATTATTGTGTTTATCTCTGTGGTTTGCCTTTATCTGTGTTGTCTTTTTATATGAAAGCATGAAGATTTTATGTAATCAAATAAATATATTTTTAAATCTTTTATTTATAGCATCTGTTGAAGGATCTCTCAAAGTTTAAGTTATAAATATGAACTCATTCTCTTTTAGAACATTTATTATTTTATATTTTACATTTAGTTTTTAATTCATTTGAAATTTGTTATTTTATTATATGAAGCAGAGGTTCAATACTTTTTTCTTCCAGATGAATAGCAATTATGTAGTATCATTTATAAAATAAGCCACATTGAATTTAAATATCATATATTTTATTTAAAGTCCCTTATATGTTGAGATATATTTCTGAGCTTTCTGTTATGTTATTATTTTCTAATAGTCTTTTGTATGCCAATAATACATTGTTTTGATTAGTGTGGCTTTATACTACATTTTAATATCTGTAAAGCCTATATCTTCTCATGATTCTTATATTTTGTAATTTTCATGATATCTCTGATATATTCCTTCATAGGAACATTGAATTTCAAAAACGTACTTTACTAGCATCCATTTGCTAACATACGCTCTTTTCTTACTTTCTTCAATGGTAATTTTTGCAGTCTGGAGTTTCAGTTCTTCTCTGCTTCTTTCTCCAATTCTGACAATAAAAACTCTCCTTAAGGAGAAGGTTCACTTAAAACAATTTGGTTCTGGAAGGAGTCCCCTCTGTGTACAGAGGCTCAGGGGAGGGGACACTGACTTGGCCCAGATCATCTAAAGCAGTTCTCCTGGGGATTGCTACTCCAGGACACTTTTGCTGTATTTTTTGACACTTAACTGTGCTTACCTCACTGCCCTTATTTATGTTTGGGGCTATATTTGGTGCACTCTTGTTTCTATTAGTCTGAACCCGTATGCTTTTTATGTTTCACAAAGTCCTCACATTTTTCAAAAATCTTTCATTGCACTTGTTGCCAACTATGTTAAGGATTATTTTTGTTGTTTTTGGTTCATTTTCTTCTATCTTTTTCTGGTTTTGATTTGATTTGGCTTGGTTTTCTATGTTTTTATATTTTAAGACCTTTGAGAAGAGCTTTGCATGAAGACAGTGCAAAATCAAATCCTAAATTTGCAATAGAAAGCATAACAAGAAAACGTATCTAATCACTGCTTAAAATGTGTTCATACTCTAAAACCCATTAGATTTTTTCATACCAAAGAAGTAAAAATGTGCAATAAGGAAATGAAGTATTTTGGCAGGTAAAATAAATAATGATCCCCCCCCAAGAAAATGTGTAAAAATGTTTTAATTTCTAGTTGAGCAATCAAGAAAGATGGGGACATAAAATCTCATTTTATCACATTGGTAAAATTATTAGAGCTGTGGTTCTTTGCCTCTCGTATAAAATAGCGTTTATATAATTTCCCAATTTTTGCTTATACATTTAGTTCCTGTCTTCTTTATAGGGAAAATTACTTACTCTTCTGTGTTTCTGTAGGTTTCATTTTATATTTGTCACTCTTGTGGTAGTTCTCAATGATTGTTTCATAGTGAATGGCTCACATGTCTCTATCCTTGACAATATTCTAAGTTGCTCAGGGATAGGGACTGTGCTTTCCTTTGTTTTGAGGCTCGTGTGTATGAGGTGATCAACAGGTGTTTGTTAGCCATTTCAAAATCTTAATAAAATAAATTATTGTAATTTGACTTTTATACTATTTAATATTCTGGGTTATCTTGTATACCCCAAAAGACTATAAGCTCCTTGAAGGCAGAAACAGTGTCATGATTTCTTATTAGTACACAGCTCCTACTACAGTGTTAGACATGTGTAGATACTAAATGAGGGAATGAATTACTTAACGTAAAATATTTCAGGTAGAGAAGACTATAAATGCTATTGACTAACATTTTTTATTTTTTGGTTGTGTAGGTATACATTTTCAGCCACCATCAACAGAATATTCACTAATTGGTACAAGATTTACTCCCACTCCCACTACTATCAAAAAGTTGTTGAGCACAACTAACAGCATCTCCCGCTCATCACTGAAATTAATTACAGCCCAAATGGGTAACTCAATAAAAGCTATTTCCCATCAGATATCAGATTTTGAACATGTGGATCGTAGCCTCAGTACAAATCTCAGTCTGGGTGAGTTGGAAGTTTCTGTGAAGAACAGTAGCTCTTTAAGCATGAACCCAAACAGCACCCGTGGCAAATCAAAGGATGATATCCAGAACACCATCCAAACAGAGACGGGAGGGTATAATTCTCAAATTAGCAGGTCTTCCCAAGGTTACACACAGTATGAAGATGAGTTTGTGTCATCTATTACAAAAGCAATCACTATTTTGCCAGAAAAGTTTGGGTCAACCAAAATATCACCTTGTGCTGGCTCTCTTTGTTTTTTTGGTGTTTCCTGTGTGCCAAGCTCAGATGGTCACTTCAAATGTGGACGCTGCCCTTTTGGGTATTATGGAGACGGTATCAATTGCGGAGGTAGTATGAAACTCTTCAGAAGATACAAAGAAAATTATCTAATTCAAGTTTAAGTTATTAAAAATATATGCTTTTCTATATACTAATTTCTATTTATTCTGCTGAGTTCACTTATTTCCATTTATTTTATGTATTGATCATTTATACTGTATTCTCATCACATTTTGAAAGAACAAAAGTGGGTTTTCTGAGTTATTTATTAAAATCATGTTAATATTATAGAGTATTACAACTATATAATATATATTACAAATATATTTGAGTACTTTCTGTGTTCCAGGGTCTGTGGAAACATTTTGTATCAACTGTGTCATATAATCCACATGGACCCCACAAATTGGGTATTATTTTTCCCATTATACAGATGAGAAAACAGAGCTTTGGAGTGCCCACTGAATTTCCCAGCATTAATCAGCTAAGCAGATAAAAGATGTCAATATAGATCTGATTAACATTGTGGTCTGTATTCTTTTCAGCTCACAGTGGGCATTTAGCACTTCAAATACTAATTCTGGCATATTTGCTTATTTGCATGAACTAGGTTTCTCTATAATCTTTCCAACTCTTTTGAGATTATAGCAAGTTATGTATCACTTTAATTTTAAAGGCATTGTTTCTATCTTCTCATAATTATTAACATTGTTTTCTCTGATGAAAATCAACTTTTTGGCTTTGACAACATAGAAGCTGTCTCGTGTTACTGTTTTGCTTTGTTTGTGTTTTGGCTTGTTTGTGACTAAACTTAAGCAAGAGAGTTGTTGGAGTATTCTTATGTTCTCAGTATTATCTAGAGGGACTATTAGTTAACTATTCAAATTTCAGAGACTTTTGCTTCTATTATAACTAAGTCTGTGGGCAATATGTATGTTCTGTTTTAGCAATCAACCTTTTTCTCTTTGATTTTTTTTAGCCATTTGTAGATATCCATGTGGGAAAAGTAGGGAGTGTGTTGCCCCAAACATCTGCAAATGTAAACCTGGTTACATTGGTTCTAACTGCCAAACTGGTAGGTAACATCATTCATTAGTTAGCATGATAAATTATATTTGGTAATTGCTATGTCTAAAACTTGGGCTTTACTTTATACAGCTGTTTGTGACCCTGATTGTAAAAACCATGGAAAATGTATTAAGCCTAACATTTGTCAATGTCTTCCAGGACATGGTGGAGCAACCTGTGATGAAGGTGATAATTCAAATTAAAAATCAAATATAAGGCCTAAAATATAGCATAATTTTCTTTAAAAATCATTTTACAAGACAATTCAAGTTTACTGTGTATATACTAAAATATTCTTATCAAAGCTGGTATAGGACTCTACATTTTAAAATACTTATCAAATATAATCTATTCAAAGATACTGAAGAATTAAGTTTCTGAAATCAGAGATTCAAGGAGCAATAGCTTATTTGTTATTGGTAAAATTATCCTCTGAAATGATTTGAGGTTTAGTTATAAGGTACTATATATCTACAAATATAGCTTCAAGCAAAGACAGCTATTGAATGATCTACCAAATATGGTTCAAATAAAGTGTTAAATGCCAAATAACTAGAAAATGTAAAGTAGTAAGAAGAAACCTAAAAAGTGAATTTTTAAAAATACATCTGTAGCCATGTAATTGCATTGCTTTGGTTTAAATCTTAAGCAGAAAATTTATGAAATAGCATTCCTAAAGTGGTGATACTTTAAAGAAATAAATTGTTTATTTAAAAATAATATGTGAAAAGATAGTTTGGTAGATGGTGCATATAATTATGAATAAGCTGAGAGCCATGTTAAATGTTTTTATGGCAAGGCAAGCTACAAATTAACAAATTAAAGTAAATTTAGGGTGAACTAACAGAAACATTCAATATAAATAGCATATGAAAATAACTATGCAACTATAGAAAAGCTCTATTTGTAAGGCAGGAATATGTAAGTTCAAATCTCACTTTTCAGAAGAAGGCCAAGGTCCTATATTTCCTTCCAGTTAACAAAAAGTTTTATTAATCAAAGCATGCTGTTGATTTGTAAGTGTTTCCAGTGTGAATTAATATAGTCAGTCCCACAGAACTAAATTTTGTAGTAAAAGAGAACTTAATGTATTACAAATTGCTCTTACAACAAGATTTTATTGTGACAGTGCTTTATAAATATAAACTGACTTTTTAAAAATTAAGAACTGACTTAATAACATAATCTGTTTCTGCAGAACATTGTAACCCACCTTGTCAACATGGTGGCACATGCTTGGCTGGGAATCTCTGCACTTGTCCTTATGGTTTTGTAGGACCAAGGTGTGAAACAAGTAAGCAAAGGTCTCCTGCTGTCTGATATAATGAAACTGCTTCTTTGAATAGTTGACGGCCTTAGTGCTACATGAAATGAACCCAAACTCTACGTAAAGAACACACATTGATGACTGATGACAACAGTTACCATCTTGCATAGCACTGGTATCAACCACAGTGGCCAGTACTAAGATATGATGCTATTCATGGTCTTTCTTTGAGAAAACAGGAATTCAAATTTGTTAAATTGCATATAAATTTCTTTTTAAATTTATGTCTATGATTGCTTTCATCAATAACTAATAATTTTCCCAAATAGCCAAGTCTTGTTTACCACTTGGCTCAATGGTTTTCTATTTTTTCCCTCTCTATTAACCAAAAATAAAATAAAATAAAATAAAATAACTGAATATGAGAAATAGAAAGCATTTTAAACTCGAATATAAATTGTATTTTATCTTTCTCGGTAATCTTATTAATTAGCAGATGTGATTGGCAATTATGAGCTAGCTAGATAATAACCAACAATATGACTACTCCAAGCCTAATCTTTCTTTTCTCTTTATTCTGTGCTCTCAGTGGTTTGTAACAGGCACTGTGAAAATGGAGGCCAGTGTCTTACACCAGATATTTGCCAGTGCAAACCTGGCTGGTATGGACCCACCTGTAGTACAGGTAAAATTGGAAATATTTTCAAAGAACATGTCAATTAAAAGTTAAAATATGCCAATATCCTGAAGATGTGCACCTAAGAAACATAAAACTGACCTGACAAGACAGGTATGAAGTTGTTATTTCAGACAGATTTTTAAAACTCTTTCATCCTCATTCCCTTTGTTTTTGTGTTGAACCACATGGTGTCTTACAGCTTTACTGTTATCTTATCCAACCAATACTTTGTTTGCTTTTATATTTCCCTCATTCACCTACCTTGTGGTGAAGAGAAGCGTGTTGAACCTTCTAGGTTTCTTTTAAGTTTTTCATCCAATAGAAACATCCTATTTCATTAAATATCTAAGCAATTCTGAATTAACTGGATACCCTTCATGTTATTCCATTTATTTATCATACTATTAGGCTTTTTTGTTTTTTTTTTCTTTTAGACAGATTCTCACTCTGTCGCCCAGGCTGGAGTGCAGAGGTGCGATCTTGGCTCACTGTAACCTCCGCCTCCCAGGTTCAAGTGATTCTCCTGCCTCGGCCTCCCAAGGAGCTGGGATTACAGGAGCATGCCACCATGCCTAGCTAATTTTTGTATTTTTAGTAGAGACGGGGTTTCACCATGTTGGTCAGACAGGTCTCGAACTCCTGACCTCGTGATCCGCCCACCTCAGCCTCCCAAAGTGCTGGGATTACAGGCGTGAGCCACTGCGCCTGGCGTAAGCTTGTTTCTTTGGCAGCAATGTTTGCAATTATCTATGTTTGATCTAATTCATTATAATCTAATGACTTTTTCTCAATGAAAGTGTAATTCAATGTTTATAGCTGGCCAATAATTTGTGAAGCCTGATGCAAATGGAAACAAGGCTGCATTTGATTTTTGCCCTGATTTCAAGTCGCATATTGTTAGTGACAGAGACATGGGATACAATTATGAAAAAGATTATGATAGAAGTTGAGCTATGATAAGTCATGTTATTGAAACACAGTTCCTTAGAAGCAGAGAAGGAAGAAATTAATTTTGGCAAGTGGAGTGAGGAAGAAAATAGTATTTGTAGTAGATGTTGGTGAATGGGTAGGATCTAGGGTGAAAAATAAAATTGGGGATGTCTTTCAAAGCAAAACAAAAATAAAGAAGCAAAAACAATGAATGTTTTCCAGTGTGCTAGGACTTGAGTGCAGTGTTCTCATTTTAATTGGGAAGGTGATAAAGAGGTATGCATGGCTACATGTATTTGAGCAGATTACAAACCATCCTGTTAACACTGTTGAATTGAATTGTCTTCTCTTAACTTGCAATCATTTCTTCTAGCTTACTGATGGCATTCTGAATTGTAATCATAGCCTCTACATTCTTGATAGAGCAGGAGCACTGTCATCTTGGACAAACACCACACTTTAAATTCCAGCTCCCTTTCTAGCTTTTCTAAGCTTAGTGTTATTTGTAAACTTAACATACTTTCAAAGCGATTATCCAGTAATTTCATTCCTCTTCTGTTTGGCAAAGTCTAATTAATTATACATTACGGGTTTTACTTGCAGTAAAAATAAAATATTTCATTATGCACCATTTTGTACTTCTGTACAGCTTTCATTTTTTAACTAATAAAACTTTTATGGTCTCTTTTCCTCCTGCTGTTTATTAGCTTTGTGTGACCCTGTTTGCCTCAATGGTGGTTCGTGTAACAAGCCAAACACTTGCCTCTGTCCAGATGGATTCTTTGGGGAACAGTGTCAGAATGGTAATTATTCTTTCTTTGTATGTAAAAAGGGCAAATGGAAAGTTAGATATCAACAGAGCTCTGACTAAACATGAGACAAGTTTCAAAGGGAAAGATGCGATCTTTTCCCCAGAATTCTTGTGATGTTTCAAGTATGCCCACCAAATTACTAGCTTACAAAAATATATCAAAGTTATTATGTAAAATGGTTATATTTACTCAAAATATTGAAGCTCATACCTTGGCACCTCTCTGTGCAGTTTTGTAGGCCCAAGGTGTGAAACAAGTAAGCAAAGTTCTCTTGTAGTCTGTTATAATGAAATTGTGTCATTTTTGTTGCCTACACAGCAAAAATGTTTGATTTATGGTCAATCTACTATCCACTATTATCCTATAACCTCTTTTCACCTTAGTTTCATTAAACATTTATGAAGAATCACCTACGCACAGCACTATGCAAGAAGATACAGAGACATAAAAATGCATTGTTTTTCTCTTTCATGGGCTTATTATTTTAACACTTTCCCTCATATAGTTAATATTACAGGTTATTTTCAGAATAATGGGGATGTCTTGAGGGTATGAATTAATGTCAACCAATAATATGTAATGTGTATTTTCTGCATCGTCATATTTTCGAGTTTATTAAAAATATAGAGTAGATTTTTACTATAGAACATATCAGAGTATTTCCATAATTTAATTCCTAAAATTTAGGTTTTCCTTAGCACAATGCACTTTGATTTGCAATTCTATTTCTTTTATTTTGGATGTTGGCTAGGATTCTTAGGAAGGAAATAAAGCAGAAAAGAAGTCATCACGCTAACAGGATATACAGGCATAGCAAATGAGTTCCTGTAATTCATATTCCTTTGAAGAAGCAGTTTGAGAAACAGAAAGAAGTAAAGACTAAGTTAAGGGAAATCTTGAAAACCAGAAGACTATGGTTAAATCCATGCTAGAGAGTTATATATGTAGTTTTGAATGGAGAATGTAAGGAAGGAAATGAAAACTTTACATCTTTCATGCTACTTGAAGTAGATGTAAGATGAAGTAAGAAAAGTTCTCTAAAATGTATATGCCAATTGAGTAAGTGGATAAAGGAAGAAATATTTCAATTATTAAACTGAATTAAAAATTATCTATTGAACATATTCCATGCTTTAAGGGCCAGAGAACAGATTATCATTGTGGGAAGAGAGTAGGTTTTACAATTAGCTTGCCTCCACAACTTTCTTGCTGGTATTTACTGAAAGGCTCCATGCCTCAGACTTCCTGGCTTTCAGGTATGATCTAGACAGTTGCTATGACATGTAATTCTTATTAGATCTCATCTTCTTGTGAGCCTAAATGGTGGGAAGGGAAGATGGCACACACATTGAAAGTGATTGAATAAAATTAGTGGAATATAAAGTCATATGAAAAACGTATACTATGTGCACTGTAGAATTTTAAAAGAGGAAGATAGAAATTGAGCTAGAAACATCACAAAAAAGTTAAACTACTAAACTAGTAAGCAAGGCTTAGGATGTATGGCTGGAGAGATGTTTAAATACACCTTTCAATTTGCTTTACCTCTTGGATTTCACATGGAGAGTGAATCCAATTACTTAGCCCACTTCAGGATTTGGTGACAGAATGAGGCCTATAGATCTCATAAATATATGTGGAGGATGGATTTTTTATAAACCTCCTTTTCCTAATGTGGGATTATGGGTAGACATGGCCAACCTTAAATTGTATGCCCTTTGTATATATTATTTTAAGTATGTATGCTTTTTGTATAAATAATTTATTTATACACTTCAAGTTTTTGTGGATAATTAATTATAGCAAGAATACCCATCATAAACAATTTGTGGAGCTTTTTTATGTTTCAAATTCCTAACCACAGGCATTTCCTATGGAGTTTTTGTAGTAGAAAGAATATACGTTTTCTAATAAATAATAATAATCTTAAATTGTATGAAGGATACGGAGCAGAAAATGTAAGAACATTTCTCTACCAATAAAAAGTATCAATAAAATGTCAGAGAAATAACAGTGGACTCAAGCATGAACCAAAAAAAGTTCAGCCTAAAATACTGGAAACTATCTGTTTGCTAAAAGCTTTCAGTTATATTGTTACTATAAAGTTCTATATTATTTCCATTTAAAAATCCATTTGAAAACAGTAAAATTTTTCTTACAATGTTTGGAAATAAAGGAAGCAGCTATTTAAACAAGGTGTCAGTCCACACTAGTCCTATTAATACCAGTTAATTTGAAATTTATTTTTAAAATGCAAACTAACATTTATTTAATTATTATTTGGGAAGAAATTAAATTTTGAATTTTCTAGACAGGTTTGCCTGTGTATTACTTAAAAGAAATGCCTTCATTTAATTTTCATACCTGGAAGAAACATGAAGTAATCATAACCATCTCATAAAATTAATACATATTAACCTCTGAATTTCGTAAAACAGAATTATACAAATAGGAACTACCAGTAAGATGTATTCAAAATTATCTAACAAATATTCTTAACAAAGCCAAGGATTTATTGCTAAAAAGATTTTTACCAAGGATTCACAGGAATAAGTCACATATAAAGCTCTGCCTTCATATCCTCAGTAAGTACTCGAAAGCTAATTTAAAAGTGCTAAGTATGTGGAAAATTGTTGAGATTTGTCTAATTTCCACAAGAACAGGCACATTCTTATTTTGAGCTAGGTTTTGACTTATTTTCTGGGTTTTGTCTAGATCATTCCATGCTTTATTGTATAGTGAAACATAAGTTAAGGTTTATAATATATTCATTGTAATATGAAAGACTCAATTTGTTATGAATACTTAACCAATATATTTCCAATTGTGCTAACCTAATAGCAGCTTATAGGTATAAGCATTGCATTTCATGATTTAGAAAGGACAGGTGTAATGAGTGATCTTTTATTTTAATAGCACATTTCTCTGCCTTATGTCCTTATTGATGACAAGCACATGATGCAATGCATCATATGTGATAATTGGATATGTAATATTCACAGATTGCTGCCATGTGTTCTTTTAGCTTTCTGTCACCCTCCCTGTAAGAATGGTGGCCACTGCATGAGAAATAATTTGTGCGTCTGTCGTGAAGGATACACTGGTAGGAGATGCCAAAAAAGTAAGACATCACTAAATGTATTTGTCAACTACAGGTAAAGCAAAGACAAAACTGTTGAATTTAAGGGCTGACTTTTCATGCTTTTACCTTAAGGCATCTGTGATCCAATGTGCATGAATGGAGGAAAATGTGTGGGACCAAGCACTTGCTCTTGTCCTTCTAGTTGGAGTGGGAAACGATGCAACACACGTAAGAGGAATACTCTTAAAACGCTGAAGCTTTCGTCCTTCATGGGAATGTAAAGCAGAATGTAAAACAAAGAGCATTTTTTTCACATTTGTTTGCTTGGTCTTTTTAAAAATTTTGCATATTTATTCTTGCTTTAGGAGATACCTTTTTGAAACAGAGTTTTTACTCTTCTGAACTCATTCTTTCAGGTTAGCAGAAGAGGATATCTTGTATTTTTCAGTTTTTCTACTGCACTTGCCAGGAAAAATAACAAGTCCTTAAGTCCTGAAGTTGGGGTTGGGGAAAGGTTCTAAAAAATTACTGACTTCTTGGCTCCACCTCAAACCATCCAGTTCTGACCTTTCCAAGAGGAGGTAACAGTGCCACTCAGGCTGGTTAGCTCCTGAGGGTGGCTGTCTTTATTCAAATGTTTCAGTTTTTTCCTTTCTATAAATTATTTTAAATTAGCCACTACTAGAGTGTTTTGATCAAAGTGAAAAAATGAGAAGCAACACAGATGTCCAACAATTGGAGAAAAGTTAAATCACGACGCATTCAAACAATGGAACATTTTGCAACTGTTAAGGTCACATTTTCCAAGAATATGTAGTGACATTCAAAAATGTTCTTGATAAAATATTAGGGAAAAAAATTTCTTTAATCACTTACTTGTAACTATTTCTTTTTTTCTCTCTAATGAAAAGTTTTGTGGGTTATGGATAGGATTTGACTAGTAATTTAAAATTTTAACTTGTTTATATTTCAATTGGCAGCTATCTGCTTGCAGAAATGTAAAAACGGTGGTGAATGCATTGTGCCCAGCATATGCCATTGTCCTTCCTCCTGGGAAGGAGTGCAGTGTCAAATACGTAAGCCCACAGGATGTTTTTCCTACTATATGTTCTGAATTAGAATCTGTTATAATAATTAAAGTATAGCTTTAGGACAAGTCCATAGGGGGAAAAAAACTCCAGCATGCTGATCCTTTTTAAAAAATGATTTTATATATAAAACAAAAACTTCCTGAATTTTATATCCATTAAAAAGAAGAAAGTGTAGTATAATATATTAATAGTTTGTGTGACGAGGTCATTTCAAATTACAGTCTGTGGATTACCGATAAAGTTTCCCCAGGTGGGACAAAGAAGGTGTTGATATATAGAAGTTTACGTATTATTTCATATTATAAGATAAATACATATTTATCATGGATACCTTAGAAAATTTGGAAATGTATTAAAAATTAATCACTCTAGGCCGGGTGCAGTGGCTCATGCCAGCACTTTGGGAGGCCAAGGCCAGCTGATCACCAGGTCAGGAGATCAAGACCATCCTGGCTAACATGGTGAAACCCAGTCTCTACTAAAATACAAAAAATTAGCCGTGCATGGTGGTGGGCACCTGTAGTCCCAGCTACTTGGGAGGCTGAGGCAGGAGAATGGTGTGAACCCTGGAGGCGGAGCTTGCAGTGAACAGAGATTGCACCACTGCACTCCAGCCTGGGCAACAGAGCGAGACTCTGTCTCAAAAAAAAGTAAAAAAAAATAAATAAATAAAAAAAAATCACTCTAAATTTCACCATCTAGAATTAATGTCAGTTGCTTTTTTAGAGTATTAGTATATTTTCATCCAGTATTAGCCATAAATTTCTACACAGATGAAATCTTAAGATGTAGAGGAAGATCAAATTTTATGCAATTTTGAAATTGTTTGTGGAAACTTGAAATAAGATGTTAAAATATTAACAATGATTAACTTAACGGGAAAAACTGGAAATCCCTCAAAATATTTCCAAATGATTAATAATTATATAATTTAAAAATTGGTGGCCAAGTATATTGTAAACTGAAATTATAGTTTTATTATGATCATGCCTTTTTACTAGAAATAATGTATCCTCCATTTCAATGTCTTATGAACCACACCCTTGTTTCCATGCGTCAGAAATTTTGCATGTAATTTTTGTGACTCTTAGACCCTATTTTATTAGTAATTGCTACTGTAATTTATACATTGCTTAGCCTAGAAAAATATATCAAAGTACTATTAAATGCTGGTATTTACATAAGATATGTATGCTCAAATATTGATAATTCCAATTGGAATTTAGATGTGATAAACTGCTAGAAAAAAAGAGTTAGCGACCTCAACTTGGGTGCTTGTTCTGGAGTAAGCTCTATGTGGACCATAAGAGAGAAGGATGAGAAGATGTCAAAAGCACATTAATGAGGAAATATGCTTCAGTGGTTGCAGATTGAGGTTGTCTGAGCACAGCCTGAAGCTGTGCACCCTGTTTCTGCATCCTGCAGCATTTTTATGTGAATTTAAAAGTCGTCCTACTTCAAATTCTTTATTTCAAACTATTGAGAAACTGCCTTAACATAATGATATTTCTTAAACAAAATATGTTACTACCATCTGCTGGAAAATTGTTGTAATAAAAATTCAAATCTATGATACCTATCATGTGAATGCTGCTTTCTTAGCTGTGGAGCCCTCATGGATTATACAACCTGCCCAATTGTATACAGCAGCCCTGATGAAAACATCCTCTGTTAATGTTGCATTTATCTTAGAGGACATATTATTCTTGAATGTGTAAGCTTCAAGTATGTGATATTGAAGCAGTATTTCTCCTATAAAAATAACCATTATATATAATTTTATGGTATGCTCATTTTCACTCAATATTATTTGAAAGAATTTATGTCGTTTAAAAACAAAATTTAAAGCAATATATTAAGTTCCATAATATAAATACTACAAAAATTCCCTTTGCCTCCCCTCTTATGTTTAACATTTTAGTTATTTACAAGTTATTATTAAGTATTATAAGTATTTTCTTTCTACAGGTAGATGATAAATAGATTGAGATATTGAGATAGATGTAGGTATTTTTAATTGCCTTGGGAAAGATTTCAAGGAAGGAATGTATGATATAGACAGCATGAGTATCTTTCAGAAATTTTCAGTAGAGTTATTTCACATTAAATTTCCAATGATAGTATAAAAATTGTCAAATTTTCCATACACTAGCCAGTACTGGGTTGTCCCTTAAATTTTTGCTTAATGTTAAAAAGCAAATTATAGATGCTATCTTCTGTTAATGACTTGAGCTCCTCTAGAAAAAAAAAAGATATACTTCAAATACTTCAAAATGTAGCCAATGAAATTTTTGTTTCTTTTAATAATCTCTTTATAGAATTTCAAAAGTGTTGTTTGAGTTTTGGGTGCTTTGTTTTTGATGAGTGCATGTGCTCTGAAAGATGAGAGTACATAGATTAGATCCATTCATTGATGGTTCATTAATAGATTCTTATGACTGCATTAGTGTCCAATCACCAGATAGCCCCAGACCACTAGGATAGAATATGCCACAAGCATTTCATGTCAAAAGATGGTCACTGTAAAAATTTGTGTATCGCAGCAATTTGCAACCCAAAATGTCTTTATGGAGGCAGATGCATATTTCCCAATGTGTGTTCCTGCCGCACTGAATACTCTGGAGTCAAATGTGAGAAGAAAATACAGGTATTTCAAAGTTTAAAGAGAAAATAAATATTAGACATTGACATTTGCATATCTCTTCTACTTAGTAATTATTACTAATTAATGTTTTATTTTCTCTTATTTCCAAAATAAAAAAAAATTTATTTCCCTCTAAAATTAAAAATTGTATCATTTTTGTGTTATGGTAGAGTTATTATATAAAATTTTGATGTGTTTTTAAGGAATTTCAATGTATAGATACAACTGTCCATGTAATGCAGTATTTTATGACACCGTAGTTGAGACAGCAAATATTCCACAACATAGATTCAAGACACTTGTTTGTAGGGCCAGTGCTATAAAACATATATTTAAAAAGTTTCTGTGATCTTATTTCTTTATATAGGATTAAACTGCATTGTGTTTGGTCTCTAATCTTAAATTTCCAAATATCAACAGCCGAGATATTATTTCAGTCCTAATTCCCATACACAGAAGGGTAGCTCTAATAATCTCTCTCTGTCTTGTACAAACACGCAGACACGCAAATGCAGCAAACCTCTCAAAAATGTCTTAAAGTTAATATGTAGGAGTTGTAATTTAAAAAGTCATTATATGCTATTTAGCACTTCAAAATGCCCCAGGGTCATGAATATAAAAGTATGCTGGAGTACTAGAATTTGACAACTGATTAGAAATTTTCTTCTTGAAGCTTGATATGGATCAATCTGGCTTGGAGACAAAATGGATATATGTAGAGTTTTCTCCGAGCACTGGTGTCTTCCTGTAGGATTGGCCCCCATTATGAAAATAACCAGATCATAATAGGGCTATGGCTTGAAAACTGGAAAGCAAAAGTTATTGAGTACTTATTTGATTAAATATTGTTCGAAAAAAATAAAAATAAAAGCTTGAGCTTCCTTGGGTTTGGAGGCAGCCTAAGTATATATTATTTGATTTGATTTGATGTGAGATTTTTATGGCACAGAAAACCCTATGACCTCTAAAGCCTTTTAACTCCACTTTGACAGTACTAAACTAGGTGGCTGCTCTATATCTATTTTATGTATTTATTTGCCATCTGAATCCTTCCTCATATGATCAATAGCAAATCATCTTTATCCCCATTGATGTTGCTTCTGAGAATGCATCTGAAATCACACTAAGGGGAAAAAATGCCAGAAGGCCGTGGGGAAGGAAAAGGGGATAAGAGGCTAACATGAGGACAATATATCCCGTTCTACTATAACCTGCTTTCCAAAGCTTCTAACTTTAATCTCATTCTGGCTTTATTCTGTTGATCACTGGTGTCGTTTTTTTTTTCTTTACTTGCTTTCAATATTTCTTTGGCTCCCACACATAGGTTAAAATGTAAATTTCTCTTTAGTGGGGAAAAAAGCAACCACCATCCACGGGTATCCACAGAACCTTCTCCAACTCGATCCCTTCCTCCCCTCTTCCCTACCTTCCCCAAAGGAGGGTTCAGGCTGGCTAACTACCTCCTGGGTCTTCCTCAAGCAACCTGAGATAGTGGGTAAAAAAAAGAAATGGAGCTTACTGATTGGATTGCTAGAATTCCAATGAAAAAGAATTACTGGCTACAGACAAGAAACACAGAGAAAGGGAAAATAAGCAAAGGAAGAAAAAGGTGCTAAAGAGGGTGGGTTGATAAAAGGCTTTGGGAAGCATCATAACCTCCTGCTTGTGGCCGAGTGCACTCACTCTGACCCTGCCACTTATTTGCTCTGTGATTTCAGGCAAGTTTAACTCTCTCAGTCTCAGTTTTCTCATCTGCAATATGGCATTAATAGTAGCACCTAATCATAGGCTTATTGTAAGGATTAAATATGTTAATATATGTGAAGTACCTAGAATGGTGCCTGGGACATAACGAGGACTATGTAAGAGTTTGTAACTAATTACATTGAATAGAGGAATAGAAAGAGGTGGAGAAAGAAAAGGATGGGGAAAGACACTTGAGAGAAACACTGCAATGCATTATGAGTGTCAGTGGTTTTTTCCTGAGGGATATCAAAACATTAATTAGTTTTACTGGGCACGGATGTTTCTAAAGTGTAACATTTTGCCACGATGGAATCACCTAGTATGCAAGCTCCATTTGGTTATGACTGCTTGGACCTTAAATATGATCTTGATTTGATTTCAATTTTTATGAAAACAGTATTGAGTCTAGTGGCAAACAGAACCAAAAGAGCTTTACGTATCATGTCAGAGGGAAGGAGGCAACAAATAATGAGCAAGGGTTAAATGATTTTATACTAGTCATTGAAACACAATTTCCTTCTTCCTACTACAGATAAGATGCCATTGAGTAGCATCGAGTATATGAATTACAAGCCTGTATCTTAAGAACGGAAATGTTTTGTTCAGAAAAAGTTGGGGATAACTTGAAGTTTATTTGAACATCATTCAAAAAATATCTTAAAGGCTGAAGAAACTAATAAAGTACATAATGATCTCAGTTGTAATCATTAGAGAAAAGCAGAGAAGAAATCCAGGTAATCTAAATTTGATGTTGAGATGGGATAGGATATTTACATATTGAGGTGATGTATCTGATATTCCATCCATTCACAATATTTAATAAACTGAATATTTTCTCAGCCCTGTGACTATGTCTGCATCATTACAAGTCAGTCAGCCTAATGGAAGCCACTTGATATCGTCCTGATAGATAATGCTTAATGCAGAATGAGGGGCTCACAGGACTATTTGAAGAATGGGGAATGAGGGTCTGGAGCTAGAGGTTAGGAAAGCCACTGCTGATCAGAGTGGGTAGTAATGAAGACGTTAGCCCAAAGCTCCAAGCAAGTTCTTTTCAGAGGCTTTCCTGGAGCTGCCATAATACTTGAGAATCTTTAAAAACTACCACCAACTGTCTCAGGCAAAGGGGATTATTCTCAAAATTTTGCTAGAAAGCCGCTGTGAATTTCATCTTTCTAAGCATCAAGCAGCAAACACCTCTGAAAAGACTGATGGCTTCCTCTTCATTTCCATCTTCCGACTCTCCAGCAAATTTTTCTCATTGGCAAACTCTGACCCAGAACCACACAGATAAGTGGATTCTGAAAAATGTAATTCCTAGCCTTACAAAAAAGTGGCAGTGGTGTCCTGGGCCCAAAAATGAGAAAACAAACACCAGACATTCTAAAAGGTCTGCATCTGATTGCTCTTTCATCTTTCCATTTTTTCTGTACCATGATCCATTTTGGTATATGAATCGAGAGAGATGATCACAAAACCAAATCCTTCTACAGATATCACAAGAAAAGTGTATGTGGATGCTTAATAAAAACAAAGTTAAATTACAATACATGAATAGTTGGGGAAGTGGGTAACAACAACACGGAATACACATATAATTAAAAGATTTGCCTCAGAGACCCAAATAATTGCAAGTTACCTGGGGTTGTAAAGTTTCCTTTTTCCTGCTGTCTCATATTTTACCTCAGAGATTTCATTTGACTTTCAGAAAACATGTTATTTTAATTTGAACACGACCATCTTAAATCACATACATTTACAAAGGCCCTTTTTTTTCTTTTAAGTAGAAAGATTGAGCATTCCTAAGCCATATCAAACCTGTAAGATAAAGTAAGATGCAATCAGAACAAAAGTATTGGTACATTTGCTAAGGACCCTTTAAGTATTAACATCCAATGTCAGAATTAAAGAGTTTTTATCATTTTATATTTACTAAAAGGTAGTTTTAATAGATTACTTAGGAGAACAATATAAACCAAAAATAAAATTCAAAGCCTCCCAACCAATGGAAAGAACTCTTCTCGAGTAATTGAATTCCAAAGTAAACCTGAAACATCGGTTCGGGACATCGTGGGAATGGATGGTCAGACACGCCTCATTATACCCTCATCCCTTTGGAATTCAGGCACAACCCACCAGCATCAACATCAAAACAGAGACCTTAAGAATAACAAAGCAGACTTTTTGTAGCAATAAGATGGCAACATGACAGATAACAGGCCCTGAAAGAAATTAAAGTATTTCACCCTAAAATAGATTTTTTGACATATTTTGAAATGTCCCTGCAAAGCTGTCTCTTTTGGGGAAAATCTACATTCTGTAGAGAATCCCACCCCTTTCCAGGTCTTTTTCCTGATCCAGGAGAAAATAAACTAAGAGTTTGGCACCTTTTTAAGCTTGATAAGAAACATTTGCAATCTCTTCTCTCTGAAGCCTCCTACCTGTGAGCCTCATCTGCATAATAAGAACCCCTTGGTCTCCACAACCCCTTATTTTAACTCAGACACTCCCTTCTGTTGATTCTGGGTCTTTAGATAAACTCTTTCAACCAACTGCCAATCAGAAAATTCTTGAATCCACCTATTATGTCTCCCTAAAACATATAAAACCCAGCTGTAGCCCGACCTCCTTGGGCACATGTTCTCAGCATCTCCTGGGGCCATGTCACAGGCCAAGATGACTCATATTTTGCTCCGAATAAATATCTTCAAATATTTTACACAGTTTGATTCTTTTCATCAACAATAACATGCTTCACTGTTTTATGTTACAGAAATTCAGAAATATAAATGCAAAATAAATGTTAACAGTGTATACTTAAATTCTTCAGCTTTTGTGAAAATGAGTATTGTACAAATATTCTTCAGCTTTTGTGAAAACTGCATTGTAGATAAAAATGAATACTTCTTAAACTTAGTAATTAGAATTAAAATACTATGAAAATAGATACATTTTTATATCAGTTTGACAATTTTGCTCGATATACAATTGTATGAGAAGAAAACAAATTCAGTTTCTTTCTAGTATATTCTCACAACAATCAACACAGAAGGCTTCTGTGATATCTGGTCACCAAGAAGTTTGTGGGGGAGTTCTCCCCAATAACTAATCAATTCTGCAGCAAACACCAGCTGGATGTCCTCTTAATTCAATGCAATTCTGACACTATCTACCTGTAGTAGCATCAGATGCCACAGGTTGAGGGCACTGTCCCCCAATTCCTCAGACTTACCCCTTCAGATGCCAGTCACATGCCCGAGGTTGTTTTACCTGTGCTTCTGACTGGCCAGTTATAAATTAGAGTTCCCACAATCTCCTCCTCTCAGGCTTGATTAATTTGCTAGAACGGCTCACAGAACACAGTGAAACACATTTATTGCTTTATTATAAAGGATGTTACAAAGGACACAGGTGAAGAGATGTGTAGGGCAAAGCATGTGGGAAGGGGTGCAGAGGTTCCATGCCCTCTCCAGGGACCTTTGTGTATTCAGCTATCTGAAAGCTCATCTGAACATTGTCCCTGGGCTTTTATGGTGACTTCATTAGATAGGCATGATTGATTGAATCATTGTCCATTGGTGAGTGACTTAACCTTCAGCCTCTTGTCCCCTCCCTGGAGGTTGGAGGGGCTAGGCTGAAATGCCTAAAACTGTCTTGGTCTTTCCTATGACCGGCCTCCTATGACCTGCCTGTCCAGGAGTCCCGAGCCATTGGTCAACTCATTAGCATACAAAAAGACACTTATCACTTTGGACATTATAAGGATTTTAGGAGTATATGTCAGGAATGGGATGAAGACCAAATATGTATTTCACAATATCACAACCATATAGCAATTTTATCAATAGTCTTATTAAATTGACTTTCAATATAAACTTTTTATGGTTGAAAAGTAATAATTGCTTAAAGACTTTTTCTGAGATACCTAAACTAACGCAGTCATGCACCACATAATGAATGACGTTTCAGCTAATCACAGACTCTATATATGATGGTAGTCCCCTGAGACTATATTACCATATTTTTCTGTATCTTTTCTATGTTTACATCTACAAATACTTACCATTGTGCTACAATTACCTACAGTATTCAAATACAGTAACATGTTGTAAAGATTTGTAGCCTAGGAGCAGTAGGCTATACCATACAGCGTAGGTGTAGTAGGCTATACCACCTAAGTTTGTGCAAGTACATTCTACGATGTTAGTACAAAGACACAATTGCCTAATCATGCGTTTCTCGGAACATATACCCTTCATTAAGTGATGCATGAGTGTACATTAAATTTTTCATAAACATTTTTTAGATCTACATCAAGAATCTCAATAAAATTAAAATATTAATCAATACACTATCCATTTCTAATAGACTTAATGGACCTGTATATGTTAATAATGAAGAAATGCTGTGGTTTACAAATTTTATGTAAAATCATCCTTATGAAAGCTAATGACTCATGGAAATGAAAGTAATGCTTAGAATATAATGTGAGTTTAGAAAAGCAAGTAATTTGATAAATTTATGGCAAGAGATTTAATTTTTGGCTTATGTCTTGGTGATATTTCACATCAATTAATTTAAACATATTCACAGTCTATTTGGAAAATACTTTGAAAATAATGAGTGTTTAAAAATTAAGCAAAAGTACTTGAAAATATGTAACTTTCAATGTCTTATAATTTTATTTATTTATTAGGAATAAGGTCTTGCTATGTTGCTAGAGTGTAGTGTCTATTCACACTGAATTCTTATAGAGAATTCAGACTATAGACTTTGCTTAGTTAATATGTTTGACTGTTTTGTGTTTATTCATGCTAACATTGAAATGAAATACAGGATAAAATTTAAAATTTCAGGTTAAAACTATTTGGGGATATTTGGAACCCATAATGACAATATAGACATATTGTATGTATTTTTTCAATTTTATAAAAATCCATCACAATTATGTAATTTTTGATGGACGTACGTGCTAGAGTTTAAACCAAGCATATTTATATTATCAAATTAATATAATATTTTGCCTTTATGCCACTTAATAATTTGTTTATGACTTATAATATGCATGCTAGTTACTTCTAAAATGAGCTGCAGTGGCCTAAATATTAAACAATATGTCAAATAGGGGGAGAAATACAATACAGAAAACCTAAAAGAAGATATACTGTACTGCATATCTAAAATGTTATTAACTGTAAATAAGAAATAAATAATAAACAACATTATCAGATTCTGTTTTTTTTAAAAGAGAAGAATGGCTGTTTGTTCACAGAAAGCAAAGTAGGGAATCTAAGTGGAGCTTGTTAATCAAGGTTTATATAGTAGATATTGGACAGCACTGCAGCTGATGTTTCCTCAATCACCATTTGCAAAAGACACTGAAAATATCAACTCAATTCTTGCTTGTAGAAAAAAAAAGTCTGGCAAAATTCCTAAAGATTGCAGAAGTCAGGTGGTTGCAGTTTTCTGTACCTGTGATCTCAGCTACTTGGGAGGCTGAGGCAAGAGGATCACTTGAACCCAGGAGTTGAAGTCTGTAGTGAGTTAGTATTCTACCTGTGAATACTGTGAATCGCTACTGCATTCTCGCCTGGGCAACATAGACCCCGTCTCTTAAAAAAATTGCTTAAGTCTTAATACATTTTCCTTCTCTGATGAAGTAGATGAGATATTTATAAACAGCAGTAAAGCAAGTGTGCTAAAATCACTAATATTTAATGTTGAATAAGAAATAAGACTTATTCTCAGATGACTTCTGTTTTTCACAGAACTCAGCCCTTAATTTCAGAAAACAGGCTGTACAAACTGACCTATTGACAATTCTTGTCAAGTTTATTTCCTCCAGTTTTCAATTTGCGTCACAAGGACCTCATCATGTAACACTTAAACTCTTTGATGATGTTGAAAACTATGGGCAGCATCCTTGACACTCTCTTTCCTTTAAACAGTCATGGCTTGTAATGGCCAGGACAAGTTGGCAGCAGACAGATATGTTGGATTGCTCTCTATCCCTGGCAGTGCAGAGTGGGAAACTACCCTCAGTTTTCCTAATTTTCTATCTTTTTTCTAACAGTCCCACTTTAATGGAAACTGCCTCCCCTTTTCCAGGTGGGAGCCATCGAGTTAAGGTTTTTTTTTTCTTTGATTCAACTCAATAAACATGGTGGTTAATTAAAAAGATACAGTATTCAAGACAAGAAGGGAGGCTGGGTTTAATGGGAGCCAGGAAGCAATCAAGAGACTTATTCTTTTATCTTTCTGGACCTGCATGGATTGTCTCTTCTTGGCTTCTCTGTAGATCTTTAATTCTCTTTGCCCATTGCTGTTCTTTATTGATTTTCTTCAGGATTCAATGTAGCCAGCAGATCAATGTGATGATCTTTTTGTTCCAGTTACTGCCACCCGTTGACTAGAAAACATGTCATTTAGTTCAAGAGTCTTGAGTGAGAAAAATCTCAGAGAAATTGGTAGCACTGGATGGGCGTGAACCAGTGACCATCCCTAGGCAATCAGCCCAGATCAGGGCCAGCAGAGTCATGGCAGATGGAATTGGCTGTTTGCTAAGTTATGGTGAAGTTCATTATATTAGTTTGTTTTCACACTGCTGATAAAGACATACCTGGGACTGGGCAATTTACAAAAGAAAGAGGTTTAATGGACTGACAGTTCCACGTGGCTGAGGAGGTCTCACAATCATGACCAAAGGTGTTTCACATGGCGGGCGACAAGAGAATGAGACCCAAGTGAAAGGGGTTTCCCCTTATAAAACTACCAGCTCTCTTGAGACTTATTCACTACCATGAGAACAGTATGGGGGATATCATCCCCATGATTCAATTATCTCCCGCTGGGTCCCTCCCACAACACAAAGGACTTATGGGAGCTACAATTCAAGATGAGATTTGGCTAGGGACACAGCCAAACCATATCATTCATGTTCTGAGTTGGGAAGGCAACAGTTCTAAATTCAGAAAGTTCTGAGAGCTTGGTTGTCAAAGATTTTCAATTTTTGCTTTATTTATTGAAGCCAGGTAAACTAAAACTACTATGGACAAATATTTCTGTCAAAAGACTGCTAGGTATGATAACCTCTTCACTCAGCATCCACTTTATTTTCATAACCATTCAAAAGCACACCATAAAAATCAGAAGTGCTCTCCTGAGTGGAAGTAGATCAATTATGTGATTATCAATTAAATAAATTAAGTGGGGATAATTAGAAGAAAGAAAACCAAAATGTATTGAGCATGATGCTAGGGATTTTAATTAATATTAATCTTTCAGACAGTCAAGTGTTTGAGAGAAAAGATTTCTCTCCATTTTACAGATGACAACACCAAAACCTAGAGAACTCCAATTGTTTCTTAAATACCCTGCTGCTTATACTTTGCCGTGATTGTATTTGAATGCATATCTGACACCAAGTCCTATTAACTACATGCTATCATCTATTTTTAGAAAAAGCCAAGAACATTTAATGGCTCAAGATCACTTGATAATTTATTAAAGATGTTTCTGCTTTTCAATCCACATTATGGGTTGATAAAGATATGCCTGTTAAAATGAGATATTTATTAATTTGTTGGACAAAAATATTTTGAAAAAAACACTTCAAGAAGAATTTGAGAATTACCAGTTTGTTTTGTTCTAGCTGTGGATATACATTTGTATGTGGAGAGGTGTCTGCTAAGAGCACCATGTAGAAATAGAACTGGAGGCAGGATAGCAGCAGGACACATTGCTCTGAGGCTTCAGAGTCAGGTGCACCTAGATTTTAATTCAATCCCAAATCCTGGCTCTAACTCACCACAGTTGTGTGGACTTGCACAGAGAACTTTACCTCCTCCTATACGTGAATTCCCTCATTTGTAAAATGGGGATAAAAAATATTTATATCATGAGAGTACTGTGTAATTTTAAATTTAAAATGAGATTATTATTGATATGCTGTGGCTCTGTGTGTGTCCCTACCCAAATTTCATCTCAAATTGTAATCCCCACGTGTCGAGGGAGGGACTTGGTAGAAGGTGGTTGGATCATGAAGGTAGTTTCCCCATGGTGTTCTCGTGATAGTGAGTTCTCACGAGATCTAATGGTTTAAAAGTGTGGCACTTCCCCTACCCCCGTCCTCTCCTGCTGCCTTGTGAAGAACGTGCTTGCTTCTCCTCCGCCTTTCGTCATGATTTTGTTTCCTGAGTCCTCTCAGCCATATGGAACTGTGAGTCAATTAAACCTCTTTCTTTATAAATTAGCCAGTCTCAGGTAGTTCTTTAGAGTGGTGTGAAAATGGACTAATACAATTGTAAATAATTTTTCATAATGGTTGTTATCTAAATCCCCAACGCATGCATTTTATTATTTTTTGTTGTTGCTAAAGATGAATCAGTCATACCAGCTGAAGAGATGACAGGAAGACTCCTCTGTTTGGATTTTAGAGTTTTCCAGTGATTACTATATGTTGGTAATTTTGTTCACTGATTAAAAAGCACTAATTAAGATGTGAGATTAAAAACAAAGTAAGCAAACATAAACTTTAAATAAACTCTGGCATACAAGTAGTGAGAACCAGACTAAGAAGGCTAAAGGCAGCTGGCATACAATGGCTAAAATTGAGAGCTGAATGCGTGCCAAGCTGTGTTCTAAGTAGCTTACCAGGGTTAAGTTGATTACCCTCCTTATTCACCTGTGTAGTTCTTTAGACTCTAGCAATCAGCCTCCAGAAAAGACCCTTTTGGCCTTAGTGGGCCCTTGGCACTTTTGTCCTCACAGACCCCTCTCTCCATTTAAAAATATCAAAAAGTATATTTTATAACTGGGTTGATATAAAGACGAATATGTTAATATCATATATTAAAATAGCTTATTTGACCTAAAAGTTTTTTGATACTGATTTTAAAAGACATGAAACATTTTTGTGGGCCTTTAAAAATACTGTGGCCCATAGCCGATGTACCTCCCTCGCTGACCAAAATGGGGCCCTTCCTGGCAGGAGTACTGTAGTCTTAAGCATACTAGTTCAGAGACTCCAGTACTCTTGTCAACGGCCACTGCAGATGCTTTGAGAAAATAAAAGAAAGGGAGGACAAAGCAGATGGCATTCCAATTTATTTTTTTATCATAAGGACAGACTTACACATCATTGTCGAAAGAATTTTAACCTGTTTTAAACTTCTGTAAAATTGTTTCTACTGCCAGATGAAATTAGCTTATTTTGCCTGCAGATGGTGCTAGATCCTCAGTTCCCAGGTAACCCATCTTGATAAGAGAAAATATTAAATATTTAAGGCAAACATGACATTTTTCAAAAATAAAATTCTTCATAATTAATGACATCAGTTTTTCCTGTGAGCCTAGAGTCTTAGTTATACCTGATAATCTCCAATAATTATAGCCACTTGTCTGAGAGCAGTTAAAAATTCTCATTGTGCTTGTAAAAGGTACTACTTTCCTTCGAAGATTTGGTGACTTACTGAATCTGTCTGAGATTAAAATTTTTCTGAGTAATATTAGGTTGGGCACAAAACATCTTTTACTTCCTGTATACATTGAACTTGGAAAAAAACTGTGAAGATAGCCAGTACTTTCAAATATTTCAAGATTATACCTTTTCCCCTGTCACTGAGAAATAATAAGTCAATATGTAGCACACCCTGACAGAAAACAAAGTCTTTTTAAGGGATAATGTTTTCTTAAATATGCTTCTTCTTGACACCGTAATTTTGTCTGAAGTAAGTGGGTTTCTCCCAACTATATATCTGTACGTGACTGTATCTAGAGAGTCTTTGATTTGAGACACTATGAGCTTGAGAACAATAATGAAACTTACTGGACATACACATTATAGTGAGAATTATCCCAATTTATTTTCTAATTTCATAGATAGATGATATGCAGGTGATGATAGACAAATAGGTATAGATACAATGTATATAACGTAGATTCTATTATCAAACTTTAATCTTCCTCACCAAGGAATTGGTTATAATCCTTGTTAACATGGTCAAGCAATATTGTTAGGGTCTAGTTTGGTTTCTTCTTCTGAGATCTCAAGATAATCATCTGTACTTCCTTTAGTGTTTTGTTTTAATGCTGCCCAAGCTAAGAGGTTCCCTTCTTTGTTGAGGGCTCTGATTACTAAATGAAAGGAAATTCTTAGGGCTTGCTTATTTCACGGCCCAAAGTTGTGTCTTTAGGCACCAAGACCTGTCAATTATTTTTTGTGGACAACTTTGATGCTTCCTCCTACTTTAGTTAATGGAGATGGTGACTGTGTGATACTTCATCCCCCTGATCTGTCTGCCTATTACATCAGCATTCTCTGATGATGCATTCTCACTGCTGGCTGATATTTTCTGAGGACTGTAGGAGGGGAGGATATTACTTTTCAACCCTCTTCTTGTGAAAATAATTATTCCTTGGGTTTTGACCTGAGATCTATCTCCCCATATCAAGGAGTCAAGCCATTTCCAGTGTAATGCCATAAAATACCCCGGCTGCAGCATTACAGATGAAATAAATTAAACATTACAAATAGAAATGAGTGGTCAGAATATAGTAGTGATTGGCCTACATAGAAGACTTGAAGGAGACTGGCTGGTTCAATCCAGGAAAATATTGCAAGGCAGCAATAGAGTTTGGTTTAACATATGGGTACTTAACGTAAATCACAGGCAAATATTTTGAAAAACATACTTTTATTTTATTTTTATTTCTATACAAGAAAAAAATAACTAGAGGAAATAGAATTTTGTGCTACCTGAACAAAACCTAAATTGCTCACTTTGATGGCTGTCACTGGGCTGTCTGCCTGGCTCTGTGTGTGGAGCAAGGGTGGGATTTTTCTAGATCAATAGGGTTGAACCAAGAGGGGCAATAAACTAGAGAGGACAGAAGGTAGTTTCCAGTTAATGATCAAGCCCTGATGCATAATATGTTCAAAAAAACTTCCAGTCTTAGATTTGCACTAGAAAGGAAGAGGGTGACAAGGAATTTGTTTTTTTCTTCTCAGATGAGAGAACAGAGATCTCAGACAAATACCCGTCAGCACTGCTTGAGTGACTTATCTTCCAACCACTGTTAAACCGAACAAGGAAATTTATATATCTCATTGTTTTGAGCACTATTGTTGTCTTCCAAGTGGGTAAATATCGAGTTTCCACCAAAATGCCAAAATTCATTTCTAACCTTTGTGGGCAGGCAGATTACAGGCTCTGACCTGTTAGTAAGCAGCAGTAAGACAACTTGCTAGAAAAAGAATGTTAGATTTCCCCACCATCAGGGGATACTAAAATGATGAGCATGGTTGAAAAATAAATGAATAACCAGTTTTTAGCTTCTAATAGAACACTCATGCTGAAAATACACATGTAAGATTTTAACTAATTAGGCCTCAAGCTCTTTTTAAAAGTCACATTGCAATTAATTAAAATGACTGCTACTTATTTTTTTTTTAGAAAAGGTAAATTTTTTATTATACCTACCAAACTGTCAGAGAAAGTAAACATGTTTACACTCCCATATTACAGTTTTTGTGCTGAAATAGATAAACTATACTATCAACTTTATTTCTTTTTTCTCAAATTTATTTTTTAATTGACATAAAAGTATATGTATTTGCCATGTACAACACGATTTGTAGTATACATAAATTGTGAAATGGTTAAATCTAGCTAACTAGTGAATGCATTACTTCATATAGTTGTATTTATGGTGAGAACACATAACATCCACCTTCTCAGCATTTTTCTTATTATTAAGCTGCTCATTTGAGTTGAAGTTGGCCCGACCATTTCAGCTAATATTTAACAATAATTGAATTAGATTAACAAATACAAATTAAAATTAAGATGTGTAACCTTTCATTGAGGACCAAACAGAGATATTTCCCCTTTAAGAGCAATGCTATAAAAGGAGACTGATAGTGGCAATTTAAAAATAGCCATTTAAGACAGAATGCTTAATTACAGTAAAATTGTATCACCAAAAACATTTATTGTGGCATGGTTTTTAATACTAAAATTTACAAATAAATTATAGAATATGATTGTGATAAATTATAACAATTATAAAACAAAATGTTAAGTGACCATCAATAGAAAAATAGTTATGTCATTATATTTCAAGCCATGAGATTTCTATATAGCCAATAAGACAATCATTAATGTAGAGCTATATCTTATATTGTATGAAGATGACTATGTTAGATGTAAAGATGAGAGAAATATTTCCAGACAATAAATATAGTATCCTCCAATTTAAAAATGCATATGTTTGCATATGATGGGCCTCAGAAAACAGTATCTTAAAATGAAGTCCTCCACAGTAGCTTCAGAGCAAAAGTTTTTTTCTGACCTTTTCCTGTTCCCCTGTCTCTCAGTCCTGTTCTCCCTGGAGTCTAGCCATAAAAACTAGAATCCCTCTTCCCCAAAGCAGGTCACAGAAATCAGAGACCCCTTTCTCCAAAGCCAGTCATAAAACCTAATAATATTACTCTAATTTTCCCTTGCCTTTCTGTGTAAAAACTGGCCATAAAGAATTGTCTGACATACCTTGTTTGACTGTAGATCATGAGGCCCCCATTCTAGAGAGGGCTCTTCCTCACACCAAGGAAGGAATGCATGCTCAGAAGAATCTAGACAGCCAGAGTTTCCCCACTCAGCCCATTATCATTACATCTTGCCCTTTTTGTCTGATCATGTTTCTACATGGCTATCCATAACCTAAACATAAACATGGGCAATTTCTTCTGTTTCCTTGAGTCTTCTGAAAGCTCCTATGTATACATGTTAAATAGATTTGTATGCCTTTTCTTCTATAAATCTGCCTTTTGTGAGTTGATTTTTCAGAGAATCTTCCAAGAGCCTTTGGCCCCCACACATATATGTGAATACACATAAGTTTTTAGTATTATAGAAAATGTCTAAAAAGGCTAATACCAAACATTTAAGATTCGTTACCTCAGGGGAGTGGGATTGGGAGGTAAGGGGTGATTTAAGCAGATTTTATATATTACTTTATATGTATTTGTACTACTTAACATTTTTATAGTTATCTTAATTTCATAATGTATCTTTTGCAGAATCTTCAATTAGCCTTAATGCAGCTTTTTGGAAATACCAGTTTAGGGACATTAAGAATAATGTGAGTTGAAAATTAAAGAATCATTGCATTCTTTTTCTTAATTCAAGAGGGGCAATAAAATTAATAAAAAAGTTAATGTTATTTGTATAAAATTTTAGTTGTATTTATAGTTATGCTCTTATCAGAATAAAAGATTTTGACATTTCATCATTGCAGATGTATTAAAGTTGCAAATGATGTATTTAAATTAAGGGAAATGGTCTACAGTCCCACCAGTGTTATTGTAAGATTAAAATTAATTATGCAGAATTTTCGTATCAGACCAAACTGGACAGGTAATCAGTCATAAGCTAATGTTATTAGCTTGATTCATGTTATCAAACTGTATTTCTGATAACACCAGACAAGGGGGTTGTGGGAGAGAGAGATACTACATATCAGAATGATAAAACCAAGTTCTTTTGTTTGCATTAGTTTAAATATTTACAGGTCACATTTATGGCAAAGAGTTTAGACGTGAATAATTCAAGCAAAAAGCTCACACTTGCCTAAATTTGTGGGAGCAAATATACCATAAAATAATGTTTCCTACTTATAAGTTTGTAGAGTGTCTTTTATGTAAAAATTCTGAAACTTTTAAAGGACTGAGTTTGAGAGTTCGAATTGAATTAATGAACATTTTATTTTAAAGATAGAATTAAAATGCACTGTTCAGTTCATACAGGTAATTTGAAGTGCACAGGGAATGATGCAACTTTCCCAACAACTCACAAATCAGATGAAATGCAATGGTTAATTTTCAGTAAAAACTGGAGTTATCGAGAGGTCAGTCTCATATAGCTAGAGATTTGTTTTATTTTAGAAGACGGTGACTACCTTATTTTTTGAAAAAATTATGTGATTTTTATATATACAAAAGAAAAGGGTACTACATCTGTGAACTTATAAAGCATAACAAAATGGACACCCACAATTCAATCATCAAATTCAGAAATATGCCAAAGCCAATACAATTGTACTGATGACGTCTTTGCTTCTATTATAATCCTGCTGTATTTTGTGTTAATCACCTGTGCTAGGCAACCTCTAAGATGGTCCTAAATGACCCCCACTTTCCAGTGTCATTTTTCCTTATGTAATCTCCTCCTCTGCAGAGTGAACTAGACTTGTTAGAAGTGATTCACTTCTAACAAATACAATGAAACAAAAGTAGTGAATGCCACTGCTGACATTAGGTTATAAAATAACTATAGCTTTCATCTCTCTCTTTCTTCCTCTCTCTCTCCTTCTCACTTTCTCTCCCTCTTTCTCTTGCTTGCTCTAAGGAAAACCAGTTACCATGATGTAAGTTTGAAGTTGTCCTATAAAAGGCCCACAAGGCAAGGGACTGAGGGAGCCCTCTAGCCAACAGGCAGGAGAAATGAGGCCCTCAGTCTAAAAAGCCCTGAGAGAATAAAATCAGGTCAACAACCACATGAGTAACTTTGCAGTGGATCATACCCAGGTCTTATCTCAGATGAGACCACAGCCAACACCCTCACTGCAAGCTCATGAGAGATCTTGAGGCAGAGGCACTCAATTAAACCAATCCTGAGTTCCTGACACAGAAGAATTGTGAGATAATAAATGTGTGTTGTTCTAAGCTACTACATTCTGCAGTAATTTGTTCATCAGCAGTACATAACCAATACATTATCCTTGCCTTTTATAGTTCTCTTAAAGGATGCACAATGTATTAATTTCTGTTATATTAGAACTTTAAATTGTGTCGTTCAATTCTTTTAATTTTTGTGGGTACATAGTAGATGTATATTTATGGGGTACATGAGAGACTTTTATACAGGCTTTTATAATGTGTAATAATCATATCAGGGTAAATGGGGTATCCATCACCTCAAGTTTATATCCTCTCTTTGTGTTATAAACAATCCAATTATATTCTTTTAGTTATTTTTAAATGCATGATAAATTGTTGATTGTACTGTTGTGCTATCAAACACTAGATCTTATTCATGCTATCTAACTATAGTTTTGTACTCATAAACATCCCTGCCTACCCCCCTCCCCCATTACCTTCCCCAGTTTCTGGTAACCGTCATTCTACTCTGTCTCAATAAGTTTAATTGTTTTGAATTTTAGCTCCCACAAATAAGTGAGAACATGCAACGTTTATCTTTCTGTGCCTGGCTTATTTCACTTAACATAATGACCTCCAGTTCCATCCGCGTTGTTGCAAATTATGGGATCTCATTCGTTAAGACTGAATAGCACTCCATTGTGTACATGTGCCATATTTTCTTTATTCATTCGTTAATGGAGACTTAGGTTGCTTCTTAATCTTGGCTATTGTGAACATGTTACAATAATAAACATAGGAATGGTTATTCTGCTTAAACTGTTCTCAGTAGTGGTTGTATTAATTTACATTCCTACCAACGGTATACTTCCTTTTTCTTCACCTTGTCATCAGCATTCATTATCGACTGTCTTTTGGATAAAAGCCATTTTAACTGTGGTGAGATGATATCTCATTGTAGTTTTGATTTGCATTTCTCTGATGCTCGATGATGCTGATCACATTTTCATACACCTGTTCGCCAATAGCTTTGGCTATTCTGGGTCTATTGTGGTCCCATAAAATTTTAGAATTATTTTTTCTATTTTTTAAGAATGCCATGGGTATTTTGATGGGGATTGCATTGAATCTATAACTTGTTTGTGGTAGTATGGACATTTTAACAGTATTGATTCTTCTAATAAATGGAATATCTTTCCCCTTTTTTTGTGTTCTCTTTGATTTTGTTCATCGGTGTTTTATAGTTTTCAATATAGAGAGCTTTCACTTCTTTGGTTAAGTTTATTTCTAGGTATTTTATTTATAACATTGTAAATACGACTACTTAATTTCTATTTCAGACTGTTCACTGTTGGCAATAGAAGTACTACTGATTTTTATGTTAATTTTTGTATCCTGCAACATTACTAAATTTGTTTAACAGTTCTAATGGTATTTTTTTAATGGAGTCTTTGGGATTTTTAAAAAATATAAGATCATATCATCTGCAAAAAATAATTTGACTTCTTTCTAATTTGCATGCTCTTTCTTTTGTCGGATTCCTCTAGTTAAGACTTCTTTAATTCTTTATCTTGCAAATTTTTTGCTTGCCTAAGCTTTTAGTAATTTAAAATATATTGAACTATGTCTTTATTATTTTATATTTGCCTACTTTTCCCTGTAGTTTTATCAAGTTTTTCTTTCTATGCTTGAGGCCATTAAATTGGGTGCATACAAGTTTATAGTATGCTAACTAAGCCTCTTAGACAGCATTGCATAATGGTTAAGTTCGAGGACCCTGGAGCCAGATTGCTTTCTGGATTGAATCCAGATTTCTCTCCTTATTAACTGTGTGACTGAGCAAATTGCCTAAGCTTCCTTCATCCATTACCTTGTTTGAAAAGATGGAAAGGTAAATAGAAATAATACCTACCTAATAAAATTGAAATGAGAATTAAATAAGTTAATACTTATAAGCCTGCTTGTATGCCTACAACAATGGTTGGCATGCATTTAACATTGTATAAGCTGTTTCTAAATCAATAAATGTTCTGACCTCTTTATTCCTAATAATGCTTTGGTTAAAGGTTATTTTGATTGATATTGCTATAGCTACCCTGTTTTTTTAAAAAAATATTTTTCTAATCTTTTTCTACTGTACTTTCAACCTGTCTATCTTAAGTTTTATATGTACCACTTAAATTCAATTTCAACCTGAAATTCCTTTGCAAATACTAGAGTGGAAAGATATAATACCTATCCTCACCAATCATAAAAGTCACAGCCAATATTCCTAGAACCAAAGACAAGTTAACAAGAGAAAAGCATAATAGCTTTATTTAATCAAAGTTTTACATGACACAGGAGACTTCAGAAATGAAGACTCAAGGAAAACTATCTATTTTTATACTTAGGTTCCATGAAAAACGAACAGGCACGTAGAAATGTAACTGGATAAAAGTTTCATCTAATATAAAAGGGTATAGTCTAATGGTAACTGAAGGGGGAAACTCGACAAGTCCTGTCTGTTCAGATTCTTAAGCTCTCTGTGTAGCATTTCTTCTGAGTATTGGACAGCACTCCTCTGAAATGAGGATCTTCAAGGGAGAAATGAGAAGTGTGAATGACCCTTCTGGGTTTTATGGTTTGTGTGTGGGGAGAAGAGTTCTAGTTTCTATGATTCACTTTGAAGAAAAGGAAGTCTGGTTTCTATGAATTGCTCAGGTGAATGAAGATGGGCTGGAGATGGGAGGATGGAAGAAGGTCAGAGAGACTTTCCTTCTGAGGTCCTTCTGAAGCCTTTCTGTTCAATGTGCTTAGCACACCAACACACCTTACTTTGGGTTATTGTGTTCTGAGCATTCTATAATTCAACTGAAAATAATTAAATTATTGTGGTTAAAAATATATTTTGACTTATTTGCAACATTTTGTTTTGTGTTGCTTTTCTTTTGCTATTTTTTTCTCCTTTCTTGCTTTATTTTGGACTGATAGAGAGGTTACATTTGTTTGATTCTTGGTTCATCTTTTTTCTTTAACTGGCTTTTGGTTATTACCCTTGAAATTCTCATAACTAAGAAACTAAATGTAAACCACTGTCTTCATTTCAAAAATATGACTCACCAGTTTAACTCCTCTCAACTGTCTTGTAAGTTGCATGCTATTGTTGTAATTTATATCCTAAATTAGAAACTATTGCTATTACTTTACACAGACAATATTTGCTTAAATTTAGTTAAGTGTTGTCCAATTTTCTCACCATTCTTTCCTGACCCTTGACTTTTCGGAATTACTTTTCTTCCTCCTTAAGTATACCCATTTTGAAGCTCCTTTAGTTAAAGTTTATTGATGATCATAATTTTGTTTTATCTTAAAATCTTACTATTATTCCTTCATATTTAAAAATAGTTTTGCTGGATACCTAATTCTAGGTCAATGGTTCTTCCTATATATCCAAGTGATTATTCCATTGTCTACAGTTGAAAATTTCTGTTGTCAGTGTAATCATTGTTACCATCTTTTATTGTAGCTATTTTTCCATTCTTTTTTTGTTTGATTTTCTGTAGTTTGACTTCAAGGTATCTGTATATCAGTTATTTATATACTCTATAATTATTGTGTTTCCTGTATCTGGATTCACACCATACTTATTCATAGGTTTGTTATAAAGATTAAATTAGTTAATGTCCAGTGCCATGGCACATCATAAATACTATGTATGTGTTTACCATTATTATTGAATAATTATTACTTTTATTATAATCTCCTTTAATATTGCCTACCACCCTCATTATTTGTATTCTGTCCTCTAGAATGCTCCTTAGAAATATAAAACATTTGTTCATTCCAATCTTCATGTCAATTCACTAATCTTTCCTATTGTCTAAATCCTTGTCTCTCTGTGCTACTGAGCAATTTCTTCAGACACTATCTTTTTAAGTTGTGTCTAATCTGCTATGTAACCCATCTGCGCTGGTGGTTAGCCATTTGAATGCACATGCCCACTTTCTCCCTGATGCTGTGCCCTGCATGTTGATCTTTATAGAGTGCCTCTTCTAGACTCCCTAATGGGGACAGTACAAAAGGAGTCAGCAGCAGCAAATCTAAGGTCGGGGGGAGAAAGGCGTCAGGGTGTTTAGTCCCTTCTCTTTCTGTGTCTTAGCAGAACACTTGCATTTTAATAGTTAGCATTTTACTTCTTTGTGAAGCTGGGATTTATTCTTTGATAGATGAAAGATATAAAGGGTATTTTACCTCAACCAAGATGAAATAGAATTCTGAAGAATCAAGACCAATTCATAAATAAATAAATAAATAAATTTTGTTTCTTCTGAGTATTGCCATGCTCATCATCACTGAGTATTCTAAGTGAAATTGCTTCAAAAATGTTAAAGATTAATAAATGAATTCTTTTCTACTCTAAATAAGAGGAGCAGAGCAATTCTCTTTAGACATAGCACATCTGGTAACAGAATGGGTATTGTTGATTGAAGATGTGGCATCTGATTACAAAAAGGAAAAAAGTGTATAGATTGACATAATATGATCAAAATCTTTCAGAAAAGGAAAAACTACAGGAAAAAAAGTGAATTTTTGAGTGAATGTGTTAATTTCCCTTACATAGAGTTGGATAATAATCACAAAAAAGCATTGCTACTTAATATGGTTTGAATCTATGTCCCCACCCAAATCTCATATTGAAATGTAATCCCCGGTGCTGGAAGTGGGGCCTGGTGGGAGGCGATTGGACCATAGGGGCGGCTTCTAATGGTTTAGCACCATCCCCCTAGTGCTGTTCTTATAATAGAGATCTGGTTGTTTAAAAGTGTACAGCACCTCCCTGCTTTTTGTCTTCCTCCTGCTCTGGCCATGTGAAATGCTGGCTCTCCCTTGCCTTTCACTGTGACTGAAAGTTTCCTGAGGCCTTCTCAGAAGGTGCTATGCTTCCTGTACAGCCTGCGGAACTGTGAGCCAATTAAACCTCTTGTTTAAATAAATTACCCAGTCTCAGGTATAGCGGTAGCCATGTGAAAACAGATGAATACACTACTTTTCCATATAGTTTAATTGTTTATTTACATGCAATTACTGTAATATTAATATGTATGTAAGTATGGTTGAAAGAGCAGAGAGGTTGGCTTTATAGACAGAAAGGGGCTGAGGAAAGCAGAAACAGAATAAAAAGTCATTGGTCATTTCAAATTTATTTTCCTTATAAAGGTTAAACAGGGACTTTCTTATATCACAGCTAAAACTGGCTTGTTTGTGGATTTGGCTATTATCTTTCACTCTCCTGATTTCTTGAAAGGTCAGATAAACAACTTAGTTTTGGCTTGGTGGAACTTCAGCATAAAGGAGTAGTGTAGAAGCTCAGTCCAAACCAAATGGCCTTCTATAATTTTATTTTATTTTATTTATTTACTTCTTTAGAGACAGGACCTCCTTCTATTGCCCAGACTAAAATGCAGTGGTGTGATCATAGCTCATTGCAGCCTCAAACTCCTGGGCTTCAGCAATCCTCTTGCCTCAGTCTCCTGATGAGCTGGGACCACAGATAAAAGCCACAATGCCTGGCTAATTATTTTTTGTAGAGACGAGCCTCCCTATGTTGCCTAGGCTGGTCTTGAACTCCTGGGCTCAAGCAATTCTCCCAGCTCAACTTCCCAAAGTGCTGGGATTATAGGTGTGAGCCACTGCACCCAATCTACCTTCCATAAATTTTGCTTAAAACTTCTTCCCTTTTTGTCACACTCTGAGAGTGCGATTGAAACTTAGGTCATCAGTACTGCTCTCAGTCACCATCATTTTGGGTTTTGGTCTCAACATGTCTTGGGAAAAGCTGTCCACAACATGAAGTCATCAACTTCTCATCCTGGTTTGCAGGTTGAATGTCTCTGCTTATTGTTAAATTCTCTGTGTAGCTCACACATCAAACATGAGGTCTGTCCTTGAAATTTACATCAAGTTGTCCAAACTCAATTTATAGGGCTTCAGGAACAGAGCAGTTCTTGTAGGGTTGTAACCAGATATTGGAGGAAATATAGTCAGATATTGGATGTATCAAGATACTAGAGGAAAACAGAATTCTGGATCCAGTCTAGTCTACAGGTAGATTAAAAAAACAACCCAAAAACAATAAGCAGGGCTGCGGTCTAATAACAGGTACACTATAGTTTTTCTTCATCAGTTTAATTTTTCTCTTAACAGCAACTCCCCCACTTACACCAAATATAATCAGAGTAAGACTAATTTTGTTTGCAAAATAAGTCTAGTCTCATGAAAATTGGCCTAATTATTTAAGTGCACCAAGAATAGCAATTGAAAACATAGCCCTTTTTTTTTCCAAGTTTGCTTTGCTAAACTTTTGATAAGCAATATCAGGCTGGACTTTTAAAGACCTCTTGAGCCTAGAAAGCCAAGCCATTGCATACTTGAGACTTTTCCTGCAGTACCTATAGATTCGTTCTATGTACATTCTGAAATATGGCATCCCAGTCCAAGGCTTGGAAATATAGTCAATATTACCAATTGTATTTTATTATAAAGAAAGCATATTTTTTTGAATTTATGAACATATATTGCCATAAAATAAGAATACTCATGAATAGTTTCTGGATTTTGGAGGGATTAGATAGGAAAAAGTAAACGTTTCAATTTTTGATCACAAAGGTATATTTTACCAAATTGCTATAAGCTATAGATAGCTTTTTAAAGTTTCCTTAAATCTGAAAAACAAAATGTTAAAAGAACCAGCAATATTTCAAATTTTAAAAGCCGTAAAAATCCATCTTTCCTCATAATTTTTTCATGTTTTCAAACTGAAACATGTTTAGCTTCTCTATATCACATAAAAGCAAGATGCCAAAAATGTATACTTTAAACTTAGATTCAGCAATTAATATTTCAGTTTAATTTAGAAATGACTTGAGTATTTCATCAATATCTATTACATATATTAGCATAACTTTAAGATTTCAAGTTATTGAAAAAGATGTTTGCCACTATGACAACTTCATTTATAAGCTTTTATCCCATTTATATTAACCTAATTTACTTGTTCTTAACAATTATGGTTGAATTGCTTCTTCAACAAAGCTAGCCATTGAAGAAGTTTCCAAAATGCTATGCAAAATATGTTGTTTTGGTAGATCGATTTTTGAGCATACCTCATTTTATCATACTTCACAGAACTTTACAAATACTGTGTTTTTTACAGATTGAAGGTTTGTGGTAACCCTGAATCAAACAAATCTATCAGCAACAATTTTTCCAATAGCATATGCTTACTTCATATTTCTGTGTCACATTTTGGTAATTCTTGCAATATTTCAAACAATTTAATTATTATATCTGTTATGTTGATCTGCAATCAGTGATCTTTGTTACTATTGTAGTTTTGGAGTTCCACAAATTGCACTAATATAAGATGGCAAATTGAATCCATAAATGTTGTCAGTTCTGACTCCTGCCACAACAGGCAGTTCCCTCATCTCCTCCTTTTCTCAGGCCTCCCTCTTCCCTGAGACACAGTAATATTGAAATTAGGCCAATTAATAGCCCTATGATGGCCTCTAATGTTCAATGAAAGAAAGAGTTGCACATATCTTACCTTAAATCAAAAGCTAGAAATGATTAAGCTTAGTGAGAAAACCATGTTGAAAGCTGGGATAGACCAAAAGCTAGACCTTTTATGCCAAACAGTTAAGTTGTGAATGCACAGGACGTTTTTAAAGAAAATTTAAAGTGCCACTCCAGTAAACACATACATGAAAATTACATAGCCTTATTTGCTGATGTGAAAAAAGTTTTAGTAGTCTAGATAGAAGATAAAACCTGCTGTAATATTCCCTACAATACCCTAACTCTTTCATTCTATGAAGGTTGAGAGAGGTGAGGAAGCTGAAAATGAGATGTTTCAAGGTAGCAGAGGTTGGTTTATGATGTTGAAGAAAAGCAGCTGTTTCCATAGCATAAAAGTACAAGGTTAACCAGCAAGCCCTGATACAGAAGCTGTATCTAGTTATCTAGAAGATCTAGTTAAGTTCATTCATGAAGGTGGATACACCAAACAAGAGATTTTCAATGTTGATTAAACAGTCTTTTATTAAAAGTAGATGCCATCTACAACTTTCATAGCTAGAGAGGAGAAGTCAGTGCCTGGCTTCACAGCTTCAGAGGATAGGCTTACTCTCTTCTTAGGAGCTAATGCAGCTGGTGACTTTAAGTTGAAGCCAATGCTCCTTATCCTTTCTTAAAATCCTAGGGCTCTTAAGAATTGTGCTAAATCTATTCAAAATAATTAGAATTAGAAGTGGAACCTGAAGATGTGACTGACTTGCAGCAATTTCATGATAAAACTTATGAAAAACCAAAGGAGTTGGCCTGGTGCAGTGGCTCACACCTGTAATCCCAGCACTTTGGGAGGCAGAGGTGGGTGGATCACGAGGTCAGGAGTTTGAGACCAGCCTGACCAACATGGTGAAACCTCGTCTCTACTAAAAGTACAAAAATTAGTTGGGCATGGTGGTGCATGCCTGTAATCCCAGCTACTTGGGAGGCTGAAGCAGGAGAATCGCTTGAACCCAGGAGGCGGAGCTTGCAGTAAGCCAAGATTGTGCCACTGCACTCTAGCCTGGGCGACAGAGTGAGACTCCGTCTCAAAAAAAAAAAAAAAAAAAAAATGAGTTGCTCTTTAAGGATAAGCAAAGAAAAGAAAGTGGCTTCTTGAGAGGGAATCTACTCCTGGTAAAGATGATGTAAACATTATTGAAATAACAAAGATATAGAATATTACAACACCTTCGTTAATAAAGCAGAAGCAGAGTTTGAGAAGCTTGACTCCAGTTGGGGAAGAAGTTCTGCTATAGGTAAAATGCTGTCAAACAGGAGCATATGCTGCAGAGAAATGGTCAATCAAAGTGGCAAACTTATTGTTGCCTTATTTCCACAGCCACACCAATCTTAGTTATTGAACTGAACTTGTATTTGCTTGCCTGGCACCAGAAAGCCAAATGATACCAACGTTTGCAGCTAGAGAAAGTTGGGCATTTATTGCAGGGTGCCAAGCAAGAAGGACAGGCAGCTAATGCTTTAGAAGAACTCTCTGATGGCTTACAAGTAAGAGTTTATTAGGCAGGTGTACATTTCAGGAGAGCAGAAGTAATAGGCAAAATCATAATACATGAAGGTTATACATCGGTTTGGTCCCAAAAAGGATATCTTGAAGCAGGGGCTTACAGATTATAGGAAGATTCAGAAGATTCAGAGATTCTTTGATTTGCAATTGATTAAGGAAGCAAGGCTTTGTTCAAAAACTTGTGGTTGACGGAAAGAAATGTTAAGGTGTGGCCTTAACATAGGTTAGTTAAGATAAGGGAAACTGTTAATCATTACAGGGTGCCATGCCAGAGTCAGGCCAGGAGAACAAGCCATAATTTACTGGGTCAGAGCAACCAGGTTAGTAAGAATAATGGCTTGAAGGTGTGACTCTGTCCAGGTCCCTCAAGGAGAAACTCAGAACAAAGAATGGCAGCCAGAGTCCAGTCCTCAGTTCTCTCTTATCTGAGATCTAGGTGACAGCAGTCAGCATTTTCCATCTGGTGAACATCCTGATTTCTGAAAAATAACTCAAGAACGAATGTATCTTTTAGTTTCTCTAGAGAACCAAAACACTCTGAGACTTTGATTTGCTTGGGTGACTTGTTTAAGCTACTTACTTTGTAGTTTAAATAATAGCTCTTCCCAAAAGCTATAAACAAATGATAAACTAAATAGCTTGTTTAGGCTATTAATATCTTCTTCCTTATTGGGTTCTTTAATTCTCAAGGCCAGCTGGAATTTCTTTGGAAAGCAAGAATTTTCCTTTATTTTCATGTGGTTATTTTCTTGGAGTTGGTGGGGGGCTGGCAAACCCCTAAGAAGAGTCTCTGCTCTTACCTTCAGCTACTACCACCTTAATCAGTCAGCATCCATCAACATCAAGGCAAGACTCTCTAACAGCAAAGATCGACTTGCTGAAGGCTCAGATGATAGCTAACATTTTTTAGCAATAAAATATTTTTAAATTAAGGAATGTACATTGTATTTCTAGAAATAATGATATTGCATAATTAATAGACTATAATACAGTGTAAATATAATTTATATACACTGTGTAACCAAAAAATTGTGTAACTGATGTTATTGTGATACTTGCTTTATTTCTATAGCATAGAACTGAGTACACAATGTCTCTGAGATATGCTTGTCCTTTGAACTAAAGGCACTTGAAAAATAGTAAAATGCAGGGTGGGGCTTTCTGAATTTCTCTCATCTGCCAAAAGACAAATCCTCCAAAAAAAAAAAAAAAAAAAAAAAAAAAAACAACTCTATTGTCGTTAATTCTTTCCCCAGGGAATTCCAGTAACCAGGGAAGATTAACTTTATCATGGGAGAGAAGACTTGGCATACTCAGAAAGAGCTTGTCACAAACCATTCTTTCAGTCTTTTCAAAAATTATTTACTCTAAGAATCTCTCTCATCCTTGACTGTATCACCCAATGGGTTCTCTTTGCCTGCTGCCTAGACAGAGCCGATTAATCGAGACGGGAATTGCAATAAAGAGCTCAATTCACACAGAACCAGCTGTATGGGAGACTGGAGTTTTATTACTCAAATCAGTCTCCCTGAGAGATCAGAGTTCTTAAGAATAATTTGGTAGGTAGGGGGCCAGTGAGTTGGGAGCGCTGATTGGTTGGCTTGGGGATGAAATCCTAGGGAGTCAAAACTGTCCTCTTAGGCCAGGTGCGGTGGCTCACGCCTGTAATCCCAGCACTTTGGGAGGCCAAGGCGGGCGGACCACGAGGTCAGGAGATCGAGACCATCCTGGCTAACACGGTGAAACCCCATCTCTAGTAAAAATACAAAAAAAATTAGCCGGGCGAGGTGGCAGGCGCCTGTAGTCCCAGCTACTCGGGAGGCTGAGACAGGAGAATGGCGTGAACCCCAGGGGGCGGAGCCTGCAGTGAGCCGAGATTGCGCCACTGCACTCCAGCCTGGGCGACGGCGAGACTCCGTCTCAAAAACAAACAAACAAACCAAAAAAAACAACAACAACAAAAAAAACTGTCCTCTTATGCTGAGTTAGTTCCTGGTTGTGGGGCATAGGACTGGTTGGCAGGTCCAGGTGGGGCCATCTTGTCAGAAATGCAAAAACCTGAAGAGACATCTCAAAAGGCCAATCTTAGGTTCTATAACAGTGATGTTATCTTCAAGAGTAATTAGAGTTGAAAATCTTATGACCTCTAGAATAATGGCTGGAAATTTAGAATTCAAGCCCCTCTCATCCTAACTTGGTGGCCTTTCATTAGTTTTACAAGGAGAGTTTTGATTTTCCAAAGGGCTATTATTTCAACTATAAACTGAATTACCTCCAAAGTTAGTTTGGCCCATCCCAAGGAATGAGTGAAGACGGCCAACATATGAGACTAAATACAAGTTAGAGTCAAACATGTCATATTTCTCTCACTGTCACAATTTCCTCAGGTATAATTTTTTGCAACAGGTATAATGACTGTTATACCCACTACAGATGACGAGTTAAGGAAGACGTTTCCCATTCTTGAATGAACTACTTGATTATTGCCTAAAGCAATTCTTATCTAGGTTGCTCACTGTAATCTGTGCCCTTTGGCTTTGTAAATTTCTCCAAACTGGTATAAAGAGGGTAGACTGGTTTGGGAAGTGTGATTTCAGGGGACAAGCTGGGGGTCCTTCTGTTCCATACAATCCTGGTAGATTTGACCTTTGTTTTAACCCCATTACTGTCCATTATATTCATTCCATTTTTAATAACTATGTAAAAAGTTTCTATCCTAAATTTGCATTTCTAAAGATAAAGATCTTATATAGAACAAGGTAGAAAATTTACATCTCAAAGGCACGTAACTTAAATTTCAGGCCTAAATGCCATTATTTGCCTAGACAAAGAAAAGTGTAGGTAGGAAGCACAGTTAAAATAAAATAGTCAAAGATGAGGTTTGCTTAGACCAATGCTCTCCCCCATTGTAAGAATTTCTGGTCATTTTCCTTTATAGATAGAATTTTTTTTTTTTTTCAAAAGAGTTTCAAAATAGCTAAATGTTAAAAAGTTATATTTTTGAGCTTAATTTAATTCCATAGGTGGTCTGTTTAACTTGGTTTTGTTAGCAGTGGTACATACATACGGGTCTGCAGCAACTTGAGTCTTGCCTTCTTAGAGAAAAGAAGTCTACCCAGGTGCATAAAGCAGAGTGACAATGGCAAATTTTAAAGCAGGAGTGAAAATTTATTAAAAAGTTTTAGAGCAGGAACAAAAGGAAGTAAAGTATACTTGGAAGAGGGCCAAGTGGGCAACTTGAGCCATCCAAGTGCCTTATCCAGTCTTTGACTGGGGTTTTATACATCGTCATGTTTCTGTGATTTGTTTTTCGTCTCCCCTGATTCTTCCCTGGAGTGGGCTGTTTGCATGTGCAGTGGCATGCCAGCACTTGGGAGGGGACACATGTGCAGTGTGTTTACTGAAGTTATGTGTGTGCTTATTAAAAAGTCTTTTTCCCTTACAAGTCAAGTGTTGAGAAAGGTGTGGAGGTAATTAGAGGAATGGAGGAAAATTTGTATTTGAGGTTCCACGTCCTCCTGGAGTAAGATGCAGAAGACAAATGCTTAGACAGGGCAATTCCTCTGCTGCAGGAGGAAGTGGGAGAAAGCAAGCAGAATACTCATAGAAAGCCTCCATATGCTCACAAAACCAGCAGCCTTTGGATTCGAGAGGGCAATGTTGATTTGCCCTCTTGACATAAAGGAGGAAATTCTGGAGGACTTGGGGCTTGGGATAAGGGCTGGCAAATGGCAAAGGAATAATTTTCCCTCCTCCCAAAGGGGTGCTGGCTCAAAAAAGCAAGTAGGTGGGGTCCTTAAATGGCCACAGACTGAGATCCTATGAAGGCAGACAAATTACATCAAAAGCCAAAAAAAACTTGGCCCTGAAGAATAACAGGGACAAAAGGTATATGGTGAATCACAAGGGCCTGGCAGAGCCAGGGTTCCAATTAATGTCTTTCCTGGCAATGAGCCAAAAGACATCCTCAAGAGAGCCTGTTTCTTTGCTGCTGCACAAACACAGCAAGAGCTACACCATGAATAACAGAATGTATGTTTCAGGCAGAGAAGGATGTCATAAGGCACACAAAGTGAAAGCAGAGAATAGGTAGACTTGTCCCTAAGGTGAATAGTCTTGTGGGATTTCAAGGCCATTTCAAAATACACACAGAGAAAACATCAGAATAGGCAGTGCAGGTTTTTTGGAAAGAGTTTATTTTAGTTGATAAATCAGAGGAAACCCCAGACACTGCACAGTGTTAGGCTTTAGCCCTACCATTCTCATGAGCCTCCTGTCCAGCAGGGCCGTAAGTGTCTCAGGTCTACTCAGTGCAGACTCCAAGGTTCTTTCTACTCCTGTAAGTCACTGTCAGGGTGAGCTGAGAGATCAGCCAGGGGAAGTAGAGCCACTGTGGCTGACAAATCATCCTGAGGATTGGTTAGTAAGCAGGAGAGCAAAAGGGGAGAAGGAAACCTCATATAGGGATTCAATTAGTCCAGCCAAAGAAGGCAAGGCAGAGAGATATCTTACAACTAGGTAACGTATCTGAGTCACAGCACCAAAGTATGTTAGTAGCAGCAAATACATATGTGTGTGTAGCAACTGGATTCTTGCCTCCTCGGAAGAAAGAATTCAACTGAGGGGCCTAAGGTAGACGGAGAAACCAAGACAAGTTTTGGAGCAGGAATGAAAATTTACTAAAAAGTTTTAGAGCAGAAACAAAAGGATATAAAGTATTCTTGGAAGAGGGCCAAGTGGTCAACTTGAGTGATCCAAGTGCCTTGTCCAACACTTGACTTGGGGGTTTTATACATTGGCATGGTTCCAGGGTTTGTTTCTTCTCCCTTGATTCTTCCTTGGGTGGGTTGTCCATGTGCACAGTGGCCTGCCAACACTTGGGAGGGGCAGCATGCACAGTGTTTCCTGAAGTTGTATGTATGCTCATTTGAGGTGGTTTTCCTTTACCAGTTGAGGGTTCCTAGAGGAAGGTCATGTACCAGTTAAACTACCATTTTGCCTCTTAGGGTGGATGCTTGAGCCCATTTGCCCAACTCCTAAGATCTTACCAGGAAGCTGCTGCTCACCAGCTTCAGGTGTTTTCTATTGTGAGACTGCCTTTTCCGGCACCAGGTGTGACCAATTATTATTTTAGAAAGACAGTTGAACAAGCTGTCTGATCACTTGATGGCCCCCTGACATTCCTGCCAGGGGAAGGCCTCTCTTGCCCTGCACATGTTTGCCTAGCTACCTACTCTAACAGTTTCTGTTTTAAGAAACAGAATCTTCTGCTTTTAAAACAGAATTCTAAATTCTAGATTCAGTAATCCAGAGCTTAGATTCTAGATTACTCAGTTTATTTAGGGTGGGCTCCATTATTGAATAGGGCAAACAAGCATTTTCTATGCCTGGACTCCACATGGATAACTCTGAAAAGGAAGCAAACCTTCTTTACATGAGGGCCAAAATTACTTTTTATTTAGCTTTCTTTATTCCTTTAGGGAGGAATAGTAACTATGCTAAAGGTTGGCAGGTTCAATTTTTTAAATCAATTAGTCTCTTAAGCTTTTTAACTGCCTTTTGTAAACAAGTCTTTTAAAAGATGCAATAAAAGTTTTACTGAAATCTTTCTAGAGGCTTCCACACATCAGTAGGAATCCCTGGGTAAGCCTATTTTGGCACTCTTCATTTTTAAACGCACTTTTTAAAGTACAGTAGTGTTCATCTGGGAGGTTCTGCATAATGGCCATTGTAATTCTCAATTATCTTAAAAAAGATTTTGCCTTTCAAAAACAGCATCTGAAGCTACCAGTGCCTAATATTTATACATATAAAAAGCAGGCATAGCTGGAAAGTGGAGTGGTCAGTTCTTTAGAAATTAAGGATCTCATTTTTATTCTGGCCCTTGGGTCAATCAGAGCAGAGATAAAAGCCTACGATGAAAACACCAGAGCATTGTGTATTCTAATACTTTCTCAGAGTACCTCATTGCGCAAAGTTTTCTTGAAGCTGATGGGTGACCTTTATCAACCCATTTTTGTGACTATAGGAGTCTTATTTTTGGTGGTGACTGCTCCAATACCTCTTAAGTGCCTATTCCATGCCTGTTACTGGTAATTAGGCATGAGCGTGGCAGGAGAGGGATCCACCCACCCCCACCCCTATCCCCACCAGGAACGTCAGGCAATCATCAGGTGACCGTTCAGCAGCTATCACACTAGCTCCCTAAAAATGATAATTGGCAGCCAGTGCCAGAGAGAAGCAGCTTCTTGACAGTTGACAGTTTTCAAACTAAAGTGATAATTAATTGCAGGCAGCAGGGAGAAGCAATTTCCCAAACAGATAAAAACACTTGACATTGGTGATCAGTTTCCAATAAAATCTCAGGAACTGGGCAAGTGAGCTCAGGCATGTGCATTAAGAGACAAAATACAAAATAGCAGAGTATGACTTTCTGGGGGCATTCCACCAGAAAAGCGAAAACCCAGGTAGGCATGCATATAACTTCCTAAACACCCTGTGAATGCTCACCTCCCAAGCATAAGGAGGGTGCTGCACGTTGGGCAGCTCACCCTTCAGGAAGAATGAAGGGAAAGGGATGCAAGAGGTCAGAAGTGGGCCAGTACATAAAAGTCCTAGGATTGGCTGGGCGCAGTGGCTCATGCCTGTAATCCCAGCACTTTGGGAGGCCGAGGCTGGTGGATCACGAGGTCAGGAGATCGAGACCATCCTGGCTAACACAGTGAAACCGCGTCTCTACTAAAAATACAAAAAATTAGCCGGGCATGGTGGCGGGCGCCTGTAGTCCCAGCTACTTGGGAGGCTGAGGCAGGAGAATGGCGTGAACCCGGGAGGCAGAGCTTGCAGTGAGCCGAGATCGCGCCACTGCACTCCAGCCTGGGCGACAGAGCGAGATTCTATCTCAAAAAAAAAAAAAAAAAAAAAAAAATCCTAGGATCAAGGTTAAATGATGGGGCACTTGCCTTCACACTGCCTACTTGGGTCTCTTCCAAATGTACTTTCATTTCTTTCCTGCTCTAAATCTTTTTAAAAAAACTTCCACTCCTGCTCTGAAACTTGCCTCAGTCTCTTTTACTGCCTTATGCCCCTTCAGTTGAATTCTTTCTTCTGACGAGGCAAGAGTTGAGGTTGCTCCAGACCTGCACAAATTTGCTGCCACTAGCATGCCCACCAATCAAGTTTGTGTCTTTGGCTCTGAGATTGCCTTGACCAACATAGCTAATAATTTTTCTCTACCTAAGCATGCAAGAACAAAAACACATTTCTGAAAACTTTCAAAAGCCAAAGTTCACACTTCCTGCTGTAATTGCCATTTACTGCTAGTTTCTGCCTGACTTAGTCAAACACCTGAGGCCTCCCTACAGAACCCAATCCTGTTTCTGTTGTGACTTTCACTTTTGTCAGTGACTTGTCAACCACAAACCCCAAGGTTGGTACTCTCTTTTACAGCACAATCTAACTCTGGATTCAAAAGCCAAAAAGATCTGGGTGGGTAGGGGGGACACACAATGCAAAAAGAACAGAGTCTGATCCAAAACAAAGTTGCAACATGTAGTGCTCCATAAGGAAGAAAGGGATCCATGAAAGGGTCAATGGAGCCGCTCCTGTGTTCCTCAATAAGTCTCATAAATTTTTAGCAGCGTTTTGGGTCCCCTTCTTCTGGTAACCAGATACTGTCAAAAGACAAAATTACAACAAACTTAATTTAAATATCCTAATTGGCTTTTATTTGCAATTTTAGAATCAGACAACACATTATTCGATAAAATGAATATCCTGATGAGCTGAGCAAAGTTATTTGGCTTTACAGACAGAAAAATGCTAAAGATAGCAGAAACAGAACAAAAAGACAATTGGTGTTTTGAAGTTGCTTTCCTTGTACAGGTTACTTCCTTATCATGCTGGCTAAAACTGGCCTGTTTGGAGATTCTGCTATGAAGGAAATAAAAATATTTTACCCCAAAATAGATTTCTTTGACCTATTTTGAGATGGCTGTTCAGAGAGAGAGCAAGCTGACATAGCTCTGAAAGGCTATCTTTTGTAGGAGAGATTTGCATCTGTAGAATATCTTCATTAGTGAACCCAGGTTTTTCTCTGAGGCCTCTCCTTGTTTGGATCTAGGAAAAATTAACTGAGAGTTCAACACCTTTAAAGATTTTTAAAAGCATTTACTATCTATTCTCTCTGAGGGCTGCTATTCTCAGAGAGGATAGGTTTCATTTACATAACAAGACTATCTTTGTTAGCCATGCCTCCTCTTCTCCCCTTCTCATAACCTGCTTTACCACCTGTATTAATCCATTTTCATGCTGCTGTTAGACATACCTGAGACTGGGAAGAAAAATTTTTAATCATCTTACAGTTCCACGTGACTGGGGAGGCCTCACAATAATGGCAGAAGGCAAGGAGGAGCAAGTCACATCTTACATGGATGGCAGCAGGCAAAGAGAAAGAGAGTTTGTGCAGGAAAGCTCCCGTTTTTAAAACCATCAGATCTTGTGAGATTTATCCACCATCAGGAGAACAGTATGGGAAAGACTCACCCTCATAATTCAATTATCTCCCACCAAGTCCTTCCCAAAACACATGGGAATTATGGAAGCTACAAGATGAGATTTGGGTGGGGATACAGAGCCAAACTGTATCACTACCTTAACCTGTTTTGCCAGCAATCCAAGCCCTTATTCTTTCTGTAACCTCAAGATGATATAAAAACGTCTGAACACCATTCCAGGGTAGGGTAATTACACTGTAGTTCTCCCTTGTGTGATTGGTAACAAATCCGTATGCTTTTTCTTCAATTTGTCTTTTGTAAGTTGACTTTTCAGTGAAACTTCAGAGGGTGAAGGGAAGGTTTCCCCTGGCCCCTGCAGCTATAATCTCTCTCTTGATTTCTTGAAAGATCAGATAAACAACTTAGTTTTGGCTTGGTGGCTTGGAACTTCAGCATAAGTAACGTCATTTTGGTTTGGCCTGTTGGGTGTAGTGTAGAAGCCCAGTTCAAATAATAGCTTTCTATAAATTTTACTTAACAATCATTTTGATGAGAAGTGGCAAATAACTAGGTCAATTTGTCCAACTGTAGGGACCAAGGGGAATCCTTGTAACCACCCAACATGTTCACTTTGCCCAGTGCCTAGACAGAGCTGATTTATCAAGACAGGGGAATTGCAATGGAGAAAGAGTAACTCACACAGAGCTGGCTGTGTGGGAGACCAGAGTTTTATTATTACTCAAGTTGGTCTCCCCAAACACTAGGGAATCAGTTTTTAAGGATAATTTGGCGAGTAGGGGCTCAGGAAGTGGGACATGCCAACTGGTCGGGTTGGAGATAGAATTATAGGGGTCGAAGTGAGTTTTCCTTGCTGTCTTCTGTCCCTGGGTGGGATCATAGAACTGGTTGAACTAGATTACCCTTCTGGGTGGTGTCAGGTGATCCATCAAGTGCAGGGTCTGCAAAATATCTCAAGCACTGATCTCAGGGTTTACAATAGTGATGTTATTCCTAGGAGCAATTTGGGGATGTTCAGACTGTTGCAGCTGGAGGCTGCATGACCCCTAAACCTTAATTTCTATTCTTGTAGCTAATTTGTTAGTCCTACAAAGGCAGACTGGTCCTCAGACAAGGTTTTTTTTTTTTTTCTTCTTCTCTTTTTAAAGGGCTATTATCATTTTTGTTTCAGAGTTAAACTATAATCTAAATTCATTCCCAAGGTTAGTTCAGCCTATGCCCAGGAACGAACAAGGACAGCTTAAATGTTAAAAGCAAGATGGAGTTGGTTAGGTCTGATCTCTTTCATTGTCATAATTTCCTCAGTTATAATTTTTAAAAAGATGGCTTCACCCTTGGCCCTCTGAAGTTTTGCTGAAAAACCAGCTTGCAAAGGGCAGATTAATAAAAAAAAAAAAGGCATATAAATGTATGTAATATGTATGCGTAGGAGGCTTCAGAATGATGATCTTACCCCCAGTGTGGTACAGATGCTTATGTATCATTTTGAGGTTACAGAAAGAATGTGGGCTCAGAACATGACCCAAAACAGGTTATGCTGGTAAATCAGGTCTTAGTGGCAAGACAGATTCTGGGAGGGAGGAAAGAGGAAGCTTAGCTTGTAAAGGTGGCATTGTTACATAGATGAAACTTCACCTCACAGGCAGCAGCCCTTGGAGAGAATAGAGGGTAAAAGTCTTTTTCCAAACTTTTGAATGTGTCAGACTCTCAGTTAATCTTTCTCAGTTAATCTGGATAAGAGAAGGGCTGGCTGGATTAACGTAGATTTCTCTGCAGATCTACAAATGCAAATTTCCCCCACAGAAGACAGCTTTGCAGGGCCACTTAAAAATATGCCAAATTAATATATTTTGGGGTAAAATATTTTTATTTCCTTCACACTCCAAAATCCACTGTACCCAGCTCCCCATTCTTGAGCTTTCCTTCTGACCTCACTGTGCTTTTAAATAAATAAAATGACCAGAAATAAAATCATAAATGCTGATGTGACAATTGTTTAATAGTCATGCTTCTAGTTGTTAGATTGAAGGTGTCTTAATTATCGTCAATATTTCATCACACATAAAACATAGTTCATCTATTAAATTATAGAACATTTAAATTAGGAAAGAAAAAAAATCCAATTAAGATCTGGACTCTAACAATCCAAGAGGCTAAAAAGTTTTAGTACCTATGTTTCGGAGTTGGTAAATTAAGCTTGTCTTAGAAGTTTTAAATTTAAGGAGAAACTTTAAATTCAGGGTATTGTTGGCTACAGCACCAATGTATTTCTTTTGTAAAGATAGTGTTTAAATGAAGCTTTGCTTCTGTGGGGGCCATGGCCTTTGGCCCCCTTAAAGTTCACTGAAAATCACTGACATGGGCCAGATTGATTAAATAATGCGGGAGGTCAGACAGGCCTTGAGGCTTCTTCAGTTCAACATGCCAAAACATCATATTTTGGGGTATTGGTTTTGTAACCACCCAACGGGTTCTCCTTGCCTACCGCCTAGACACAGCTGATTTATCAAGACCAGAAAATTGCAATAGAGAACGAGTTTAATTAATTCAGAGCCAGCTATGCTGAAGAACAAATTGGTTTTATTACTCAAATTTAGGAGGGCAAAAATCACCTACTGCCCATCAAGCAGACCATCCAAAGTCAAAACTCCTTATCTGAAAAACTTAGAAGTAATTAGACTTCCCTATTATCTAAAGCCAGCAGCTGGTACCAGGCTTCTTTCTCAAGAATTTATGAGTTGGCCGGGCGCAGTGGCTCACGCTTGTAATCCCAGCACTTTGGGAGGCCGAGGCGGGCGGATCACAAGGTCAGGAGATCGAGACCACGGTGAAACCCCGTCTCTACTAAAAATACAAAAAAAATTAGCCAGGTGTGGTGGCGGGTGCCTGTAGTCCCAGCTAGTCGGAGAGGCTGAGGCAGGAGAATGGCGTGAACCCGGGAGGCAGAGCTTGCAGTGAGCCGAGACTGCACCACTGCACTCCAGCCTGGGTGATAGAGCGAGACTCCATCTCAAAAAAAAAAAAAAAAAAAAGAATTTATGAGTAACCAGAATTTCTATTCATCTCTGGAATGCATGTATGTTGAGACTCATAATGCAACCCTTGCTGACATTAGTGTTACAGGATTCTTTCAGTGCTGCTTTTGCCAGCTGGAAATCTGTGGCCACTGTGACCTCTTCCTGGGGCCTTGCTTGGACTCACCAGGCTCCCTCTGCCCACTTGGCCTAGCAGGCTGCACTTGGTTAGTTCCCTGCCCCAGATCCCACACCTGCCATGGGATCCACACTCAGCCTGTAGCTGGAACGGTCATACCATCACCAGCTTCCACCTTGGGCACCAGCATCTGGATGAGGGGAACGCAGGAAATCTCAAAGATGCCAACAAGTACACAGCCCTGAGGAGTGCTACAGATCTTGCCCAGGGACTCCCAAGGTCCAAGGCCCCAAGAAGTGTTACAGCTCTCTCTCATTCCTGCAGCTTGGCAAACAGAGGCATGTCACAGCACATTCAGTCCCACTGCTCACAGCTCAGTAAAGGGGGACATGTCACAGCTCATTTGGATTTGCCAGTGCAGGTTGGAGAATGAGGGCATGTGGCACTCAGCGGTTTTTTCACTCCTGTAGCTCAGCAAGCAGGAGTGTTTGTTACAGCTCTTTTCACATCCACTGTTCAGTGGATTCTGGGTTCTTGTCCCATGACCAAGAGGAATGAAGTATGTGGACACTGGAGAGTGAGCAAGGCAGATAATTTTACTGAGTGACAGAAAAGCTCTCGACATGAGAGGGGCCCAGAAGTGGGTAGCCCTCTGTGTGAGAGGGGAACAAAAACTGGGTAGCCACCTGTGAGGCTGAGTCCAAGATTTTTATGAGGAAGTGCATGCTGACTGGTCCATGGGTGGACCTGGAAGAAGCAGCATTCAATTGGCTAGAAGGCATCAAGGAAGTCCTTACTCTGGTTGTGAACTCTACCTGGAACTGGAAGCTCAGTTTTCAGGCTTTAGACTGTCCTTGGCTCTAAGGTCAGGTTTCACTGGGGACATGACCCTGTCTGGCTAGGAATTTGACTGTTTCCTGTCACTATCAGTCCTCCCTCTGAAGAGGTATGTCTGACATTATGACAGGGATGGTGACAGGTCTAACTATTTCATGCTAACAGGGCATTGTTTTGGGAAAACAGCAATTAGATGTCTCTCAGAGGTCTACCTAAGGGTCCCCAGTAAAAGCCATCATCTGAGGCTCTATTTCCATGACCATTTGGAGTTTGATGGTCTCTAGGTAAGAAGAAACAAATTTTAAAAGGAGGTTAAGTATGCATGGATCAAATATGAGTATTATACAAAGAAGAACTAAAAGGAAAAAATTGGATGCCAAAGATAACAGAAATAAGTAAAATAGACTAATCATTCTGAAAACAATGTTTTGATCAGAGCTGTTTCACCCTGGTGAAAGTAAGTCTTTAATGGGGGGAGGGAAGCTAAACTTTAGAAAAGAGATAGCTGCTTAGGGGAGTAGATAATCCCATGGGCTTTCAGGATTAAGGGATCTTTGGCAAAGATGCCTTATGGTAAGGAATACAATGAAGGCAAGAACAGCAAGCATAGGTGAGACTACAAAAAGGATATCCATAAAATGTTAGTGACACTTAACGTTTTGTGGTCTTTAGCTTGAGGTCTCCAATTTCTTTACACTGGTGCTTTGGGTGCTCCTCTGGGTCAACAGAGGAAATTCTGTCACTTTCCAAGGTCTTTACTCAAGTATAATGAATCCAAGCATCTATTCCAGTGACTTTCACTGCTGAAGGAGTAGAAAGAAGTACAGTGTAAGGTCCCTTCCAACATGGGCCTAGAGAGAGAGAAAGAGAAGGAAGTGCCTTGATCAGAACTAAGTCCCATGGGTTGGATAGAAGTGGCCCTAGTTCATGAGGTTGGGCTTCCAACAGTTTTAGTTCCTGTTGGAAATGGGCCAAAGAAGTTACATGTTTAATCAAACCAGAGGTTTCTTGTTCTAGTAAGAAATCATTGATGAGAAAAGGCCATCTATGTATCTTTTTGAAGGGGATTAAACCCAACTTCAAAGGAATATTTCTGGAAAGAAAAGTAATCCAGGGGAGAGGAGTATCTTGAGAGACAGTTTTCTGAAGTGCCTTTTGATATCATTTGTCTTTTCTACCTTTCCTGAGGATTGTGGTCTCCAGGCACAGTGAAGATGGTATTGTATGCCTAGTGCCTTTGAGACTCCTGGCTTATAGCTACCTTGACCAAGGGACCATTATCACTCTGGAGGTACATAGGGAGTCCAAAGTGGGGAATTACCTCATTAATTAGTACTTTTATCACCTCATGGGCTTTCTCTGCTCGACATAAAAAATGCTTCTATCCAGTTAATGAAGGTATCTACCCATACCAGGAAGTACTGGATGTCACTTATCTTTGGCATATGGGTGAAATTCATCTGCCATTCTTCCCCTGGGTAGCCTCCCATTCTTTGGGTTCTGGGGGGAAAAGCTATCAATTGAGATTATTTTTAAGGCAAGTCTCACAAGCATTAATGGCCTATTTCACTATTTTTAGCAGATTTTTACCTGAGAACAACCTCTAGGCCAATGATATATTTTATCCTTACCTAGGTAGAAGACTTGGGAAAGATTTTAAGAACTTTCCAGTGGCTGGAAACTGAAGAAGGTGAAGTTTGCCATCTTCTGATTGTAGCTATCCTGAGGACTGAAAGGTGTATCCCCGAGAGGTGGCCCATTCTATTTCCACAGGAGAATATTGAGTTTTTTTTTCCTCTTGTGGAGCCCTCCCAGATCAGAGGGACCTCAAGTGGATCAGAAATCTGGGGCCCTCTCACTGCCAATTTAGCTGCTTGGTCTGCCAACTTATTTCCTTCAGCTATTTTATTCATCCACTTTTGGTGGCCTTTAAAATGTGTTACTGCCACTTCCCATGGGAGGAAAACTGAGAATAAAGTCTGTTAATTTCCTGATGGTATTTAATGGAAGACCCATTTGCTGTGAGGAAATCCATCTCTTTCCAGATAGTGGCATGGGCATGGAGGACTAGGAAAGCATACTTAGATTCAGCATAAATGTTAACTGCTTTCCCTTTGCTTAATTCAAGTGCCCTCAGGAGGGCAATTAGCTCAGCTAGTTGAGCACTTGTGCCCAAGGAAAGGCACGCTCTCAGCAGTGTCGTTCAGGCTATTGCATACCCTCCTTTATAGATCCCTCGTTCTACAAAAGAACTTCAGTTTGTAAAGAGAGTCCAGTCTGAGTTCTCTAAGGGGGTTTCTTTGAGGTCCTCCTTGGCCACATAGGTTTGTGCTATTGTCTGTTTGCAGTCATGTTCAAGTTCCCCAGCTTCCTTTGGGAGGAAGGTGGCTGGGTTTAGGGATGGACAGGTTCTTAACTGGACTTCAGATCCCTCTAATAGCAGAGCTTGATATTTGAGGAGGCAGTTGTCCATTAGCCAGAGACTCTCCTTAGAAGACAGCAGTCCTGCCATATTACGTGGGGTATAAATGGTTATTTCCCATGGTTAACTTAGTAGCCGTTGGTACCAGCAAGGCTACTGCTGTAACTGCCCAGAGGTAGTCTGGCCATCCTTTAGCTACCAAACCAAGCTCCTTGTTCAAGCAGCCTATGGGCTGCTGGGCTGGACCTCAGGCCCAGGTTAGAAATCTCAAGGCCATTTCCTTCCTTTGTGATACATAAAGATTAAGTCTTTCCTATGAGAAGGCTAAAGACAGGTGCTTCAAGCAAGGCTTGTTTCAGTTGGTCAAAGGCCCTTTTAGACTCTTGTTTCCAAATTAGGGAGTGAGTCTTAGCTGCCTGGGTCTCCCTTATTAGGTGATATAAGGAATGAGCTATTTCTCCTTACCCAGGTATCTATAATCTGCAGAATCCTATAATGCCCAAGAATCCCTTCAGTTGCTTGAGGGTTTTGAGGAGGGGAAAGGAGGAGATGGGCTTAATTCTTTATTCCCCTACTGCCCTGGTCCCCTCTAATAAGACTAGACCTAGGTACTTCACTGAAGTCTGAGAGAGCTGAGCCTTAAGATTTTGAGACCTTATATCCTCTGTTAGCCAGAAAATTAAGAAGAGCCTTACTGTCCTCCTGAGAAATTTCCTCAGCTGGGGCACAAAGGAGAATGTGATCTACATACTGTAAAAGTTTAACCTAAGAATAAAGGAACTCAGAGGTACTTTGACAACTCCTGCCCAAACAAGTGGGCACTGTCTCACAATCCCTGAGGTAACACTGCACAGGTTAGCTGAGTGGTCTGGTTGAAGGGATCCTTGAACGCAAACTAATATTGGGAGTTGGGGTGTAACAGTATGCATAAAAAGACATTCTTTATATCATAGACTGTGAACCATTAATTCCCTTAGGTATTTGAGTAAGCAGGGTATAGGGTTTGGGAACCACCAGGTGAATTCGAACCACAGCCACATTAATGAGGCAGAGGTCCTGGACCAATCTCCATTTCTGTTGGGTTAACGTACCTCCAATACTGGGGTATTACAAGGGTTGTTTCAGGGTTTGAGGAAGCCCTGCATCCTCAAGTTATCAATGGTGGCTTCTAGCCCATTTCTAATTTCTGGTTTTAGGGATATTGTCTCTGATTAGGGAAGAAGGTAGGGTCCTTAAGGTGGATCCAGACCGGCATGGCAATTGTGGCTCTGCCAATTTTCCCTTGAGTTGCCCAAACTTCTGGGTTAATATTGGTCTCCTCTAGGAGGAGATAAAGAATCTGTCCTTGAGCCATAAGGATGGTGGTTCCCATACGAGCTAATATATCCATGCTCAGCAGAGGAGTTGGGCTTTCAGGCATGATTTAAAAGGCTTGAGTAAACATGAGGTCTCCTGAACTACAACTAAGAGGTGAGGAAAAACATTGGGTTAAAGGCTTTAGCTGACTCTGCAGCTGGAGGCACCTCTGGGGTTTAGAATTGCCCTTTGCAACTTATAACCCAGCTAGGCCCTTGTGCAAAGGAACATAAGGCATTTTTTTCTCCAGAATCCGAGGGTCAAAGGAGTCCCAGTGATTCAGGATGCACTCAAAAGGAGTACATGCTGAAAATGGTTTGTTACCCATTTGAAAGAGAGGGTAAAACGCATCCCTCAGCTCCTTTCTTGCTTTCAGTGAAAACCCAGGGCATGTGAGGGAAAAAAAAAGTGTCCTTTGCTTCCCCAAGTCTTGGCAACCTCTATAGGTGCCATCCTTTCCTTCCCTGAGTTGTGGCTGCTTCTATAGGTGCCATGAATGAATACAAGTCTACCTCTACCAATGAAGTGGGAATACATAGTCAGTAGGAGTAGTCGCACTTACCTATGCTGTGCCCTAGCCACCTGCTGTTGGTAACCTTTGGGTTTGCTAGACCCCATCTGTGCTATGGATGTGAGCGAGTTCTTCACCCATGAAATGGTAAGGCGTAGTCAGCAGCAGTAGTTGTGCTCACTTGTGCTGCACTCTAGTCTTCTTCTGTTGACTGCCTCTGGGTCCTTCAGATCTAGTTTCCTTTCTAGGGCTCAAAACCAAAGCTTGGAAAATATATTGGAGTGATGTTAAAGTGAAGCTGTAAAACCAGATCCTCCTCAAACAAGGGACAGAAAGCAAGTCCCAGGAATTGGGGACCTGGCCTAATAAGATGTCTCCCAAGAGGAAAAAATTAATTGCTCACATAGAAAATCTCCCTGTATTCACAGGACTATGTTGACTACTGACATGGTGGGGAAAAAATAAAAACCTTAAATGCAGGGGAGGGAAGGTGCCTGGGGAAAAGTAGCCTCTTGCCCTATGCTAATGGGTTTCCTCAACAGGGGAAAGAAAACTCTCAATCATTACATCCTCCTTGCTTCTAAGAATAGACAGAAAACATATTGTTCTGAATTATGCTCCTGATGACTAAGCCAAATGCACATTCTACCCACTTATATTATCTCTGTGCTTTGCAACAACACCCTTAACATTGTATTAATATATAAAGAAGAGATAAAAGCCATTAAAGCCATGAAAGAAAGAAGGATAATGCCATAGGAAAGACTGGAGGTCCTAATGCCAACACCCTAATGGGATGTTGGGGACTGGAGTCAGTCCAGTGGCCTTTTGGGTAACATTGAAGTATAGCCTCAGCCAGATAATTGCCCCAGGGCTTCCTTCCAATTCCATGCAATGGCTAGACCTCCATGAAGGAAAACAGGATTGAAACAAAGCCAACATTCCCAACACCCAAGGGTGATGGGTGATTGATAAAGTCTTCCCTGTCCTCTGAAGACATGCCATTCACTCTTAACTGGCTAACAGAGGCCCAATGCCTCATCTATTTTTGGAAAAAGAAATCTGAATACAAGAAGCCTTGGAATGAAAGTGAAAGAGGTCCAATCTTATTCACCCTTCTGCCAATCCCAGATGAGCCCCTGGAAATGTTACAGGATGTTTTTCAGTGCTGCTCTGCTAGCCAGAAATCTCTGCAGCTGCTATGACCTCTGCCTGAAGCCTCACTGAGGCCCACTGGGCTCACTCCACCCTCTCAGCCCTGGAGGCTGAGCTTGGCTCATGCGATGGTTCAGATCTCGTGCCCGCCATGGGATCCACATTCAGCCTGTGACTGGACTGGGCAGGCTGTGACCAGCTTCCATCTAGGACACTGGCATCTGGATGAGAGGAACATGGTGGTGCCCCAAATTTGGATATGCCAACAACCACAGAGCCCCAAGAAGTGTTACAGCTCTTGCTCAGGGAGTCCCAAGGTCTGAGTCACCAAGAAGTGTTACAGGTTACTCTTGTTCCTGTTGCCTGCAGCTCAGGGAATGGGGGCATATCACAGCTCCTTCGGTCCTGCCGCCTGCAGTTCAGTGAATGGGGGTGTGTCACAGCTCATTTAGTCCCACTGCCCACAGCTCAGTGAATGGAGGCATATGGCACCCAGCAGTTTTTTTCACTCTTGTAGGTTGGTGAGTGGGAGTGTACATTATAGCTCTTTTCACACCTGCCACTTGGTAGGTTCTAGGTTCTTTCCCTATGATGAAGAGGAATGAGGTATGCAAGGCAGCAGAGAGTGAGCAAGGCTGAGAAGAATTTTGCTGAGTGACAGGAAAGCTCTTGACATGAGAGGGGAAAGGAAGTGGGTACCCCTGTGTGTGAGAGGGGGCCCAATAGCAGGTAGTCATCTGTGAGGCTGAGTCTAGGGTTTTTATGGGCTCAGAATTGGTGAGTGCATGCTGATTGGTCCATGGGCAGGCCTGGAAAAAGCACAATTCGATTGGCTAAAAGACATTAAGGAGGTTCTTACCCTGGTCATGTACTCTACCTGGAACTGGAAGCTCAGTTTTCAGGCATCAGGCTGTCTTTGGCTTGAAGATCAGGGTTCAACAGGGACCTGTTCATCTGCCTAGGAATTTAACTGTCTCCTGTTGCTATCATCGAGACACCAAAATGTCTACAAGTGTAATTATTTATCATGACCTACATGGCTGCTGCTAATGGTCTAAATTACCCTTACGATCCCACTTTAAGGTCCTTAAAGACCGCTAAGTAAAAATCCACTGTGACACACTCATTCCTTTCTTGCTGAGACGCCCTGCTGCACTCTTCTGCAGTGTTTCTTTCTTTCTCTCTCTCTTTTTCTTTCTCTTTCTTTCTCTCTTTCTCTTTCTTTCTCTTTCTCTTTCCTTCCTTCCTTCTTTCTCTTTCTCTTTCCTTCCTTCCTTCTTTCTTTCTCTTTCTCTCTCTCTCTTCTTTCTTTTCTTTCTTCCTTCTCTTTCTCTTTCTTTCTCTCTCCTTTCTTTCTTTCTTTCTTTCTTTCTTTCTTTCTTTCTTTCTTTCTTTCTTTCTTTCTAACTTTCCTTTCCAAAACTATACCATTGTGGGTAAATTCTTTTTACTATCTGTGAGCCAGTCACTTTCCGTTGCTGGGGCTCTGGTACATTACCCAACACAAATCAGTCTTCCAAAAACTCAGGGATCAGGGTTTTAAAGGATAATTTGGTGGGTAGGGGGATGGAAAGTGGGGAGTGCTGAGTGGTCATGTCATTGATGAAATCATAGGGAGTCAATGCTTGTGATAAGTCCATTCCTGTGTGGGGGTCACAAGACCAGTTGAGACAGTTAGCAATCTGAGTGGTGCCAGCTGATCCATCTAATGCAGTGTCTGCAAAAGATCTCAAGCACTAATCTTAGGTTTAACAATAGTGATGTTACCCCCAGGAGCAATTTGGAAAGTTTCAAAATCTTGCAGCCTCTAGCTGCATGAGTCCCAAACCATAACTTCTAATCTTGTAGCTAATGTGTTAGTCCTGCAAAGGAGTTTAGTCCCCAGGCAGGAAGGGGATTTGTTTTGAGAAAAAGCTGTTATTGTCATTTCAAAGTTAAACTATAAACTAATTCCCTCCCCAAGTTAGTTCGGCCTACACCCAGGAATGAACAAGGACAGCTTGGAAGTTAGAAGTAAGATGAAGTCAGTTAGATCAGACCTCTTTCACTGTCATAATTTTCTGTTATAATTTTTGCAAAGGTAGTTTCAGTTTTTGAGCCTTAACACTTTAAACCAACAAAATTATATATTTTCAATGTGCAGAGGAAATGGCAAGTATGAATATTTCTAAAACCAAATGCAATTTATTCTAATTTTAAGTGAATTGACTAGAGTATAACACGAAGGGAATGTGAAACAGCACTCTCTATATTGCTTAGACAGGAAACAACATAAACAATAGATCTGTCTAAAAAATGTATAACTGGACTCAGTAAATTAGATACCTGTTATCAATTATTAAGGACACATGTAAAGCGAATTGTTCAACATACTTTCCTTCCTCCCACTGCCTTATAGTCTTAAAGGTTCTTTGTTCCTTCTGATTTATTGCCCTGTTTATGTATTTCAGCCCCAGAGTCATAGTTAAGGGGACAACTAAAATTAAGGAACTAAGGAATAGTCTGTCATTCTTTGCCCCGGGGTAGAAGGCTGCTATAAAGCAAATGAAAAATGAGGCATCATTAAGAATAAATTGTAGGTTTTGAGTATGTTCCTTTATTCTCAAAATGGGTTTTCTTTTTTGAGAATAGCCTCTTTCCATTTGAATTGGCTTGTATTATAAGCTGATTGTGGCATTCTGTTTTCATCTGAGTCTGCCCAGATGTTCCCTTCATCTACAGGATAAATTTCTACTTCATATACAAAGCTCTGTATTTTGAAGCCCTATCTGATGAGTTAGGTTTCAAAGTCCTAGAAAAGTTCTCAGAAACTTATGACAGTTATTTTTGTTAAATCTATGCTGTGCTTTCTAATATGAATATAGCTTTTGTTAAATTTTTATTTTAAGCTTTGAAAATTTTTTTCATAAATTCATTGAATTTTACATTTAAAAGCAATATCTTTATATTAAAAATTGTAACCTTAATATTTAGCTTTAAAATGTGTCTTAATAGCTCTTTTTTTACTTTTTATTTCCACTGGTGATTAATAAGAACATTTTAAATATTTAGTTTCTTTATAAATATATTTAATTGATAAATATAGAAAACCATATATAAGTATGAATTAAACATCACACGGTTGTGACTAACCCCTACTGACTCCAATAGGGATGGCACTATGTCCAAGAGGACAGAGGAGACCCAGACCCAAAGAACAAAGACATAGGGTTTATTGAGGACTTATGTATGGGGCAGTCAAGGAGTGGTGGGCTAGACAGGAAGACCGCTACTGTTTGTGGCATGCAGTTTACATAGCAATGTTCACTTAGCACCCTCTACCTAGCAACATCCAAGTCTAGCTCAAAACAAAGGGCCTCTTAATTCCTTGCATATCCTGCAGTCCACAAAATGGACCAGCAGTTCAGATGTTCTTCATAGAGTAAACCTCTAGATTGGCTGCTCCTGGGTTCCTTGGCTCAGAACTCTGAACCAACACTCTTCTTAGACCATAGAATATGCTTAAATTATTGCTGTCAGGTGAATCTGCTATACACACAGAGTCAGAAATGATGACTACACATTGATAATTATATATAGAAAGCAAGAGGAAAAAAACATGCAATCTTTTCAGCCTCATTAAATATAATCTTAAAATTTTCATTTAATAAGTTGAAACAAATCAATTGATTTACTGTATATATTAAAGCATTCAAAAAAGAATAATATCTAAAGGGATAATTTGTCTATCACATATGATATATTTCTGACTCATATTCATATTGGTCATAAGAAAAAGCCAATTGTGTCAATGTCATTTAGTCTTCTGTCTTCTGAATGTTCCTTGAAAGGCATTGTTGTGTAAGAACTTATCATGTAGATAAAAAGTAATTAGTCAAGAAACACATTCAGTTTTATACTAAATATGTCAGAAATTTGGAGTATAAGGCTAATTTCACAGATTAAGAAATGTTGGGTTGGTGGGGTGGCTCATGCCTGTAATCCCAGTGCTTTGTGAGGCCAAGGTGGGCAGATCACTTGAGAACCGGAGCTCAAGACCAGCCTGGCCAACACAGCGAAACCCTGTCTTTACCAAAAATACAAGAAATTAGCCGGGTGTGGTGGTATATGCCTATAATCCCAGCTACTCGGGAGGCTGAGGCAGGAGAATCCCTTGAACCTGGCAGGCAGAGGTTGCAGTCAGCCAAGATTGCACCGCTGCACTCCAGCCTGGTGACAGAGTGAGACTGTCACAACTTTTTTTTTAAAAGTTAATGAACTAAATTTGAACAAGTTGACTAGGCACCAGTGGCTCGTGCCTGTGAAGTAATCCCAGCACTTTGAGAGACTGAGGCGGGCTGACTGCTTGAGTTCAGGAGTTCGAGACCACCCTAGCCAACATGGCAAAACCCCATCTCCACAAAAAAATACAAAAATTAGCTGGGCGTAGTGGCATGTGCCTGTAATCCCAGCTACTCAGGAGGCTCCCAGCTACTTGGGAGGTGGAGTTTGCAGTGAGCTGTGAGCCAAGATAGGGCCACTGCACTACAGCCTGGGCAACAGAGTGAGACCCTATCTCTCTCTCTCTCTCAAAAAAAAAGGAAAAAGGCATTTCTGGGTTCTTGTTTATCTGTTTATGATATCTCAGAATGGTCTTTTAAACTTTAAATAAACTTCTTAAGTTGTAAATTGACATTCATGAACTGCTTTAATAATTTAAAACATGGCTATATTGAGAAAACAAGAGGGATTCTTAAAATGAAAGAAATGACTAAAAATGTAAGTGTAATCTATATTATATGTACTTTAAAACGTATGCTTGGTAAATGTGTTATATATACACTAATAGGCAATAAATGTAAAGTAATAAAGATAACATAAATTCAGAGTAACTTCTTTTACACATGATACATAATTAATGTGATAGAAGCTCAGTTTCTATGAATGTGCTCAGATTCAAAATTATTTAAAACTCGCCTCAATTTAGGGACTTTACAGTAGGATCCAATAGTGTTTCTAGTCACATATAAAGGATACTATATTTGACCCATCAAATTTATGGTATAAAATAAATACTAGCACACCAGTGATTATGGAATCTTTATTGCTATTCTACTATAACATTTTTATGATATTTTTCTATACACCTCACAGAAATATCATCAAAGTAACATAAAATTATGTTAAAAAAAAAAGTGCACCAATGCTAGGGGTGGGTAACAAATGTAGTTAAATCTAGCACTAGAACTAGTTAGTGTTCAGATACCCAAATATTCACTAAATTGAGGTAACAACCAAAATTCGTTGTTAACAACAAACCAAGAGGCACAACACAAACTTAACATTAGTTTTTTATTTCTAAAATTCTGATGAACTTAATTCATTATATAGATGGTCTGCAACTTACGATGGTTCAGGTTCTCAAATTGATGATGATGCAAAAGCAATACACATTCAGTAGAAACTGTACTTCGAGTATCCACACAACTATTTTTCACTTAAAGTATGGTATTCAATAAATTACATGAGAAATTCAACATTTTATTACAAAATAAGCTTCATGTTAGATTATTTTATAAACATGCTGAGGACACTGACATTAGCTTACAGTTGGGCAAAAATAATCTAATAATCTAACCTTGCTTTCTATGTAGGTAGGTAGGATAGACTAGGCTAAGTTGTGATCTTGGATAGGATACATATATTAAATGCATTTTCTATTTAGAATATTTTCGACTTATGGGCTTATTGGGACATAATCCCATTGTAAGTTGAGGAGCAGCTATATTTTAAAATATATTAAATTTTAAGCCTGAACAACATGGCGAAACTGCATCTCTACAAAAAATAAAAAAATCAGCCAGGCTTGATGGTGTATGCCTATAGTCCCAGCTACTCAAGAGGCTGAGGCAGGATCACTTAAACCCAGGAGGCAGAGGTTTGAGTGAGCTGATACTGTGTCACTGCACTACAGCCTGGAGGACAGAGTGAGACCCTGTCTTAATAAATAAATAAACCTAAAAATAATGAAGATATTAAATTTTAATTTTCTATGACACAGTGTGAAATATTTTCTGACTTCTGGAGCACACAGTAAAATCTAGCTACAAAGTGTTCATTATAAATTTGTACAACCTTTATGTCAGTGTCTCTCAATTCTTTGGAATATACATAAGATAAAATCAAACCAATATTGCGTACCTTTTGCAAATTCCTGGGTGGAGTAGTTGATGCTGCTGTTTTATATTTTCTGGTCATTCCTTTATGTGCACATGACATTAACCCAAGCATTGTACTACTTTATCTCTCTCTCTCCGACTAAACCAATAATACAATATTTGTGGGAAGCAGAAATTTTGCTGAATGATTATGTTGCACATGGAAAATAATAAACCTTAATTTATGTATGCTCTTGAACACTTTTAGAGCCACCCATACCAACAAGTTTCTAATTCGCCATTTTACCTCACATTGACTTCAGCCTTCCACTATTTTATTGCCTCTTTTTTTTTTTTTTTTGCTGCTTTCTCTGGCCTTTATGTTTTCTTTTGTTTGCAAGAGCAGAAGGGAAAAAATGTGGTCTCATTTTTATCCTCTCTTTCTCTCCTGCAGAGTAGAAGAGCTTTCTCTTTTATTGCCTTGGCTGCTGCAGAGTAATAACTTCCACCTCAAATTGCTTAACAAGGTCTTTTCCTTAACAGTGACAATTCCTTCTCAATAAGGGTTTGGCTGGAAACTGTTGAGATTAAATGTTCTCCCTACTGTGCATATATTAGTAATTACATGACATAGAGTTATTTGTAAGTCTATTGTTATATCTGAGGAAATAAATGTTGGTAAAATTATGGCACAGGTAGAAGAAAAACTGGGCCTTGTTCCCAAATGACATGCAAACAGAAGACTGGGGCATTAGAAAATCATTTCTCCTATCATCTATTGTAGAAATGTCAATGGGATCAAAACCAGGAAATTATAGAAGCCATTTCACCTAGGTCTCAACATATGAACATAGCTGGTATGCCCTAGATTCTGGTAAGGGGATGATGCCCAGACTCCTGTCATGGCAGGAAAGGCCATACAGGGAACCTCAGCAAGAACAAGAGAATAATGAAGACCCTCCAATAGCCCAAGCACCATGCTATAGTATATCATCCTCCAAATCATGTCCTGGCAGCTAGAGTGTCTTCCTTCCTCTCCAGGTTTATTTCTTGTTCTCCCGATGCTCTAGACTGAACAACTTTCAGTGTCTGAAAAACCACAGACCTATTTTTATTGACCCTTTCAGTAAAGACTCAAGTTTTATTTTCTCAGTGGTAATTTCCTGGCTTGTCCAGGTAGCTCAAGTATCTACATTCGTGGAGCCTTGTGCCTATTTTTAATTCTGTTGTTATACTATATTATAAACTTCTAGCCCCAGTAATTATGGCTTGTGCATAGGAGGTGATCAGAAAATGGTGGATCCATGAAAGAATCAAGAGGACACTTCAGTTCCATTGAAACTAGGTTGAAACAAGATTTTTGAAAAATAAAATTAACACCTATACTATGAAAACATGATGCTTTTGAGGGGATCATACTGTTTTAGAAAACACAATTTTGAAACTTATAAAAAACAATTTTTATAGGAAAGAGTATATGTGATTCTCGTATTAATTTTTGCTGATTCAAGTGCTGTTATAAATTTTAAAAGGAGGCAAGACCCTCTGTTGTCCAGTGCAAATTGTCAGGTCATTAGTTTTCACCAGGCTGAAGAGATAAATGAAAGTTTAGGACTTTTGTTATAAAGAGGCCCTGAGACAAAATTAAGTCACTTTACGAGAATGTTGTTCTCACTGTTACTTGCAAATATTCCTTAGAGAAGACAACTCCAAATTCCTTAGAGAATTCCAGAATTTTTGAGGTACAAAGTGCTAACTACCAATCAGAGGAAACTAAACGTTTTTTCTAGTTTGAGTTAACCAGGAGTAGACAATTGCAAAGAGAATCTAAAAAGATTTTCATGTGTACAACATGGAGTCAATAGTTGAGAAAACTATTTTGTATATTCACAATAGCAAATATAGAATTAAAATGGATATCCAAGCCATATTTATTGATATGTGATCTTTTCTTTCAAATTATGTTGGCTAAGGCAAATGCATCATCACAACTTTTACATTTCAGCGTGGTTATCCACCAGTATTCTTTAGAGCTTTTTCGGTACTGAGAAGGAAAGAAATGGCACATAGTGGATTTACGGGAAGTAAACTCTCTTTAAATACCTTCTGGCTTTTCCGCTGTGCACTGATGTGAGAACTGAGTGACCAAAGACAGTTATGTTCTTCTTTGTATTGCTTAATGGCAAGTAATATCAACCAACCAGTTCCACATTCTTTGTGGTATCATGTTCCATACTGCTCAAGTGCCAGTGATATTATATAAGCCCATGCATCATTTTCTACCTGTAAGACATTCCAGTTTACCACAGCTGAAGGTCTTAATGAAGCTACAACATCCTAGGGATTGATTCTATTTACCACTAGCAATGAGACTCTGTTGGCAGTTAGCTGGTGAGTAATTCAATTCCATTATCTCATCCAAGGATTCACTTTTGGCATCACCTGTCTTAATTTTATTTCTCCCCACCCTAAGTACACTCTGAAACAAGGATTTGAGTGCAACTAGTGTGCTAAAAGATGGTCTTAGGTTAGCACTTACAGGGTAGTGGATAAATAAGCTAAAGAATGAAAGAGAGTCAACTAAGAAATTTACTGTTGTCAACGGGAGTGTTGTCTTCACAGTGTTGGACTCACACCTCAAACTTACCTAAAATCTGAGGGAGCAATAGCATTTATCTACAAACTCCCATCAGTCATGTTAGAGGGATATTTGAGGGAACTGAAAGGAAAATATTATTTTCCTGGTCTTTCAGTCTGTGTGGGTAGAGAACAGCTAGAAAACTTCCTCTGACAAAGGAATGCACATGCTGACAATTAGAAGAAAGGCTAATATACTACAGTGACCTGTGAACACGATGGAGAAGCAGCCAATAAGAATATTTCTTGACTTATATAACCCCAAAATAGCAAGGTGAACAGAAGACTGATGTCAGCTGCTACAATGGAGAAATCACTGATTCCATTACTCAATTTCTAGACCCAATTCATTTTTCATTCCCAATTGGAAGAGATCCTTGGTGCTGTTGAGGAAAATCCTCGTAATACCACAACAGGTCTGATAAGTGTTTTTTTTCTGGTTCCCAAAGATATTTGTAGGGAAAGAAAAATAATTTTTTTCTTTAGCCCCCATAGATTCTGAGTTAAAATGAATCCCTATGACAAAAGACAGATTAGCAAGAGAAAAAAAAGTTGATTAGCATGTATATTTCCTGGAAGGCGCCATGAAAGACAACGGAAGACACCTAGGTAATGAGTAGTTCTCAAAGAGGTGGCTTTGAATTCCAGCTTATATAGCATCTTTGACAAAGAATAGTTAATTATTAGAGAAATGACAAGACAAAGGCAAAGGACCTTGAGTCTCTAACAACTTGTGGGAAGGTAACTAAATAGCAGATAAAGGCTAGTTAATAAAGCTTGTCAGCATATATTCTTCTGGTATCATCTCCAGGAGGTAAGGGTCTAAAATTGTCTTCAGTGGTTAATCTCCATTCTCCCTGGTAGAAGAGGGTGCAGGATACCTTCTGTGTCTCTAAATCCATGTCCTGCTTTTAGGCAAATAGAGGGAGAGCAGAGAGCTTTCCTGCATCTGCTGCTTCTCCATTGTCTTCAGCCCAACAATTTTTCATTTTTTGGGGTGAAATATTCTGGTCTCCCACAGATGTGTGATATGTACCCAGACAATTACACACTGAGGGAAGAGGAATACTGAGAATTTTCAAAAACTGTTGGGTATTGGGCTGAACTGCAACTGATACCGAGGACCATTTTATGGCAGAGGAGGTACAACAAAGTGTATGACCATCAGCTCTACTGGTCATACTATATATCTCTCTGATAGCCCAAGAGCTGACAGGCTGAAAACATTTTGAAATGGCCTCGTAAGTGCCTGGTTTTAGTCTGGGGATGATACCCTGAATGGCTGAGGTTGGGGATGCTGTCCTTCAAGTTGCAATATATACTTTAAACCAAAAGCCATTATATGGTGTTATTTTCTCAAAAGTTAAAATGTGTGAGACTGAGTCCAAGGCACGGGAGGAACAGTAGGTTCTCTCATCATCACTCCTACTGGCTCACTTGAGGGAATGTGTGTTATTCTCCCACAATTTTAGCGTCTGCTGCATTAGAGTTACTAGTTTGGGGAGGTGTTTGGGATGGAGAGCTTCTATCAGAGGACACAGGAAGAAGTTGGAAAATATGATGAATGTATGTAGGTTTGTGAGGATTTATTTTTACACTAGGACATTAAAGTACTATCATAGCACAGAGATGCTATGGAGGAGAGGATGGAAAGGCAGGATGAAAGATACATAAAAATGCATAAAATTTTTATGAAGTTATAACTTAAACAGTGAAAGAATCATTAAAATTTCTTCAGTGTAAAAATGCATCTAAAAACTTAGATGTCTCTTCCATAGGAAAAAAAATAGCAAGTGTTTTTTCAAACTTTTTATAGACCTTTATATCTTAAGTATCTATTCCAGATTCTCATTTGCCTTCTTACAATCGAGGAATGACTTTTTGGAGGTGCAATTAATGACCCCATTCTCTTTCACTAATACAAGAGTATAATTATTTCACTGGAAAGCACTACTACATATTATATTTTATTTCTTTCATATCTTTGTTCATGTGTTAGTCTCATACAGTGCCTACCTTACAAGATATTGTAAGAAATTATCAAGATAAATTTAACGCAGAAATAACAATGGTATATAATGTCCCTACTTATTCATTTATGCTTATAAAACATTGGAGGTGCTCAAAGGGTTTCACGAGTATTGAGTCATTAAATCTTAGTGCCCCTGTGAGGTATACTTGGTTATTATCATTATAGTTTATTAGACAGATCAAGCTTCCCCGGTGTCCTGAAAGCTCTTACAGAAAGTGTTGGCTTTTTAATATTCTGCATCTGAGAATTACAACTGTGGTTTATGAAATTAACTCATTTTTCTTAGGATTGTCTCTTTTGAGTTATATGGTTTCACCTTCTTGTAGCATAGCAGAAATAGTGCACACCCAGCTTTTAGAAAACCTATAGTTGAAAGGCTATTTCATCTCCTTCCAGAGACACAAAGAAGAGGCAAAATATTTGAGGGATAATAAGTAACCAGTGGGTGACATGAAAATTATTGATATATTTGCTAATATTTATTGAAAAATATACAATGTGCTAAGATCGTGCTAAATCCATTCCAGAGACCAGAGGCTTTGAAAGTCTGCATATTTTGCAAGTGTACAGCTCCCTAAATGGAAGAGCTAGTCCACAGAACTCTAGCCTTTTGACTTCTAGCCCAATGCCATAGCCTCCACCCCTGAATTTCCCCAAATTTGATATGCTTGCTACCAGTGAGATAGAACTTGATTTTTCTCTATACACAAGTATACTTTAATAGTTATATATTTCACTGCATTTTAAAATAATATAATTTCCCCAGTAAACTGTGGTATGATAGATATCGCTCCCTAGGAGAAAGCTAAATCAGGTAAAATTTGGGTCTGGGAAGTAAGTAGAAATGACAAAAATCACAAAGGTGGAACATTAAACTTTAAAGTCTGGAAGACCTACTATGTATCATGTCACAGACTGAAGTGTATGAGGTAGTGTGAAGTGAGTGTGGTTTGAATAACAAGAAGAAAGAAATAGGAGGCTTTTAGCTCTAGCTCTAGTTTCTGTTTATTTTTGAGGAGATGAAACTGTTGAAAAATGTTTTCTTGCTTTTGCTTCTGGATATGTAAAAACTATTAAGAAAAAAAACTTTAAAATAAGCAGCTTATCCATCATGGGGCCTTTAGATTCAAACCGACTGGTTCTGAAACCACAGTACATCAACTTACTAGTTGTGTGACCTTAGGAAAGTTAATTAACCTCTCTGAACTTCAGATTCTTTATTTGTGAATGGTGATGAATGGTGTGAATGGTGATGTTATTTGTGAATGAACAAACGCAATGTCTACAGAGTGCTTAACTTGTATTAGAAGACATTCAACAAAAGGTATCCACTGTTGTCATTTCTACCACATTATTACCTCTTCTCTTTGAAATTTGCATCTTTGAAAGTATCATCAGTTACATCAGTCACTATAACTTTTAGCCCCTGACTCACTGTCATTCTCTTCTTTCTTTCAGGTTTTGATGAGAACATGAATAGTCCTTGTAAAATGTGGGCGCCTCTGTTTCTTGAACTCCTCTCTTCCCCAAAGCTTGTCTTCCATCCTAATTCAACCACTCATTCCCATGGTCACATCCTAGACCTTGACATTGTCAGTACCTGGCATCCTCCCCAACTATAATCTCATTATCTAGTCTCCTCATCACAAAAATTTCAACATCACCATTTTCACGAACCTGTTTTTACTGACCCTTACCTTGTTGTTCCGTCTTCCTCCTTCGTTACTAGTCTGCTCAAGCTGCCATAACGAAGTGCGGTGGCTTAAATAACAGAAATGTATTTTCTCATGGTCCCAGTGGCTGGAAGTCCAAGATCAAGAGTGCCAGCCAATTCAGGTTTTGGTGACAACTCTCTCTTCCTGGGTTGCAGGCAGCTGCCTTCTTGCTGTGTCCTTATGTGATCTTTCCTCAGTGCAAAGATCTTTTTTGGGTGCACTGAGATTTTTTTTTTTTTTTTTTTTTTTTTTTTGGGTAAAGAGAGGAGAGGTCTCTCTCATACTCTATTTATAAGGCCACTAATCTCATCATGAGAGACCCACTTACATGTACCCATCTAGCTCTAATTATCTCCCTTAGGCCTTACCTCTAAATTCCATTGCACTGGGGGTTAGAGCTTCAACAAATGAATTGGAGCAGGATATATTGACTCTATAACACTTCTCCCTCCTAACCCAGCTTAAATTTACCAATTATAACCTCTCCAGTGCACACACCCTTGACTCATATCTCTCTTCCTTCATCATTTTCACTTTTCAAAACCAAATTTATGATTAAATCTATTTTCCAACTACTCTGGGCTTAAATGAGGCCGAATGTGGCTGGAACAAAACACACAAATATTCTGATTAGTTTCACTTTTAGTTAACAACAATAAACTCCAGTAGATGTTTAATGCTGTTATGCACTCAGTACTTTCCTGATTCACTCAACTTTCTCATTTCTCATAGAACTTTGCTACTCCACGTGTAGCCCATGGGCCACCACTATTGATATTACCTAGATATTCTGAGAAATACAGATCTCAGACCCCATCCTAGACCTACTGAATACGAACCTGAGTTTTATCAAGATACTAGGAGATTCTTCTGCGTAGTGTATTTAAGTTTGAGAAGCATCTCCTTAAAAGACTTTTCTCAAATCTCCTCCATCATCACTCTTAGCCAATGGCCTTGCTTCTTATATTTTTTAAAAACTGTAGCAATACATAAGTGGCATAGTCTTCCACCACGACTTGTACTGACTTACCACCATCCCCACTCACAACCTTTGCCTTCCCACTTGGGCCTATAAATGTTCCCATTTGAAGTGATTGCTCCTCTGGGCTCTATATCACATCCCTCCCCATTGGTCTAGGCTCTGCGTTATCAATATTTCCTTCTCTTCCTTGATCATACCTACGGTCATGCAACAATGCTTTTATTTTTTCTTTTAAATTATCTTCTAATCACATTTCCTCCGCTGCTTTCTCCTTTTATTTATCACTTTTGCAACAAAATTATTTAAATGACTTGTGTAGATCCTCTTCTCCAAATCCTTTCTTCCCATTCTCTGTTACACCTACTTCAAATGTGTTTTGGCTCCTTTCATGTCTCCTTTTTTTGTCAATGGTTATTCAAAACTGTTCTTTTCAAAGCAAGCAATGATCTTCACATTACTAGATCCAGTGGTTGGTTCTCAGTATTCATTATACTGATACCATCAACTACATTAGAATAAGTTGAACACTTCCTCCTCTTTGACACGCTGCCAATATCAGATATATATTAAGCACATGTGTATTTTAAAAATTATTAATCTTCTTTGAAAGAAAATTTAAGATTCTATCAGATTCAGCTGCATATAACAGAAATGTCAAACATAATATTTGCTTAAATGTGATAGAAGTTTCTCTTTCTTAAAAAATGTCTGAAGCTAAGAAATCTAAAACCAGTAGAGAGGCTTCACTGTGTCACAAAGACTGGGAATTCTATCATGTGCTTCATCACTTTCAGTGTTGTTTCCAAGTTTATAATTACTTCATAGTCTGAAAAACCTGTTAGAGATCCCATCATTAAGTCTGGGTTCGAGGCAACACAAAAGATGATTGACATAAGAGCAGGCCCTTTTCCTTTCATCACTACTCATGAGTCTCATATTATGCTTCCGCCTGCATATTATGCTTCCGCCTGCATATTATTGACCTTGATTTAATCATATGCCATATCTAGCCACAAGATGAGCTGCTAAAGGTAATCTTTAACTGATTGGCAATAGGCCCACCTAAAACACAGGGTTCTAAGAAAGAAAAGGAGAATAGATGTTGTGAGACAACTAGAAGTTTCCATCCAAGGAAGTCATGACATTACCTTTGTGAGGAAATGTGCTATTAGAATCATAAGAGAGTCCCAAATAGGTAGATGACTAATACATAAAGAAGCCATCACACGAAGGGCAGCTGATTTGTTAGTCATATAGCTGCTTTGTTCTTTGAGATCACATAAATCCAAACACTATATTTACCTTTAGAGTGTCAGTACAATTCACCTACATTACATTGTTTGTATATAATTCACAAATGATATATTTGTTTGAATGAGCATACTTCATGTAAAGATTAACAAAGCAATATCAACTTGATTTCCATAATCGCCAATTGTCTAGCCAATATATGTAAGACTCTTATTCCATAAAAATGATTTACTATTATGGAGAATAAAACATTAAACTGTCTTCATATTAAAAACAGATTTCATAATAAGAATGTTGTATTATATTGCATTGAATAAAAGAAAACTGTGGAATCTAACCTTTAAATGACTTATTAAATATCTCTATGCAAAACAAACATAGACTGCTTACATGATAAATACAGAAGTGAACATCATCAAGGCCTAAGCTGACACTGGGGTTAAGTTTTGAATTCAGAAGATTGAAATTTTGATTTAAACTCAGATGAGATTTTATACCTGAAAAGATTGTTTTTAAAAATGAAAGGGCTTTTCACTTACTGATTTTTCAGTTTTAAAGAATACAATTCTTTGTCACATATGTTGCTAGTATTTTTTTCTCAGTTATTATTGCTACTTGATGTGATTTCACTTATGATACAGGTGAAATAACATGTGCAAGCAATAGAAACAAAGTACAAAGCAAAAAGCAAGGATGGGGGTGGTAAGTATAGGCACAGCTGACTTCTGATAAGGCTGAAACCAGAGAAGTGAACCTTACCAGGACTACTTTTCCCCACATAACTTATGCTTGAATGAAGCCTTTCAAGCACGTGTATTTTCTCTTAAGGCATAGCACAGTCTCGTACTTACGAACACTAGAGAGCACTTGAGCATCATGCCCAGGGGTCATTTTTTAAATTATACTTTAAGTTCTGGGATACATGTGCAGAACGTGCAGGTTTGTTACATAGGTATATATGTGTCATGGTGGTTTGCTGCACTCATCAACCTGTCATCTACATTATGTATTTCTACTAATGCTATCCCTCCCCTAGCACCCCACCCCTGACAGGCCCCAGTGTGTGATGTTCCCCTCCCTGTGTCCATGTGTTCTTATTGTTCAACTTCCACTTATGAGTGAGAACATGCGCTGTAAGGTTTTCTGTTCCTGTGTTAGTTTGCTGAGAATGATGGTTTCCAGCCTCATCCATGTCCCTGCAAAGGACATAAGCTCATCCTTTTTTATGGCTGCATAGTATTCCATGGTGCATATGTGCCACATTTTCCTTATCCAGTCTATCACTGATGGGCATTAGGGTTTGTTCCAAGTCTTTCCTATTGTGAATAGTGCTTCAGTAAACATACGTGTGCATGTATCTTTATAGTAGAATGATTTATAATCCTTTGGGTATACACCCAGTAATGGGATTGCTGAGTCAAATGGTATTTCTCTGGTTCTAGATCCTTGAGGAATCACCACACTGTCTTCCACGATGGTTGAACTAATTTACACTCCCACCAACAGTGTAAAAGTGTTCCTATTTCTCCACATCCTCTCCAGCATGTGTTGTTTCCTGATTTTTTAATGATCACCATTCTAACTGGTGTGAGATGGTATCTCTTGTGGTTTTGACTTGCATTTCTCTAATGGTCAGTGATGATGGGATTTTTTTCATATGTTTGTTGGCCGCATAAATGTCTTCTTTTGAGAAGTGTCTGTTCATATCCTTTGTCCCCTTTTCGATGTTTTTTTCTTCTTGTAAATTTGTTTAAGTTCGTTGTAGATTCTGGATATTAGCCCTTTGTCAGATGGATAGATTGCAAAAGTTTTCTCCCATTCTGCAAGTTGCCCGTTCACTCTGATGATGGTTTCTTTTGCTGTGCAGGAGCTCTTCAGTTTAATTAGATCCCATTTGTCAATTTTGGCTTTTGTTGCCATTGCTTTGAGTGTTTTAGTCATGAAGTCTTTGCCCATGCCTATGTCCTGAATGGTATTGCCTAGGTTTTCTTCTAGGATTTTTATGGTTTTAGGTCTTACATTTAAGTCTTTAATCCATCTTGAGTTAATTTTTGTATAAGGTGTAAGGAAGGGGTCCAGTTTCAGTTTTCTGCATATGGCTAGCCACTTTTCCCAACACCATATATTAAATAGATAATCCTTTCTCCATTGCTTGTTTTTGTCAGGTTTGTCAAAAATCAGATGGTTGTAGATGTGTGGCATTATTTCTGAGGCCTCTGGTCTATATATCTGTTAGGTACCAGTACCATGCTGTTTTGGTTACTGTAGCTTTGTAGTACAGTTTGAAGTCAGGTAGCATGATGCCTCCAGCTTTGTTCTTTTTGCTAAGCATTGTCTTGGCTATATGGGCTCTTTTTTGGTTCTATATGAAATTTAAATTAGTTTTTTCCAATTCTGTAAAGAAAATGGTAGTTTAATGGGGATAGCATTGAATCTATAAATTACTTTGGGCAGTATGACCACTTTCATGATATTGATTCTTCCTACCCATGAGTATGGAATGTTTTTCCATTTGTCTATTTCCTATCTTATTTCCTTGAGTAGTGGTTTGTAGTTCTTCTTGAAGAACTTCACATCCCTTGTAAGTTGTATTCCCAGGTATTTTATTCTCTTTGTAGCAATTGTGAATGGGAGTTCACTCATGATTTGGCTCTCTTTTTGTTTATTATTGGTGTATAGGAACACTTGTGATTTTTGCACATTGATTTTGTATCATGAGACTTTGCTGAAGTTGCTTATCAGCTTAAGGAGATTTGGGGCTGAGATGATGGGGTTTGCTAGATATACAATCATGTCATCTGCAAACAGAGACAATTTGTCTCCCTCTCTTCCTACTTGAGTACCGTTTATTTCTTTCTCTCGCCTGATTGCCCTGGCCAGAACTTCCAATACTATTTTGAATAGGAATGGTGAGAGAGGGCATCCTTCTCTTGTGCCAGTTTTCAAAGGGAATGCTTCCAGCATTTGCCCATTCAGTATGATATCGGCTGTGGGTTTGTCATGAACAGGTCTTGTTATTTTGAGATACGTTCCATCAATACCTAGTTTATTGAGAATTTTTAGCATGAAGGGGTGTTTATTTTATAGAAGGCCTTTTCTGCATCTATTGAGATAATCATGTGGTTTTTGTCATTGGTTCTGTTTATGTGATGGGTTATGTTTACTGATTTGCATATGTTGAACCAACCTTTTATCCCAGGGATGAGGCCGACTTGATAATGGTGGATAAGCTTTTTGATGTGCTGCTGGATTTGGTTTGCCAGAATTTTATTGAGGATTTTCACATCGATGTTCATCAGGGATATTGGCCTGAAAGTTTCTTTTTTTGTTGTGTCTCTGCCAGGTTTTGGAATCAGGATGATGCTGACCTCATAAAATGAGTTAGGGAGGAGTCCCTATTTTTCTGTTGTTTGGAATACTTTCAGAAGGAATGGTACCAACTCCTCTTTGAATCTCTAGTAGAATTCAGCTGTGAATTTGTCTAATCTTGGGCTTTTTTTAGTTGGTAGGCTATTAATTACTGCCTCAATGTCAGAACTTGTTATTGGTCTATTCAGGGACTTGATTTCTTCCTGGTTTAGTCTTGGGAGGGCGTATGTGTCCAGGAATTTATCCATTTCTTCTAGATTTTCTAGTTTATTTATGTAGCAGTATTTATAGTATTCTCTGATGGTAGTTTGTATTTCCATGGAATCAGTAGTGATATCCCCTTTATCATTTTTTATTGTGGCTATTTGATTCTTCTCTGTTTTCTTCTTTATTATTCTGGCTAGTGGTCTATCTATTTTGTTAATCTTTTCAAAAAAACAGCTCCTTCATTCATTGATTTTTTTGAAGGGTTTTTCATGTCTCTATCTCTTTCAGTTCTGTTCCGATCTTAGTTATTTCTTGTCTTCTGCCAGTTTTTGGATTTGTTTGCTCTTGCTTCTCTGGTTCTTTCAATTGTGATGTTATGGTGTCGATTTTAGATCTTTCCTGCTTTCTCCTGTGGGCATTTAGTGCTATAAATTTCCCTCTAAACACTGCTTTAGCTGTGTCCCAGAGATACTGGTACATTGTGTCTTTGTTCTTATTGGTTTCAAAGAACTTATTTATTTCTGCCTTAAGTTTGTTATTTACCCAGAAGTCATTCAGGAGCAGGTTGTTCAGTTTCCATGTAGTTGTGTGGTTTTGACTCATTCTTAATCCTGAGTTCTAATTTGATCGCACTGTGGTCTGAGAGACGATTTGTTATGAGTTCTGTTCTTTTGCATTTGCTAAGGAGTGTTTTACTTCCAATTATGTTTAGAATAAGTGCAATGTGGTGCTGAGAAGAATGTATCTTCTGTTGATTTGGGGTGGAGAGTTCTGTAGATGTCTATTAGGTCTGCTTGGTCGAGAGCTGAGTTCAAGTCCTGAATATCCTTGTTAATTTTCTGTGTCATCGATCTGTCTAATATTGACAGTGGGGTGTTAAAGTATCCCACTATTATTGTGTGGGAGTCTAAGTCTCTTTGTAGGTCTCTAAGAACATACTCTATGAATCTCAGTTCTCCTGTATTGGTTGCATGTATATTTAGGATATTTAGCTCTTCTTGTTGCATTGATTCCTTTACCATTATGTAATGCTCTTCTTTGTCTTTTTTGATCTTTGTTGGTTTAAAGTCTGTTTTATCAGAGACTAGGATTGCAAGCCGTATTTTTTTTTTTTTTTTCGGCTTTCCATTTGCTTGGTAAATATTCCTCCATCCCTTTATTTTGAGCCTATGTGTGTCTATGTATGTGAGATGGGTCTCCTGAATACAGCACACCAACGAGTCTTGACTCTTTATCCAATTTGCTGGTCTGTGACTTTTTATTGGGGCATTTAGCACATTTACATTTAAGGTTAATATTGTTATATGTGAATTTGATCCTCTCATTATGATGCTAGCTGGTCATTTTGCCCATTAGTTGATGCAGTTTCTTCATAGTATTGATAGTCTTTACTATTTGGTATGTTTTTGCAGTGGTTGATACTGGGTTTTCCTTTCCATATTTAGTGCTTCCTTCAGGAACCCTTGTAGGGTAGGCCTGGTGGTGACAAAATCAGCATTTGCTTGTTTGTAAAGGATTTTATTTCTCCTTTGCTTATGAAGCTTAGTTTGGCTAGATATGAAATTCTGGGTTGAAAATTCTTTTCTTTAAGAATGTTAAATATTGGCCCACTTAGGGTCATCTTAAACAGTAAAATCACCCCCCCCCCCGCAAAAGAACAAACATGTGGTACTAAATAGACTGTGTAAAAAATGACACTTGCTTATGGATGAAGGCTGAAATGAGAAGGAAGAGCATGGCCTTTTTCCATTTTAGATGGAAACCTGCACATCTATTGGGTGCACCTTTTGCAGCCAATTTGGGTGCAAATTGTGTTTCACTCTGTTTATATTCAAAATGACTCAAGAAGCAATGCAAGTCTTGATTTGAGGGTAGCAAATAAATATTAGCAAAGAGACTAATTCGCAAATTTGTCCTCCACAAATAGTGAGGATAGACTTCGCATGGATGTGTGTATCACGTATTTTTTTCTTTCCTATGTTGTCTTCTTATCATCTAACAGAAGACATGTTAATAATTAAATTTATATCTCAGGAATTAAGTTATAGAATAGGAGAAATTATCACGTTATGTGGAAGTTTAATTTTAATATGATACATATTTAGAGATTAAATATGGTTTAAGTAGGTATAAATGGGTACCAAATTGACAATTTATAGATTGTGATGGTTTCATTGCTGGATCAACTTGACTAGGCAACAGTCCCCAGTTATTTAATTAAACACTAATTTAGGTATTACATGAAGGTGTATGAAAAATGTAACTAAAGCCCCAAATCAGTTGATTTTAAGGAAGAAACAGAATACTGGATAATCTTGGTGGGCCTGACTGAATCGGTTAAAAGGTCTTAAAAGCTGGGCCAAGATTTTCTCAGGAGCAGAAACTCCAGCTATAAACAGCAGTTCAATCTGTGCCTGTTGAGTTCAAGTCATTTATGGTTGGCCTTTCCTCATTGTCTCTTTTATGGACCTGCTTACACAATCATGTAAGCCAAGTCCTTGAAATACATACATACATACACACATAGTCAATCAATCTTACTGGTTCTATAATACTTTTCTTGATCTCATTCCTCCTTCCTGGGTTTCAAACAAAAACTGCTGTTCATGTTTGGTGATGGCAAGGAAAACTGGAACAAGAAGAATGGAAAAACTGGATAAAAATGTGGTTGAGGCTTTATCCACACTAATGGACATCTATTGCCCATAATCTTCCCTTATAAACCTCCTCCTAGGAAAGACTTGGAAAAAGTGGTTTTTGTTGTTTGTTTGTTTTTAATATTTTCTGATACTCTGGGTCCTTTCAATTTTAGGACCTTCTCCTGCTTAGGAAAAATTCGGGCTATTATTATTTCAGGTATTTTATCTGTTCCTTCTCTCTGCCACTGATTTACTCCTAATCTTTTTTCATGTCCTAATTAGTACTTCAATCACATTGTGCGCATCTGACACTTCATTCTGGCATGGACCTGTGGTCTTGTTGTTTCTTCAGCTGTGCACGTTGTTGAGCTTATCAGTGGCTAGCCACTACAATTCTAGCAGTTGGTCCTAAGATTAGCTGTATATGGAGCAGAGTTCTTGGCTCCATTATGTGATTACCTTCCTAGCTTTTTAGGTAGTTTGCTGGAGGTGTTTGACTGAGTTTTTTCCAGTGGAATGTGGGCAGAAATGGTGTGTGCTAGTCTGGAAATGGAACCTAAAAATCCTCCCACAAGATCCTTCGGCTCTCAAGCAGAGGATGTAGGCCAGGACTTCATGGTCTTAAGAAATGGTAAAATCTTGCACCCCTAAGAGACTATGATGCAACAGAACAATCAGCTTAGGACGAGGACACAAATGAGAAGTAAACTTTTACTGTGATAAACCACTGATGCCAGGATTACTTGATGCAGTAGTTAGCCTACCATAACTAATAACAACTAGTATATTCACAAGTCATAAAAAATTCCTTGTTATTTTCTCTAACCCTTTTAAAATGCCGTATGGTAATTCTTTAATGCGTACATCAAGTGTTGGACAAGTTTTTTTCTTAAAGTGCCAAAGAGTAAATACTTCAGGATTTGCAGTACATATGGTCTTCATTGTGTTACAATTCAGCTCTGCTGCTGTTGCATGAAAGGTGAAATAGACAATACATAAACAAATAGGGGTGGTTGTGTTCTAATAAAACTTTATTTACAAAAATGGGCAGCCAGCCCATTAGTCAGTGTCTGACCCCTAATTTAGATAATTAATCTCTCTGGATTTGTTTTCATTAAAAATGTGAGGTGGCATAAATTTAACTTTTTCTGCCAAATGAATAGTGAATTCTGATACCATTTATTAAATAGTATGTCTTTTTAAAGGTATAGACTGAATATATGCCTCCAAAATTCTTATGGAGGGATTTATGCCAGTTTTAAAGTCCAGTTTTAAAGTAATGAGATGGTTTATAAATCTGTATTCAGTCCCTAAAAACTATTTTTCTATTTCTTGGTCAATAGTGGGCTGTTTTGATTTCTGTAGCTTTAAAATATGATCTAGTATCTTCTATTGCAAAACTATAATTTTGGCTTATTTTTCAAAAATTTCTTGGCTAGTCTTGTACCTTATTCTTCAAAATTTTAGAATCGGCTTGTCATAAAATTTCTATAAAATTTTTTTGTTAGAATTTTTATTGGGACATCACTGAATGTATAAGCCTGTTTTGGAAATAGACTTTACTGTATTGAATCTTCTCATTCATAATCAAGGTATATGCCTTAACTTGGGCTGTGATAATAAAATACCATAAGCTGAATGGTTTATAACACAACAAACATTTATTTCTCTCAATTCTGGAGGCTGAGAAGTCCCACATCAAAGAACTGGCAGATCTAGTGTCTAGTGAAGACATGCTTCCTGGTTCATAGCTCGCCATCTTCTTGTTGAGTCCTCACATGTCGGAAGGGATGAGGGAGCTCCCTGCAGTCTCTTTTATAAGGGCACTAATCCCATTTCGGAGAGCTCTGACCTTATGATCTAATTACCCGCCAAGGGCCCCACATCCTAATGTATCACTTTAGGGTTAGGGTTTCAACATAGGAATTTTGGAGAGATATATTCAGTCTATACCAGTCTATTTCTCTATTTATTCACATCTTTATATTTCACAGTTGACTATTATTGATTTCTGTATAAGTTATATACATTTATTTGCATTTCTTTTTTTTTTTTTCCTCGAGATGGAGTCTCGCTCTGTCACCCAGGCTGGAGTGCAGTGGCGTGATGTCAGCTCACTGCAAGCTCCGCCTCCCAGGTTCATGCCATTCTCCTGCCTCAGCCTCCCCAGTAGCTGGGATTACAGGCGCCCACCACCACGCCCGGCTAATTTTTTGTATTTTTTAGTAGAGATGAGGTTTCACTGTATTAGCCAGGATGGTCTTGATCTCCTGACCTCGTGATCCGCTCGCCTCAGCCTCCCAAAGTGCTGGGATTACAGGCGTGGGCCACTGCGCCTGGCCATTTATATGCATTTCTTATTTGATTTATTTTGAAATACTGTACTACTGCTACTATAGTGAACTTTTTGGTATTTTATTATAATTGGTTATTAATATAATATCAGAAAGTTACTTTTGTGTGCTAATATTTAATTCAGATACTTTATGAACTGTTTGAATAGTTTTTCAGTTGTTTCTCTTGAAATACTATATGTGTAAACAAAGAAGGCACCCTTTCTTCCTTCCCTCCTTCCCATTCTTTATCCTTATAATCCATATCTGTGGCCACCCATTCCCTACCCAGAAATCCTCTCAGATGGGACTGTGGAGAACAATAAAGTGAGACTTTCTCAGAGAGTAGAACTAGAACTGTCAACTTGACTAAACAAAGAACACAATTCACTTCTAGGGTAAGGATTCCATGTAGTTCTGACCCAGTAATACTTGATATGTGCCATGCAGTATTAATTTTGTGTAATTCCCATCTCTCCCGTTACATGGCGCATTATTGCAGCCATCTTTATTTGCTTGTGTTGAGAGAAAATAATTGTTCATTAGCATATAGGTCACCAGAAAATGAGAAGCTAATTCTGGACCTCATGGAAAGGACTCCCTAATCCCTAAACAGCCTAGGCTTTAAACTGTATGCTGAAATTGAATGAGGCTTTGGAACTGCCTGGGGTTTATTTAATTTTATTCTCGCCTATTCATTCCCCCACCTTCACCATTTTTGTGAAAGTATGAATAATTTATTTTTTGTGTTTGTGGTCTTTTGGCTGTGATACATGACATACTTTCTTTGATATGTAACCTTCTTGGTCATTTGAATCTAAGTGATATATGGTCTTCAAAGATTTCTCTCTCACCAGCCTAGCTGTATGCGTATTTTGAATTCTTTTTCTAGTGTTTTTAGGGTTTCTATGCTGAGAAGGTTTTTCTAGACATCTACTCCACCACAATACTGGAAAAAGAAGTCCTGATTTTTGGAATCGAATTTTAGTAATCTTTGCTTTATTATCACAGGCTTTTCTCTATTGTCAGATTTTGCTGTGGGACAATTTTCTTTTTTGTGGGACAATTTTGTTCCTTTTTAAAATTTTTCTAGTTTTGTGAGTTGAAATGTAGATTAGATATTTTCAGTCTCTCTCATTTTCTAACTAATGCATTTTAGGCTACATTTTTTTCCTGTCTGTCACTTGGCTATATCTGAAGTTTTTGAAATGTAATGACCTGAATTAGTTCTAAATGAACTATTTTAATGTCCTCTTTGTCTTGAGTTACAAACCTTTTAAATTTCTAGCTTTATGCAATGTTATTATTATTCCTAGTTGTATTGCATTCAAGTGAGTGGAAGTTACTTATGCAATAGTATATAGTAATATAGTTTATATTAGTATATATATTTATATTAACATGTTAGCAAGATATAGTAATATAACAGTATACAGCAATGGTCTGACGAAATTGTATGTGTATTTGAAAATAATGTGCACTCTCTGGTTTGGGTTAAACATCTCCATACATAACTAATGGATGAAAGATCATTAAACTTTTTACCTAAATCTTCAATATTCTGACCTTTTTGTTTCAGAGAAAGAAGTAAATCTCCTATTAACATGGTTTACTTACCATTTTCTGTTTGTAATATCACTTTTTGCTTTCTATATTTTGGAGTTATTTTGTTTGCTATAGCTCCTATTGTTTTGCCCAGAGATGATCCCACTGTGGCATTTCCCATGGGCTCTCTCCTCCTCCCAGCCCCACCCTTACAGGCATGTAGCCTCTTGTTTCCATCTTTTAGAATACTGTTGTCCGATGTATTACCTTCTCCCTTTAATATAATCATGTCTTTTTCTTTTTTCAGTTGCTAGTCAATTGGAAATTCCTCTTGTTGTTTTAGGGTAGAGGTATTCCTTTTTAAAAAAAAAAAAATTTGAGTAAAGAATATATACTGTAGTATATATTCAATCTAATATGTTAAAATTTGAAATGCCTACTTATTTATTCATGCAAATATTTCAGATAAGAAATTCCTAAAAAACAGAGTTGTTTGGTCGAGGCATGTATATTTGAAATTGAGAGATAATGAAAAATTATTCTCCAGTGAGGGTATAGTCAGCCTTCTACCAAAAGAGTACACAATTGAGACCATTTCCACACATTTGTCATTAGTGATTGATATAAATCTTTTACATATTTTCTAATCCAAAAAAATTGCATTTTATTTGCATTAATTTTGAGTTCAAGTATAAATTCCTACTTGTACACTTTGATTAAAAGTGATATCTGGTTGGGCACAGTGGCTAATGCCTATAATCTGAGAACTTTAGGAAGCTGAGGCAGGAGGACCACTGGAGCCTTGCAGCTTGAACTGGGGTAACATAGTGAAACCCCATCTCTACAAAAAATTAAAAAAAAAAATTAGCTAGGAATGGTGGCATGTACCTGTAGTCCCAGCTACTTGGGAAACTGAAGTGGGAGGACTGCTTGAGTCTGGGAGTTTGAGGCTGCAGTAAGCTGTGATTGTGTCACTGTACTCCGTCTAGGTGACAGAGCAAGACCCTGTCTCAAAAATAAAAGTTTAAAAATTGATCTCTAAAATAAACGGATTGAATTACAAAGGGTGAGTTTGTGTTAGTCTTTTCTTTCAAAAAACTTAATCATAAGATCATAAACTTATGAGTAAGCTAAGAGTAGGCCAAATAATCAGATGATTACATTACCTATGACATGAAATAGAAAATACTGCTCATAAAAAGAATAAACAAACGTTTACTGGGCTGCCTTAATGTTTCAACTTTTCAGCCACAAAATAACTTAGACTTTCAAAATAAAGAAAGATATCTGTTACGTTTACACTAGGCTGAGTCCCAGTTAATTCTGGATACAGCCAACTGGACTGGGTAAATGTCTCTTCAACTCAACTGGAATACTCTTAGAATGAACTGTCTAAACATTTAAATAGGTAGTTTGTAAAAAAATTTAAAGTGGCAGGTTGCTGCCAGTATTTTATCTACAGCTCTAGATAAAGTAAATAAAAATGCTTACCACTGAGAGCAAGTGTCCTTGAATACTGTACTGCTACAATTGAGAAGTGAAAAGAGGATTTGAACAATGCTTCCAGCACCTAAAATCATGCTGCTTTAAAAATGCACCCTATCTAAAGTCATTTTGGCTTTCCTGTAAATCAGTATGTCTGTATACTCATAACTGGTATATAAGATGGCCATTCAGGCAAGTCAGTTTTATCTTACTATTGTTTGAATTAAGATAAATATTTATGTTTTAAAAATTATATACCTTCAATAAGTCATAAAAGGATAAAAGCAGATCTAAGTTAAAACCCAGATTTGACTTGAAAAATTAAGTAAATAATAGTATAGTCTATTCCAATCAAAGCTTGGGAAACATGTCACCAAGTACTTTCTGTCAGAGTTAATAGGATTAACAAAGAGAAATTATTTTATCACCTCCTTAGAGTACAGGGCTTCCCAACATTTGTCCTCATGCCATTCACAGAAAACATTTGCTCAGCCCATTAGGACAAACCAATGAGGAAGTTCCCAGTCTGAGATGACCAGCCACTCCAGGACTCACGTGGCCACCAGAGGGCTAGCACGCCTGCAACCCATTGTGGTACAATGACTGGAAAGCTCTGCTTAGACTCCTCATGATCTTCCTTACCCTGTATCCCATTCTCCCAGCCCCTCAAAATGCTATAGTTGTACTGCAGCTCTGTTCTCCATTGTAGTACTGAAATAGATAGTGAAGAATAGAAGAGGATAATGTGTAGGGGAGATAAAGGGGATGAAACAGTGTATTTTTGGCCAGTAAACTGTCTTATTTTGAGTTTGAGACTGTATACTTTCATCATTGTATCCCCTACAATCAAACACAATGCCTTGTGTATAGCTGTTGCTTATAGTTGACTGGACTGAAACTTTGGGTACCCATCACCACACCATTTTGAGTTCTTGCAATTCTAAGTGTCATAATTAGATCTTTAAATATACTTGAAAAAAGATGATAATAATTTCATAAAGGGAGATTGTGGTATTACTTACCTAATACTTTTTTGCCTTTAATAAGTCTTTTGATGATAAAAGCCAGCCTAAGTTAAAACCTAAGCAGTGTGGATCAAAAATAAAACAATGTACCATTTTCCCAACATTGTTAATGAGTTAGTTTTTAGGTTGAAAGAGCAAGTCAAAGTTTAAACCCCAAGTTGAACTAAGCCTCAGTTTTTAAACTGTAAAAAGGAAAATAGCAATAATAGTACAATAGTACATACCTCCTAAGGCTGTACATATTATACAAAATAATGCCTAAAGAATGCTTGTTACAGTGTCTGACATTGAGAAATCTCTTAACATTTTATCTATTACTTAGTACATCAACGGTATTCCATTAAACACATTAGCTCCTGAAATAACTTTTCAATTTGTTATATCTCTTAATAGGTATTAAATAAGTTCAAAGATTATAGAGTACTACAAAGTTTTTAAAAAATATGTCAATGTATGGCTTTGTGAGCTGAACAAATTTTCCCTGATATAGATAGCACAACATGCTTTTCAAATTATCTTTTATTTCCAAGAGAATGATACATTTCTTCTTAAAAATTAATATCAAAATACATACTATTTAAATGAATGAATGTGATCATTCATACAATCTTCTTCATACATTAAAATGTGAGGTTGACTTATAGTAGTCATATATATTAAGCCTGAACTGACTTTTTAAGACAACAGTAATGTAATGCCTCCTCTTTTTGAATCATGTGACAATGCCACTATTGAAATCACTAGTGGTAAAGTAACAATATTTATATAAATAAAAAACCTTGAAAATATTAAAGCTTTTTAAAAGATTCTGTAAAAATCTAATGATGTTATATGAAGTTCAAGAACAAATGTTTGAGTGATAAGTAGTTGAGTGCTATAGGAATTAATAACCAAGATTCCCTGTTCTCATGTTTACTATGTTCTAGTATAGGTAAGTAGACAATAAACAAATAAATCAGTAGATATGTATAATATTTTACATAGTGATAGGTCCTATGGAAAAGTTAAAAATTATGAAAAGAATACAGAATTCTATGGTTCATAAGTATTGAAAATACTCATTTCTTTTTTTTAACCAGATACAGGCTTACAAAATAGCCAGCTGTTCATAGTATTTTAGGAAGGAAAAGAAGATACTTGTTGAAGAAGGTTATGTTTTAAAAGTATGTGTGACAAATGACATAAATATTCAAATAATGCATTTTTAGGAAATCCTTTAACTTGAAAAATACACAAGTTATCCAGTAAGGACACAATTAGATAATATCAGATGCATAAAAGTTTATATTTCAGTAAAACACTCTGTGAAAAATGTGATTTAACCTTAATCTTAACTTTACATAGGTTGTTACAGGTATCAGTGTGGTCTCTGTTTAGATTTATTCTAAAATAAAAAAATGTTGACAAGTTATCAACAAGGCAGAAAACTTGAAACTTGATTTTGTTAGTTTGAGAAGGGTATTTTTTTAAATTTAATAATTAAGTACCTTACACTTCTCAAAAGAAGACATTTATGCAGCCAACAAACATGAAAAAAAGCCCATCATCACTGGTCATTAGAGAAATGCAAATCAAAACCACAATGAGAAACCATCTCACGCCAGTTAGAATGGCGATCATTAAGTCAGGAAACAACAGATGCTGGAGAGAATGTAGAGAAATGGGAAGCTTTTACACACTGTTGGTGGGAGTGTAAATTAGTTCAACCATTGTAGAAGACAGTGTGGTGATTCCTCAAGAATCTAGAACGAGAAATACCCTTTGACCCAGCAATCCCATTACTACAAAAGATTATAAATCATTCTACTGTAAAGACACATGCACACGTATGTTTATTGCAGCACTGTTCACAATAGTAAAGACTTGGAACCAATCCAAATGCCCATCAATGATAGACTGGATAAAGAAAACATGGCACATATACACCATGGAATACTATGCAGCCATAAAAAGGATGAGTTCATGTCCTTTTCAGGGATATGGATGAAGCTGGAAACCATCATTCTCAGCAAACTAACACAGGAACAGAAAACCAAACACCACATGTTCTCACTCATAAGTGGGAGTTGCACAATGAGAAAACATGGACACAGGGAGGAGAACATCACACACTGGGGCCTTTCATGGGGTCCGGGGCTAGGGGAGGGATAGCATTAGGAGAAATACCTAACGTAGATGATGGGTTGATGGGTGCAGCAAACCAACATGGCATGTGTATACCTATGTAACAAACCTGCACGTTCTGCATATGTATCCTAGAACTTACAGTATAAAAAATAAAAAAGAGTTAAGTATCTGAAATAGATTTGGGATTAAAATTATTTGTATTTCATCTTTTTGGGGCAACTTAAAAAATGCTATTATCAATATATTCCATTCATGAATCTGAAATTCATGAAATGAAAATAAGAAATCAATGGTTTGCAATATATCTTTTTTAAGGATTCCCTTTGGAGACAAAACATTTAAAATATACGTTAAAATGGAAAACTGTTTCTTAAAAATCAGAAATTACATTTTTCTATTGTCACTTTCAGTGCTATTTAGAAAATATAAATTTAAGCCTACATTTGCCTAGTTATAAATTACGTTTCACCCATAAACCAAAGCAGTTTTGTTGAATCACACTCAGTAAGTTATCACTTGATATAGGTTCCTCATAAGATGCTATTTACAAATATGTATTTCACAACCTTTAAAAAATTCTGAAAAACCACTGATCAAGGAAACAGAAATCTACCAGAAAAAAAAAAAAAAAAAAAGCCTCACAAACTTGTTAATGATTCTTCTCCCTTGAGAAACTGCCTAGGAGGAGCACATTCAGGTAATACATCTTTTCATTTTCGTTTTTCCATATTATTCTACAGAGATAATTTTGGGCACATTCCATCTAATTTCAAATCATACTACATGATAAAAGATTTTAAAAATAGTAATTAAAACACAACCTCTGACAAAAATTGTTTGAAAAAAGAAGTTGATGAAAACAAAAGTTTAAAACAAGTTTAAAACAAAAAAACTTGAGCTCAAACTTTGTGACTGGGCAACTCCTTTAAAAGTAAACATTCAGAAAAAACATTCAGAAAAAGTTCACGAAGTGTTTGAATAAGTTTAGAGGGTGACAAGTAGAGAGGGGTTGGACACGAAGTGGGCATTGAAAAAGATAGAATTGGGGGATAAAAAACATGGGCAAATAATTTTCTAAGAAAAAAGGAACAGAAAGAGGGATAAAGGAATGAACTGTTTCCAATGAGAAAGAACTCTATTTGTTCAGGACATAGTTGAAGGGCAGTAAGAAATGATTGTGAACTGAGATTGTAGCCAGCTAATGAAAGGTTCTCAACACCAGAGTAAGAACTTGGGCTTTTTTCAGTAAAAAAGAAGGAAGTGCAGACATACCTCCTTTTATTGTGCATCACCTTATTGCATTTTGCAGATATTGTGGTTTTGATAAATTGGTTTCTTTCAATCCTGTGTCCAGCAAGTCTATGAGTGCCATTTTTTTCAACAGCATGCTCTCATTTCATGTCTCTCTCACATTTTGGTAATTTTTGCAATATTTCAAATGTTTCCATTATTATTAAATCTATTTTAATGTTCTGTAATCAGTGATCTTTGATGTTTTTGTAAGTATTTGGAGGCAGCATGAACCATACCCATGTAAGGCAGTGAACGTAATAAAAACAAGTGTGTGTTTGGACTGCTCTACTAACCAGCTGTTCCCACATCCCTCTCTCCTTGAGACAAAATAAGATTGAAATTAGGCCAATTAATAATCCTACAATTGCCTCTAACTGTTCAAGTAAAAGGAAGAGTCACATATCTCTCAAATTCAATCAAAAGCTAGAAATAATTATACCTAGTCATCAAGAATTTCTCACCAAGGACAATCTTGGAAAGCCAAGATAGGCTGAAAGCTAGGTCTCTTGCACAAGTTGTGAATGCAAAGGCAAAGTTCTTGAAGGAAATTAAAAGTGCTATTTCCTTACTATAAGCAATTGAAAAGTGTTCCAGAAAACATGAATAAGAAAATGAAACAGCCTTATTGCCGATATGGGAATGTTTTAGTGGTCTGGATAGATCAAACCAGCCACAACATTGCCTTAAGCGAAAGCCTAATCCTGAGCAAAGCCCTAACATGCTTCAATTCTATGAAGGCTGAGAGAGATGAGGAAGCTATTGAAGAAAAGCTGGAAGCTACCAAGAGGTTGGTTAATGATGTTTAAGGAGATAAGTTGTTTCCGTAATATAAACGTGCAAGGTGAAGCAGTAAGTGCTGATGGAGAACCTGCAGTAAGTTATCCAGAATATCTAAGATCATTGATGAAAGTGCTTACACTAAACATATTTTCAAGATAAAACCTTCTTTTACTAAAAGGTGCCATCTAAAACTTTCATAGCTAAAGGAAAGTCAATGCTTGCCTTTAAAGCTTTAAAGGACAGGCTGACTCTCTTTAGTGGTGAATGTAGCTGGTGACTTTAAGTTGAAGCCAATGCTCATTTGCCATCCTGAAAATCCTAGGACCCTTAAAACTTTTACCTACTCTGCCTGTGTTCAATAAATGGAACAGTCTGGATAATAGGACATCTGTTTACAACACAGTTCACTGAATATTTTAAGCTCATTGTTGAGACCTGCTTGGAAAAAAAAAATTCCTAAGTATTACTACTCATTGACAATGTACCTGGTCACCCAACAGCTCTGATGATGTACAAATAGATTAATGTTGTTTTCATGCCTCTTAACACAACATGCATTCTGCAGCCATGGATCAGGGAGTAAATTTGACTTTTGAATATTACTATATAAGAAATACATTTTGTAAGACCATAGCTGTCATAGGTAGTGATTCCTCTGATGGATCTGGGCAAAGTAAATTGAAACCTTCCAGAAAGGATTTGCCATTCTAGATGCCATTAAGAACATTTGTGATTCAGGGGAAGAGGTCTAAACATGAACATTAACAGGAGTTTGAAAAGAAGTTGATTTCAACTTTCATGGATAATTTTGAGGGGTTCATGACTTCGGTGAAGGAAGTCACAGCAGATGTGGAAATAACAAGAGAACTAAAATTTAGCAATGGAGTCTGTAGATGTGACTGAATTGCTACAACTTGACGCCAAAACTTGAACAGATGAGGAATTGTTTCTTATGAATGAGCTAAGAAAGTGGTTTCTTGAGTTGGAGTCTACTGGTGAAGATGGCTGAGACCATTGCTGAAATGACAATAAAGAATTTAGAAAATTATTTAAACATGGTTGATAAAACAGAGGCAGGGTTTGAGAGGACTGGCTCCAATTTTGGGAAAAGACCTACCATTGGCAAAATGCTATCAAAACAGCATCACATGCTAGAGAAATCTTTCATAAAAGGACAAGGCAATAGATGTGATAAACTTCATCGTTGTCTTAAGAAATTGCCATAGCCACCCCAACTTTAGTAACCACTACATGGATCTATCAGCAAACAACATCCAGACAAGATCCTCTGCCAGCAAAAGGAGTACAAACTTCTGAACGTTCAGATGATTGTTAACATTTTTTAGCAATAGTGTGTGTGTGTGTGTGTGTGTGTGTATGCATATATTTTATATGGGGTCTCGCCATGTTGACCAGTTTGGTCTTGAACTTCTGGGCTCAGGTGATCCTCCCACCTTGGCCTCTGAAAGTGCTGGGATTACAGGTGTGAGCCACTGCACACAGCCTATTTTTTATTAAGGCATATATATTGTGTTTTTCGACATAATGCTATTGCACACTTAATAGACTACAGTATGATGTAAACATAACTTTCATATGCACTGGGAAACCAAAAAAAGGTGTGTAACTTGCTTTATTATATCACTTTGTCAATATGGTGTGGAACCAAACCTGCAGTATATCCAAGGTATGTCTATAATATCAAGGGAAATTTCACATACGAGATAAATTCCAGAGACATTACAGAGGTAGAATGGATAAAGCTTGAGTACTGATTGGAAGTTAAGTGAATGAAAAAAAGAAATCAAAGATAATGCTAAAGTGGAGTTCAGGTAAGGACTACAAGGATGAAAAGGATTAAAGGTAAAAGATTTTCAGTATCTACACTGATTTGTTTATGTCAAGGAAATTTCAAAAGCATAGCCAAAATACATGAGTGATACAAATTTTATTTTTCATGCTGAAATTTTTTTACAAATTTTATTGCATCATACACAACTACAAGAGTAACAGTTACAACTGAATTAAAAAAATAGCACTTTGGGGGCATTTCTATTTGTTTGCTACTATCATAAGCATGTTTTGTTACATGAACAGCAATAATAATTACAATTACAGAACTGCTCAATTCATAAATGTAGTAAGTGTGTCATGATGGAGGCTACTACATAATATAAACAGTTAAGTGCCCAAACATATTTTCATATTCTATATTATTTATTATATAACTAGAATCAAAGATTAGAATCTAGGTAATACCATCATTCAAATATCTGACTAAGTGAATCAAGTGAGCAAGCACGTCAAATCATTTTCCAAAACCTGTTATAGTTTAGTTCTAACGAAAAATATAAGATGAAACATACAAGGCATGGCTTGTTAATAATTTATGCCTAAAACCATTATATAATAAAAATCTGCATTTTTGCAACTTGGCATTTGTTTCATCTGACACAATGATAAAAAAGATGAATAGTACTATCAGCACTTGGAATTACCCAACTACAGCTGATACAGTACCTCCCAGACTTCTCGTTTCTAAAATTCTGGGGAAGTGGGACAATTTGAACTATAACAGTCTACATGGTAGTAATATTACCTTTTGGCCATTGGCTCAATACTAATCCTTTTTTGTTTCTTAATATACAAAATACGCTGAAATCGTATCTCTTAAAACACATTTCAATTAATGTAATTAAAAACAGAAGGGTAACAGCTTCCTTTTAGAAGACTTAGATTTAGTTATGAAAATTTGCCATATTTGTTAACGGAACATTTTTAGGGTCAAATATAGATCATACTGTATTTTTCAATTTAGAGTCTGTGATAAATACTTGTACAAATAACTATAAACGCAACCAAATTAGTTTTAAAAATGTAAATTACCATTTTTATCTCCTTAGTAACTTTAATCACTTGATTTTATCCAATTTAAGGACAAACTTCAAAAATCCACTGTGAAATTTGTATTCTGACTAAGCACAAAAGTACACAAATATTAGTTCTAGTCAGAAATTTCAGCTGACAAGTGAAAATCTCACTTTGAAAGTAGATCTGGGACACGGAAGTTAAATTTTTGATCTAAACACATCATAAATATATTGTTGTAATGTAAAAATAATTTTTTAAAAGAAATGTTTAACAGTCTTTTTACTCTACCATCTCAAACATGTAAAATTTTTCCCTAAAAGAAAATAGTCTAAGATAAACATCTCATCTGAAACCCAACTTTATAAAATAGAATAAAACGAATTACTCTTATATGTACTTGAGCCAAGTAGTTGCTGCTTCCAGATGTGAGCTAAAAATCATGACCTAATGACATTATGGTAAGCAACCTTATGCTTATAACCCTAGTAACTTGAAATTCAATTCGTATTGCTTATCAAAGACCCATATGTATTTGTAAATTTAAAAATTTACATCTTTTAAAAAGTACCTAACAATTTTCTTAAATAAAATATAATTATTATATAAAGAACTGTTTATTCTAAGAACTTCAAAAGACAAACAAAATGGGGTGCGGGAGAGTTGGGCACATGCCCTCCAAGAAAATATCTAGAATTATATCACAATAATAAGGCTAAGAACCATGAAGGATTTATTAGGCTAAAGTTTCAAGTCTCCTAATATGTTACTTTAATTGTGTTTTTGATGGTCTCCTACCTATTTGAACATTGCAGTGTCCTTTCCAAACTGCAAATCAGACAATCTGAAGTGTGCTATATTTTATTGTAATTTTCTTAGAGAAAATAATGGCTTCACTGGCCTAACAAAAAAGGCACAGAAAAACTGTACACAAATAAAATATAGCCATTTAAATGTTCCATACTTCAGATGGTTATTCAGTAATTTTAAACAATTTATGTGGTATCTAATATTTTCATACTATTCTTATTTCAAATCTCAAATACATTAATCTCTATTATTTATAAATAATTTCCTTAGACAATGGATCAGTCTTACCTTTATTGGAATGATGAAGGGGTACTAAATTTTAACAGAAAATTAAGCTAAAGATTATGTTCCAAAGCATTTTATAAGTGTTCATTCTCCATTTAAAATATTTTAGAAAACAATGCTACCAAAATCTTAGTCCAGCAGTATTAGTTTGATTGTCACTACTAACTATTTGAACTTTCCTCTCGTTTTTAATCATACCAATCTGAGTCAGCAGGGATTTCCAATATATATTTTAAACGATAGAACACAGATATGGGAGACAGAGAAACTTGGTCTGGCTCCAACTGTACTACTTAGTAAGTATGTAATCTTCAGCCAGTCCCTCAACTTCTTCACGCCTTTCCTTCCTCTTCTAAAAGATAAGGAGCCTATCACTCTCCTTTGTTGGACTCATGGAACTGTGGGAAATCACATAAGAAAAACATAGGAAAGAACTCTAAAAAGGGCCAATGTGCTATCAACATACAGAGGTTTGTTATAGTACTGGATTTTATTAGAATGACCAGTCTACTAGGGTGTAACTTAAAGTTATTCCAGGAAGTACCAGAAAAATTTCTGTAACATATCTTTACCATGTCCTCTGGATAGGGTCTGAGAGCAGTTTAGAAAAGTGTATTAATACGTATCCTATTCCTGTGGAAAAAAGCACATTGGACATTGACCTAAGAAAAGCTAAAAGCCTCATTCACTCTTTCTAGATGTTTTATGGCTATACTTCTGCTTCACCTGAATGTGTGTTTGTAGTTTTATTAATTTACAGCCTGTTTTGTTCTAGGCTTATTCTGACAGTTACTTAACTCTCTCTGAAAGTAGCCACATGCCATCTTTATTTCCCTTCTATTTTTTTACTTGTTTCAAATTCTTGTTTTTTTTCTGACTCAAATTCCACTAAAACTAGATAGAGTAAAAAAAAAAAATTCAAAAGATGAAGAAAAAAAGATTCAAAATTAAGTGACTAAAAGCACATGTTTCTTCTACTTTCCATCCTTTTCAGGAGATACTATGCATGCACTCTAATGGTATATAAGAAGCACAGATCATCAGAAAAATCTGTTTAATTTACACAATGTAATTTTCCAAGGTTAAAAGACATAAGCAAGAAATTTTCCAAGGTTAAAAGACACAAGCAAGAAAACAAGGATTGATTTTTGTATGAGTATATCTAAAAGATAATTTTGAAGAAATGAATGGTGATAATGAAGTAAATGGGACATGAGGACAGGATGGGAACATAATAGAAAGGATATGATAAAATGCCTTTAACTTTTTTTGATTTTACACAGTCACTAAATGTGTAAAATTTACACATTTTAGTAAATGTGTAGTTCACTAGCTAAATATGAAAGCAGACAGGTGACTGGTCACATATGGAGAAGCAGATTTGGAAGCCCTACTAGAGATATAGGTGATTTTTTGAAGTCACATAATTAAAAATTTTGAGACAAAAGGGGACCTATATCATATATAGACATAGATCATGTCAAATGAGAAAATGAGAATGAGATAAAAAATACAAACAGAATCTGTATCAGAGAAGTATGCAGTAGTAGTCAGAAAATATAGCAGAAGAAAAACGAAAATGAAGTTTTTTTTTTTTTTTTTTTTAACTGGAAAGGCCATAATGAACTTAAAGGACTGATTTGGGTTTAATAGTAAGGATGGCTTGAGTTAGCAATGAATTAAGAGAAGACTAGTGTTAAAACACACACACACACACACACACACACACACATATTCAACGAATTTAAGATAGGAAAACTTGGAGAAAATAATATGAAAATTAAGGGGAAACCTGAGTGTGTTTAAAGGCAGAATTAAATAAAGCTTATGTTTTAGGGTTGAGAGAGTCAGACTAATAAACAGGCTGTTTCAGACCTAAGTTAGGCACTTAGGGATGGGGAAAGGGAAACCTGATTTCTGTCACGAGAAAACAGAACGAAATTAATCTCAACCCACCTACATTTTTTGGTATCATAACCACTCCTACACTTAGTACATATTTTAAATGTCCCTAGAACTTGGTAAGTGAAAAGACAAAAAAAATCAAATGAAAAATATTGAAAATATAAAACAGCAAAGTTGAATAAGTCAATAATCTATATTTGAAAACAATTTTAAATAAAATTAAAACCAAAAGTAGAAAACTATAAAAAAGTAACTACTAGAGGCATCATATTCCAAGTGATATGCAAAGTGATTAAATTTCTAAATAGGTTTTATTTTAGCCACCATCATTTAATGACAGGATTTCTTGAACAACTTCTATCAAAAAAATAATTTCCTCCTCTGAAACATTGATAAAATTGATAACTGGGTACCTAACAGTTGTAAAACATGTCTACACCATTCTTTAGTACGAAAAGCAACATAAAAAAAATGGAGCATCAAAATATTTTATTTCAAATTTATTTTATGCCAGATCCAACACGTAATTGGAACCTATTCCCAATCTATGGGTTTCTGAATTTCATTTTCCTATTTATTGTATTTTTATGAGAAACTTGTTCTAATGAATCTGTACCACTTTATTTGACATTGACTAATGCTGTATAAAAGCCATGCACAGTTTATTTACAGTATTGTACATTAAATGATAATGTTTGAAGATCACACAAAGATTTCACAAAACTATAATACAGAAAGATGTGTGAAAACATTAGGGGCTTTCAAAATTTTAGGTATGAAATTTTGCAAAGATTATTTTGACTTATAAGTGTTAGGCAATCACTAACCTGAAATAAGTGACAAAAACATGCAGATGATTACCGTTTCAGCAAATGAAAAGCTATAAATGTCTAGCTAAAAGCTAAAATACTGTGTAGCTGAAATACTACCATATAACAATGGGAATTTATAAAACAGGAAAAAAGGTTATTCTTTAAAAGTCTTCCATGAATAATAGACTTTCAGTAATTTTCTATAAAAACATTCAGAAATTAAGTTTCTCAAATTATGTTTATCACCAAAATTATGTTTTCAGTAGTGACTGGAGCTATGACTTAAATAATTATTTATTGTACTATAGGGGAAGTATCAGCTTTTCCCTATGGGGATAGGCTGGAGAAGGAAAGCAACCAGTAAATTTAGATTCAAGTAAAAGATCCTAGTACAAATATATTGTTAATACAGAGTGGAGAGTTACAAGAACTGCAGGTCCACATACTTTTAACTGTACTCTTAGAAGTGTAAACTTTAGGTTTGTTCAATTTAAGGTCTCCTATTAGGAAATACCTCTTCATTGAGAGTATAGGAAATATCAATAGATATTTCTTCTTTAAATCCATCTCTTCCAGTTTTTACTGTTGTGGCTGAAGTACATTTAAATATTCAGACTGCCCCAACTGATAAGTTGTGTTTCTTCCACAGTCGACATACTGATACCTCTCCTGGGATATCTGTTCAGAGTGGCCAAAGTATGTTGTTGTCACAGTAACTCTAAAAATAATGTAAGTGAGGAGAGACATTTAATAGTTATATTAGAAGTTTTTCCATAATGAGACTACTTTTACACATAAAAATTATCTCCCAGAAGAGAATATTTGATTAATGATAACTTAATATTGTGCACAGAATCCTCTTAAGGAATATTTCCCCAACAGACAACAAAAATGGATAACTGAGTGAGCCCTGTCAATATCATTACACATAATAAGTGTAATATTTTAAAATGATTATCTTCTGTTAAAAATATAAAAGTTCACTATATGCTTAAAAGTGACCATGGTTCTCTTATCATAGAAAAAAAGGTTAATCAAATGTCAGCTAATGGTCAAAACACCAAACCTATAATCAACAACGTGTTATTGGCTTAGATAACACCCAATTTACAAACCAATAATATTCTTATTACTGTTAATGACTATTTGTCAAGGGAGTAAGGAATTGGATGTGGGGCTCAGTTCGCTGTATCCTTTCCATTTTCCTGAACTCTTGTGACATCCAGATTCACCATTTAGCAGTCACATAGTCTTTCACTACTTCTCTGAGCAACCGTTTCCTAATTTTTAAAGTGGGTGATATTTACTCATAGCACTCTTGTAAGGCTTAAAAACCAACTGAGGTGGCATTTATAAAGATGTGTATATTATAAGCCAATGTTATAAATCTAAAATGTTAACAAGCAATATCTCTTTCAAAAAAGATTTGTACTTACTGCATCATGAGTACTATGTTATGCACTTTGATGGATATCAGAGTACAGAAATCACTGTTAAAGAAATTAAAATGTGAACAAACGCAAGTTACTACATTATAAATTAAAAATTCTCCTTCCTATATTAAAGCTAACGGAGATGCTAAGAATATATAATAAGCATTTATTGGTTGAGCATTTTCTATACTTCAAACAATGACTGATATATTCATGACTTCTTACTCGAAAAACATGTATGTATTCACACCACTGCAGTTGCAGGGTTGTTTAAATGCAGGCTATAAATTACTTATATATTTTGCTCATATTCTGAAATTTTGATAACTAGGTTATTATCTACCCTAAAATTCTGTATCTACGCTTATTCAAAAGATGATGAAAATTTGTAATTATTTTAACATAGTAACTAAGTTTAACACAATAACATAGTAACGAAAAATAAAGTGACATGGTATATATGACCCTAATTCTGAAAAATAAATAAAAAACAAATTTTATGTGTATACATACATGAATATATGTTGAAAAAGAGGAACAGAGAGGACCAGAAGCCAGAATACTACATAATGTACTCTTTTTGACTGATAACAGAAATTAAAAAATATGTATACTCTTTATACTTTATACACTTCATTATTTGATAATAAAAAGTTATTATAAATCAGAACTTACTACATATAACTCATTTCCTCTGCTATAATGGTAGGTACTGTGTAATCAATCTGAAAGGCAAAAGGAGAAAAATCGATAGAGAATAGGATCAAAACATCAAATATTTCAGATATACTTCATAACTTCAAAGAATTAGAAATTTTTCTCCCTTTACAAGCTTGATTCTCAAAGATTTCATCTGGTATGTGTATAAGACACATTTCTTTTTCTTTTTTTTCTTTTTTTGAGACAGGATCTCACTGTGTCACCCAGTTTGGAGTACAGCGGTGTGATCATGGCTTGCGAGCCTCGACCTGCTGGGCTCAAGTGATCCTCCCACCTCAGCCTCCCCAGTAGGTGGGATGAGAGGTGCACACTACCACACTCAGCACATTTTTTTATTTTTTGTAGAGATGAGGTTTCACCATGTTGCCCAGGCTGGTCTCGAATTCCTGGGCTCAAGCAGTCCACCGAGCTCAGCCTCCCAAGGTGCTGGGATCACAGGCATGAGCCACTGTACCCAGCGGAGACACATTTCTAAATCAAGTTTTTGAGGAAATCCCCCACCTCCTTCAAGTTATATGATATACAAAGTTGACATTCATTTAACTCTTACAAAGTATTTCATGATTGAGTCTTACTTGTTTCATATCAAGTGGACCAATATTGGTTATGTTGTTTAAGCGTGCCTTTCCAATAACTGTTTTTGAAAATTGAACTTGGGCAGTGATGTTTTCAACTTCGACAGAATAATAGTTATTGTTCGTTATATTTAGTGTGTTCTACAAAAAAAGGAGGCAGAAAATGTACAAGTTAGCTAAAAATAAATATACAAATATGTATTTAAAATTAAAGTAACTTCAGCTGTGGCTATGCTTCATTAATTAAGAAAAAGAAAGTAATACCAAAATGTCAAAGAAAATTAAACCAATTATTTGGTTTTATGCATGAGTACTATGTAAGTAATATGCCAAGAATAAAAACATAATTCAACATTTAAAAAAACAGAAAATGTACAGCTTCAGAATATTAGTAGGCTGTTTCCTATTCTATTAAATACAAAGATGATCATTTAAAATGTTCAACAGTACCTAAAATAATCTTTTTTTTTTTTTAAAAGAAATCGCTATTTCAACTTATACACTAGTAGAGATTTACAACAGCTCACTATGAAGAAGAAATGGGCTAGATTCAAGTCTGGTTGGTTGGGGAGAAATGTGGTTGCATCATTCACATGCTTAAGTAACAACTAATAGCTGGGATCACCTTCTACATTTCTAATTTACAACAATCATCTCAAATTACTGTAAAAAAGTCATTAAAAAATTTAAAAATGTTAAACAAAAAATAACAGGTATATAAAAGATCTAAAACACTCATACCAAAAGGTATCATAAACAAAATCCGTAACACTAAATGATAAATAAAAGAAATATTTGTAAGCATCGGTTATAATCTATAACATGCAAAGAGCCCTTACAAATTGAAAAGAAAAAGACAAAACTCTAACAGGAAATGAAAAAAGAACAAAGGATATACATAAACAAATCAAAAAGGTACAAAGCTAAATGGCCAAAAATATTTTACAATGCTCAAATTCATTTATAGTTAGGAAAAACTTAATTTAAGTAAAAATGGAATATTGCTTTAAATTCCTCAAACTAGTACAATTTATAGAAAGCACCAAATTCTATTCCTGGCACAGATATGGGAAAAGGGTATATTTGCATACTGCTAGCAAACATGTGAAGTGTTACAGCCATTTCATCAGTAATTTAGTTATATACATTAAAATTAGAATTATGTATAGACTTTGATCTAGCAATCCTACTTCTGAGCACCTATTCCACAGAAATAAAAACATTAGGATGCTAATGAGTGTTATTTGGAATGGGAAAAAAAATCCTGACAATAAAATGAATTCTATTCATAAAAAGAATGAATAAATTATATTAAGTCCATATATGGAATATTATGAAGCCATCAAAAAGAATCAAGTCAGATAATTAGGCAAGATTTTTACAAGGTATTAACAAATGTGAAAACCAAGATGCACATAAATAAGTACTAAATAATATTTTTTAAAAATACTGATTTTTATAAAGCTGAATATGTGAGTGTATACATAAATGTTAATAGGAATATGGAGAAAGATATGAAAAGATGCAATACGGGATGAGTTGAAGGAGAGAAAATAGTTTTAGTAAAAAAGGATGAAAGAATATGCTACAGTCAGCAATCATATGATTACATTTATGGAGTCATTTACATTGGTATAGTCACAAATGTAAAGAAATTTCAAAAAAGTTCTCTAACAGTAAAAATAATCTTTAAATATATAAACATTTTATCTATTTGGCTCTTAATGTTCATGTCAATTGCATTTCTAGACATGATAGGAAAGAGATAGTTAATCTGAGGTCAATGGATCTTCTGATAAGACCAAGGATTGAAATTTAGAAGAATCTTGGAAGTCTTTGTATATGCAAAATTATGCTGGTACATGTCTTTTTCTGTACTGTCCATAAGTTTCATTAGAATATTTAAAGGATCAATGATGTAATACAGGTTGAGAATACAAATGCTTATGAGAATTAAGACAAAAAATAAGATAGAATAAATAAAAATTTAGTAATGAAGGTTAGACATTTGTTGCTCAGAGTAGTGAGAATCCATTTAATTTAAAAGATGAAAAGAGATCACCATAATTATTAACAAAGACCCTAAACTACCTATGATCTTTAATTGGCAAATGTACTTTCAGGAATTTATCCTAAAGAAATAACTTGAAATGGAAACAAAGTTTAAGCACAAAGATGTTTTCTGAATATTTGTAAGAGTAAAATTAAACATCCATTAAGAAAATGGTTGAATTAATTATAATATGATCATGTAAAAGACTACACAAGACCATTTAACACGGGAAAAGGTACTGTGACCTCAGTTGAAATGTGCATTTGTATATATGTGAATGAATGTGTGTATCCTTTACACATGAGAATGATGATATTCATAAATGTATATGCACAGTTCGTAAATATAAGTATATGGTAATAGTTCGACCTAGGTAGTAGAAGTAAAAATCTTTATACATTATAGTTTTCAAATGTCTTATAATGACAAATATTTTCATAAGTAGAAAGACAAATGTTACTAAAAAGTAGTACTACTAATATATACTAATTTTAAGAAAGCAAAGCAGTTCCATTTCCAAACTACTGATAGATAATGTACAGAAAATTCAGCCTCTTATCTCACTGTCATCTACTTAAACTTAATGTTTATCCAAATAATCTTATTTTTCATTTAATGTTCAGTCTGTCTCAGTTTAAGTGACAGTATTCCAAAATGTGAGAATTTCTCCATAATTATTTAAAATAGAGTATGATATTCACATTTAAATATACTTGCTGGTACTTAAAAGAAAACATCACATGGCTTTTTATTATTTATTAGTACATATTTATGTTATTTGACATGAAAAAAGGCTTTGGAGGTAGGCCAAAAAAAGTCTGGCCAATGTTTTAAACAGTGTACAAAAAAGAAAATATGTTCCTTGTTCCAAAGGGCTAAGTGAGAAAATATCCAACAATTTCCCAGTCGTATAGCATTGTGTTACAAATGTTTTATTCACATATATATACATATATTTTCCCATATTGTTGTTTTTAAAGAAAAAGCCCTTAAACTGGCAACTTTTGACAGAAAGCAATAAGGATAAATGGATCCACGGGATCCATTTTTTCTCTGTAATTAAGTAGTGATTCCACTTTAACATACCATTCCATTTCACTCACTGTCCTGACAAACCTCCCTCTTTCCAACCACCACCACAGACATCTCTACCTCAACCTTAACCATACCATTCACCTCTGCAAGAAAAAACAACTATCACTCTTCCTGGCAGATCACTGTCACTCAGGTATATCTCATGGCTGGCCAATAATTATCATCCCTTTTCCTAATTCAATAGTTAGCAAACCATGCTCTTTTCAAACAAATGTTAACATGTAAAACAGGTAGAAAACCTCTCTAAGGTTTCTGTTTGTTTTGTTTTAATGAGTGGCAAAGCTACACAGTCCTTTCAAAAACAATGTCCTAAGAAACACACATTGTTTCCAAAAAGAACAAAGCTGGAGGCATCACTTCAAACTATACTACAAGGCTATAGTAACCAAAACAGCATGGTACTGGTACCAAAACAGAGATATAGACCAATGGAACAGAACACAGCCCTCAGAAATCATACCACACATCTACAACCATCTGATCTTTGACAAACCTGACAAAAACAAGAAATGGGGAAAGGATTCCCTATTTAATAAATGGTCCTGGGAAAACTGGCTTGTCATATGTAGAAAGCTGAAACTGGATCCCTTCCTTACACCTTGTACAAAAATTAACTCAAGATGGATTAAAGACTTAAATGTTAGACCTAATATTTAAAAAACCTAAAACCATAAAAACCCTAGAAGAAAACCTAGGCAATACCATTCGGGATGTAGGCACGGGCAAGGACTTCACGACTAAAACACCAAAAGCAATGGCAACAAAAGCCAAAATTGACAAATGGGATCTAATTAAAGCAAAAAGCTTCTGCACAGCAAAAGAAACTATCATCAGAGTGAATAGGCAACCTAAAGAATGGGAGAAAACTTTTGCTATCTACCCATCTGACAAATGGCTAATATCCAGGATCTACAAAGAACTTAAATCAAACAACCCCATCAAAAAGTGGGCGAAGGATATGAACAGACACTTCTCAAAAGAAGACATTTATGCAGCCAACAGACACATGAAAAAATGCTCATCATCACTGGCCATCAGAAAAATGCAAATCAAAACCACAATGAGATATCATCTCACACCAGTTAGAATGACGATCGTTAAAAAAACAGATGGTGGAGAGGATGTGGAGAAACATGAACACTTTTACACTGTTGCTGGGACTGTAAACTAGTTCAACCATTGTGGAAGACAGTGTGGTGATTACTCAAGGATCTAGAACTAGAAATACCATTTGACCCAGCCATCCCATTACTGGCTATATACCCAAAGGATTATAAATCATGCTACTATAAAGACACATGAACACGTTGTGTTTATTGCGGCACTATTCACAATAGTAAAGACTTGGAAACAACCGAAATGTCTGTCAATTATAGACTGGATTAAGAAAATGTGGCACATATACACCATGGAATACTATGCAGCCATAAAAAAGGATGAGTTCATGTCCTTTGTAGGTACATGGATGAAGCTAGAAACCATCATTCTAAGCAAACTATCACAAGGACAGAAAACCAAACACCACATGTTCTCACTCACAGGTGGGAATTGAACAATGACAACACTTGGATACAGGGAGGGGAACATCACACACTGGGGCCTGTCGTGAGGTGGAGGGATGGGGGAGGGATAGCATTAGGAGAAATACCTAATGTAAATGATGAGTTAATGGGTGCAGCACACCAACATGGCACCTGTATACATATGTAACAAACCTGCACGTTGTGCACATGTACCCTAGAACTTAAATAATAATTAAAAAAAACACAGAGGGCATTTTCACATATGCTAATTTACAAAAGAGAAACCAGTCTCTTGTATTTCATCTTTAAAGCTGATAAAGGAATGGTCTATTAAAGGTGGCAAAAACTGTATTTCCCAAATACAATGAAATGAAAACGTTACATTTATAAAATCTATCAAATCAACTATGTCAACAGTTTGCTAGAAGTTATTCAGAGTCATATGTTGAAAAGTAAATTGTAATACCTTTTTGCTTTTTTTAGTTTATTTTACCCTCCTAAAGACATTTTCAAATGCTAAATGATTCTGTATATACAGAATTGCCAGTATTTATTATTGCTATTTTTAGCAGAACCAGAAATGGTAGAGAAGGTCAATACAGAAAAGACATACAGAAAGCACACTGACCAGTGTCACATTTAACAAACATTTCTTCTCAATGGGGACAAAGGTGCTGCTTAATAGGATAAAAGAATGAAGTTAAACATTTTTCATATAAATTTATACTCACTGTGATATTTAAATAAATTGTACGCTTCTGAACATCATAACTGACATAGGCTGATTTTACACCAATGTATTTCACGTCGATAGAGCGAGGGAAAAGGAAAAACACAGCCAATCCAGAAAGGAGTAGACAGACAAACACAGAAGCCATCACATACAGCTTTCTGAAAAGGAAAAGAAGGTATTTAAGTACACGTGCATCAGAAATTATATAATGCAACATTAGAGAAGGTACGTTCAATTTCCCCCATTTATCAGCAGCAACATATATAAGATACTAAATGTGACCAAATTTTCACATCTGAAAGTATTGGGTATGGTTGAGTCTGAGTCTATTAAGTGTTCAGATGTTCTCTTTAAAAGATGAAATTGGCGGGATGCGGTGGCTCATGGCTGTAATCCCAGCACTTTGAGAGGCTGAGGCGGGCGTATCACGAGGTCAGGAGTTCAAGACCAGCCTGACCAACACGGTGAAACCCCATCTCTACTAAAAACACAAAAATTAGCCAGGCGTGGTGGTGCATGCCTGTAATCTCAGCTACTCAGGAGGCTGAGGCAGGAGAATAGCTTGAACCCAGGAGGCAGAGGTTGGAGTGAACTGAGATCGCACCACCGCACTCCTGCCTGGACGAGAGAGCAAGATTCCGTATCAAAAAAAAAAAAAGGAATCACATTTTTGGACACTGAGATTTTGGGCTTAAAAACAACAGAACATTTACTTTCGTGACTGCCAGAGCAGTTTTCACATTAGATTCAAGCTGAGGAGCTTCATACAAACACACATTTCAAAACTCCCTCTGAATTCACTGAAGCAGAATTTTCACATGTGAGTTTTGCCATTACATGATCCCCTAAAGTGATTGCTCATCAGAACCATCTTAGAAATAATAATGATGGGGAAGGGAGAGCATTAGGAAAAACAGCTAATCATGCTGGCCTTAATACCTAGGGGATGGGTTGATAGGTACAACAAACCACCATGGCACACATTTACCTATGTAACAAACCTGCACATCCTCCATATTTTTAAAATTAAATAAATGACACAACCACATGCCTCATCAATGATTCTTACTATAATTAGTCTTTTTTTCAGTATTCTCATCTCAAAGTACTTATGTACTCAGTTTTTAAGATATTCTTTACATTGATCAACTCTGCTTTGAAGGTGTTGTTACGTTTCTTTTTCTAATCAAGAAAAGATATATTATGCAGGTATAAGACAAGGAAAAAACTAAAACTTACATGCCTTTGATATTCTTCTAACTCTCCTGAAATGTATTTTCTCCATTTCTTGCTCTTTCCAATATTTGTAGGTAAAAATTTCCTCTTTTCAAGGTTAACCTCAAAACCAGAGTTTCAAATAACTATTTCCTGTTCTCTCTAATATACAAGTCCTCTACTGGGTGCCCACAACATCCTTTTTTGTTTCTGAGTCTTGCATGACAATTACTTATTTTCCTTACATTCTACTTATACAAAAATTTTCCATTTTATTGTTTCTTCCACTCTCTCTTTGCCATTTCCTTTCTAAATGCTCTGATGGATTTAATCTTTGTATGTATTACAAGAGCAATTAAAGTGCCTCCTGCAGATATTTTATAAATATTTCTTAGTGTTTTAAGTTGCCCAAGTTAAGAACAGAGCAAACTGGTTTATTAAAAAACAAAACAATACAAGCAAACACAAATTTGCTAAGTCACTGCTACTAAGTCCATGCTGTTGTCTTGAGCAAACAAAGCAGTTCCCACTCACTCATTTTGGACTCCCGAAACCTGAGTAGGGTAGTGATCCCCACTGGATTACCTAACAGGAAATTTAAACAACGTTTATAGTATCTACAATACACCAAAATACATAAAAAGGCATAAGAGTTTAACATCATCACAATAAAATCTGAACTTTGTTGGATTTTCTACACTTCAGTGTTTTATTTTTAATTACTTATGGGCTGGCGAATCCATCATAATCTATTTAGTCCTTAGGACTTATAAGTCAGTCCTAGTTGTGAATAAATGAATCATGTTCTAAATTACTCTGTGTACCAAGTTTGTAGCCATAACAAACGTTATTGAACCTGGTGGGACAATAAAACAACATTCCATCTAGTATTTCATTCCAAATTGAAAAGTTGGCTAGTTTACTGACAAAATATATGTCTCCATTACAAAATTAATTAGTAATGATTTTTCTTATGGCTCTAGTGATAGCAACCAAATCCTGGGAGTTATAAGGTGCTGATGAAGTTATGAAAGTTGTGTGGTATATCTGCAATCAAGTTAGAATTCCACTTTCGCCATTTCCTACCTGCAGTATTTAACGCAGTCTACTTTTCTTCTGCTTTAAAATCCATGTTTGAGGATTAAATGACATAGCTAAAGTATACAGACAAAAGCAATTGATAAATATAATTTTCTAATAATCTCACCACAATTCACTCAATTTGTAAAGGAATAAAGACCCAAAGTTGTTCCCAAAATATTATAATTTTATTACAAATTGAGAAACAACAACTGTTCTTGGCCTTGTGTGAGCTCTGAGGACTATTCCCTCTGCTCCTATTGGGTGGTCTTTCCTCAGCCTCAGGTATGTTCCTCACACATATATGTTGATCAGGACACAGCTGCAGGCTTAAGAGCACCCTCTCCAGCTCTCTACCTTCTGGTACTCGGCCCTGCTAACTCTAGTCATTTTGGCTTTCTGGACACCCAGTTCCATCTCCTCCATTGAGGAAGACCACTGAGCTCTGCCTGGGTTGGTTCCTTCCTTGTGCTGCAGGCTGGAACCTTTCTCAGACAGTAAGCTGGTACAATCACAGGGCTTGCTGGTGCAATCATAGGGCTTATCTCCTTTGTTTTTGCTTTCTGTGCTGGCTGATGTCCAATGTCTGAAAATATTGCTTACTATATTTGTCCAGTTTTACAGTGATTTTAGGTGGGGTATTTCAGGCATTATTCTATTTGGGTAGAAAGTGGAAAATTCAATTTCTTTGATTTTGTATCTCTTTGGTCTTACTGCTAAAACTCCTGCTCCCTAAGGCATTTATGTAATAACTTATTTACTTTAAGTATAAAATTTCCAAACTACACCAAAGGTACTCCTAACAATGCAACTATTAAGTACCGTTTAAAATTTGTTGTGATTCTCTTTGCCATTTGGAACACAACTTACTAGACATTTATAGTCATAGTACAATGTTTTCAAGTCACTTAAAATAATTATTTCAGTTTTGTTAGTGTCACCAACTTCATATACAGTTAGAATAATGTTTTCTTTTGTCTCAATTTTTGGCAGTTACTTTTGATTTCATCTTTTATGTAAAAAAATATGTACACAGATATAAACACACACACACACACACACACACACACACACACACTTTACTTGCTTATCCACTCCCTCTTCCAAATTCCTTCCCAAACTCAGAGGTGAACCAATTGTATTAGATTTGGTTTATCATCCCATTGTTTGTCTCTTTGTGTGTATATGTGTGGGTGTGAGTGCGTGGTGTTTTCAAAGAAAAACATATTGTCAATATCACACTGTAGTAAAATACAGTTCTCCTTCCATTTTACCATTGTGTACATGTAGTATCTTATTCCATCAGTCCTCTATTATTGGTATTTACATTGTTTCCAGTTGTTTGCTTCTGCAAACATTGGCACAATGAATAATTTGTGCAAATACCATTTACTATATTTGACAACTATCCTTCGAATAAATTTTTCAAAGTAGGATTCCTGAGCCAAAAAGTAAATGCAGATGTAATTTGGCAAATAATGCCAAATTTTCATTCACTAGCAAGGAGTGAATATGCTTGTTTTCAGTCACTACTGTTGACAACTGTATGTTGTCAACATTTTGGATTTTTGCCAATGTGGTAGAAATGGCATCTGAGTGTAGTTTTAATTTGCATTTCTATTATGAGCAAGATTGGACATCTTTTCAAATGTTTAAAGGTCATTTGCATTTCTTTTTTGTGAACTAGCTGTTCATAGCTTCTATTCTGCTTTGGAGGTTGGCCTTTTTCTCAAATTCTGAAGCTCTTTATAGAGTAAGGATATTGGCCCTCTGTCTGTGATACGATTTGTAAACATTACTACTCAGTTTGCTATTTGTATTTTGACTTCAGTTAAGGTTTTGTCTTCATCCTGTAAAAGTTTGTCAAATTTATCTTTTCTGCATTCAAAATCATAGTTTAAAAAGTTCTCCCACTTTTAGGTTATAAAGGGATTAATCCTAATTTCCTTCATATTCATATCTGTCTATACATTTTGTAATAAAAGGTCAGACTGTTTATAAAATCCTTGGTTCGTTTTATTTTCCTGATTTAAATATGTCACGCCACTGCTTATCTGTTTGAGGCATTGTAGTCAAGAAGCAGCATGCCAATCTGATTTTCTAACATTTATAAATTAATTGATCCTTTTGCCTGGGTATTTAGGAGTTTTGTTGTTTTCTTAACCTTAAAGTTCAAGAATTTCACTAACATGGGTTGATTTTTTTCAGGATTGTGGTGTCTTTTCAATATGTAGGTCTCTGTGTTCTTGATTTAATGTTTTGCATTTGTTCAGTTCTATTCCTTTGGTTTTCTTCTTCAGATGCTCCAATTACATACATGTTTAGTTTTCTTTATTTGACTTTTAGACATTTTCTCTCAAATCCTTTACATCAATTTGTTGTTTATGTTTTCATTCCTCTTGTTTAGGTTCTATTTCCCTGACTGTATTTCCAATGTATTTGTACTTGTGTTCTTCCAGTTTTGTGGAAATGTTTTTCTTCTAATTCTTTCCAGAGGTCTGTAAATTCTCTTTGCACATACTCTCATTGTTCAGTTATCTCATTTCTGAGCTTCTCAATTTCTGCCTTATGCTGTCCTGTTATAGCTTCTATAGTATTAAGTTAAAGTGTTCATCTGCTCTTCTCACATGCCTTTATTAAAGTGTCAGTATTTTGCTTAGCTTACTTTCTTCAACTTCTTAAAAAGTATATTTTTATAAGGCTTTGTTGCAATCCTTTCCAGGTGCTCATGTTTAAATGAAAAGAGCTTTTGTACTTTTAAGAAAAGGTTCCATTTTCGGTGATGGAATATGCCAGCGTTGCTTTGCTAGCTTCACTGTTCAAGGGCTCCATCCTCTGTTGATATACAAAGTATTTGAAAACATGGCCTCCATGTATATTTATCTCCACAGTTTTGAGATGATCTCCCTAATATCTGAATCTGTTCTCTCCTTCCTTCCTAACTCCTGTTCTGTAAACATTGGATTCTACTCAACAAGTTTTTTTCTTGAGGATATGTATCTGTATCCTTTTGCAGTAATTTTTGTTTCCACATTTCCTAAGGTCTCTGAGGATTTAGGATGGTCCAGTTCCTTCTGATCTTCTTGAAGATACTTAGCAGATCTCTGTGGTCTTTTTGCACTTTCCCCAAGCTAGAGCATGCAAATCTTGTCATTTCTGCAGATTATTCTTGGAAATATTTGCTGGGTGTCCTCTTCTTTTGGGACAAAGTATTTGCTTTGTGTATCAGGGCTCATATGATCCTTAGTAACTCTTTTTGCTTTCCTTCACAACCTTCACACAGCTGCTAAGGCAGTTGGGGTCCCTGCTGTCATCATGTTTAAATACCAATTTTTATCCTGGGGTTGTGGAGTACACCTTATCATCCAATTTTTAATGAAAATTTTATGTGTGTGTATGTGTTTCCTACTGCTATTCTAGATCTATTTACATAGATTTGAGAAGATAAAGATACCATACCGCTTTCAAGACCTTACCCCAACCAGAAAATCCCTTCTTGTCTGTTTAAGGATACAAAGCATATGATGACATAATTTAACAATGTGACAGCATTTTTCCTTTTAATAGTTTTAACTAGTTATTATACATAATTTGAAAAAATACAAAAAACAAAAATAAAACATAAAACACTGCCATATTCTCAGAATCACTTACGTTCTTCTTGGCCTTAATCTCTGATCACTATATGGAATCAATGCCACCAGTTGGTTTTCTTGCCCTAAATGTGAAAGAAGTAAGTTTAGAAATTACTATGATTAGTTAAAAATATAATGGCTCCCCATCACAATCTGGTTTGGAAAGACCAGAATATCATCTGGCACTCATCTGTTTCCTTTAGTAAATTGCTAAGTCTTCAGAAAGTACCCAGCAGAAGTTCTAGAGAAGACAGCACGTTTTTTCACACCTAAATGTCTAGCTAAAAAAAAAAGTATAACAAATGAGGGCTCCATTACTTTTTCTTCCACTAAAAAAAATCTAAGTCCTTGCTTTCAGAAGAGCTAAATTTACCAGGCCTTCCTTCAGCTTCACTGGTGTCCATTAAGACTCTGATTTGGTTGTCTGGATGACAGAAGAAGAAACATATTGGTATCTCCCTTTCCTGAAACCTCTATCCTCTCTATCATTGCAGAGCTTCTGACACTCTCCCCCTTGAAAACCAAAACCGGCCTTTGAAGTAGAAGTCTCAAGCTTTAACAGCCCCCTACATAATGAGCCTTCCAGGGCCCTTTCAGGTCTCACCCCAATCCAGATTAAAGTCACTTCAAAATCCATGATTTCTTTCTTGGGTTGAGCTATATCCATAAGTTTAAAGGATAAATGGACCTTTAAATGTCAATTTTATAATCTTATTAGAAGTTGGCTTATCATATTAACTATTAAGGTACCAGATAGTCAAGTTCTCTTTAAAAGCTTTCTAAAATGCTTCTGTTATTCCCCCCGACACATCTATACTCTTCCTCTCATCTGTGCTCCCCCATCACACCCATATATAATTATACAAATACATATAACATGGCTATCTGTATCTTTGTGCGTTTACATATCTCACCTTGTTTAGTGGTATTCATCTGGCTAAAACTACAACCCTGGTTAAAACCAACCCTCTGGCTCCTATGCATATATCAACACAGCTAAACATGGACACACAGAAACACACAACTACACTCACTGGTTTCATTTTTGATCACTCATGTCAAGTAGCACTTAATGATGTCAACAATCATATTACATTTCCCAAGTTGATACTCTCTAGCTGTCTCTCCAAGACCACAATTTTACAACTTCAACTCTCTTCAAATCTTTAATATCTTCTTCGCTATCTTCATTCTTAGTTCATTATGTGATAAACGGAAGAGAATTTCTACAAGCTTCTATTATCAGATCTATCCACCTACCTGCTTCTGTGTCCATACTTTACCTTCTCTTTTATTACCAAGAATAAACTACCTGTGCTTATAACTTACCTTTTATAGAAAAAAAGAGCAGCTCTTTGTTCTTGTGCAGTAGATCTGCCCTTTCGTCTATTCAAGAACATTGCTCCAATAATTCTCTTATCTCCTGAATTACCAATGTTTTCTCTACAGATAATTCTCATCAGTATACAAGTGTCTATTATTCACTCCATATTACAAAAAAAAAAAAAAATCCCTCACCTGACCTCACAGCCCCTTCTAATGACCACCTCTCTTCTCTCTGCTATGGAGCCAAACTCCTCAGAAAATCTATTTTCTCTCTATGTAACATCTCCTATGCACTCTTGAGCCCACTCTATACATGCTACACATGACTTTACCAAAACTGCTCTTTTAAACTCTCCTGTGGCCTCCATATAACCAAATCCAATGGCCAGTTCTCAGTCTTCACACTACCCAATCTATCAGTAGCATATGAAAGTTGGTTACTCTTTCCTCCTTGGTATACGTTCTTCACTTATCTTCCATGATACCAGACACAATGATTTCCTCCTCTCATTCTAACTGTTCTTTCTCAGGGTCCTTTGTTAATTCTTTCACTGACCTTGATATGCTACAGTGTCTCAGGATTCAGTGCTAGGTTCTCACTTTGCTATCTGCACTGACTAGCTTGCCGCTGTCATCCAGCTGAGCTTTAAGTGTCATCTATACATTGGTAACTTGAGGCTGGGCCCTGCAATTGAATTCCTGACCCTTATGATAACTAACTGCCTAATGAACACACCCACTTCCATGTCAAATAGGCATCTCCAAATATCCATGTCTAAACTTGAGCTCCTGAACTCTCCTGTGACATATATATTCAAATAATCTTTTTTTTCAATTTTAGTACATTGCTACTACATTCTTTCAGTTGCTCAAACAAACAAACCCAAAAAAACAAAAAACTCTGGAGTCACCCTTGATTTCCTACTTTCCATAATCTGTATCCAGGCGGCCAAAAAAGTTTACTGGTCATACCTCAAAAATGTAACCAGACTGCTAAAACAGTACTCCCCTATCCCCTGGGCCTGGTGCATTAATCCCTTCAACTACAATAATTATTTTATTCTTAAATAGCTACTATCCCTGTGAAAATAAAACCATCATACTCAAAGGCCAACGCAAATGTAAACTTCAATTCCAACCCACAGCATTTTAAGATACATTTTAAGCATCTTAAAAATGTATACAAAGTATACTTTACACTTTGTCCTTCTTCCCTCTGGGTGTCTCCAGGGTCACATATCAACTTTCACCAAGAAGATAATGAGAATAGCATAAAGTATCTTTATTATTTCTACTTATTGCCACTGTTCCTAAAGTAGCCTACAAGCAGCACATAGGGGATTATTTCCTTCTGACATCCCCTATGATATATCACAAACAATTTTTTTTTTTCAATTTGGCTCATTTTCACATACCATCCCTCTTCATAGAGTTTCTTTAACTGATTAGGGCACAGCCAGCTTATTATTCTTCTTTAGATAATGAATTAAAAATATTAGGTTGGGCAGGCGTGGTGGCTCACAGCTGTAATTCTAACACTTTGGGAGGCCAAGGCTGGATGATCACTTGAGCCCAAGAGTTTGACATCATCCTGGGAAACATGGGGAAACTCCATCCTTATTATTAAAAATAATAAAATTTTAAAAATAACATGAAAGAAGAAGCTTCCTTACACATTAATTCTGGCTGGGCATGGTGGCTTACTGCTATAATCCTAGCACTCTGGGAGGCCGAGATGGGAGGATTGCTTGAGGACAGGAGTTCAAGACCAGCCTGGCCAACAATTGCGAGATCTCATGTCTTAAAAAAAAAAAAAAAAAAAAAAAAGTCAACAAATTACTTAAATTGCTTCTAACATCTGATATAGCAAAGTAGCAAGTAACTATGATGTCATCTCTATAGATGCCAAATAGGACTAAAAGTTTTCGCTTACAAGGCAGTGAATATCTGCTATAATAGCAGGTGGGAATGAAAAAATACTGGAGGTAGTGAGGTGGTTTTCTTTACTGCTTTAGGAACCTTAATTAATATTTTATTTGTTTCTTTTGCATCTTTTTGACTGAAGGTAACTGATATATTTCAACTTTAATTCTAAGAGTCCTCTAAAACAGGTGGTTCCTGAGACCCATAGTTTTTATAATACTTGAGCAAATACCTAAAATCATTATTTAAAGGGAAAACAATGCAATAACACATACCCCTAGGAATTCTTCCTGTTCCCTGACAAGTAGGGCAGGTGACACTATCTCTTCCTGTAAATTCCACATATGGAAACTGAGAGACATCTCCATTTCTTCCATCTTCATTATGGACTTCACTATTAACCAGTCCATTCCTCATGTTTTCAGATGTGACTCCATCATAAGCATCTTCTTTGCTTGAATGCAAAGGCAAATGAGAAAGAGACTTTCCCATGTCTAAAGAAAAATAAAAATCTTACAGTAAACTTCAGGGAAAAAAGTACATTCAAGAACACTGAGATATTTACACTAATGAATTTAGAAAAGTCAAGGAACAAACTCTGTAAAACATTTGAAGGGATTTATTCTGAGCCAAAAATGAGGGAACAAGGCCTGAGGCAGTCTCAACAGGTCCTGAGAAAATGTCCTCAAGGTAGTTGGGTTACAGCTTGATTATACATTTTGGAAACAGAAATTACAGGCAGAGGCATAAATCAATAGATGTAAGGTATACATTAATTCAGCCCAGAAAAGCAGGACATTTTGAAGCAGGGGTGGAAGGCTGGGGGGTGTCCAGGTCATAGGTGCATAGGTGGATTTAAAGATTTCCTAACGGCAATTGGTTGAAACTGTTAAACTCTACCTGAGGAGTTGAAGTCAGCAGAAAGAAATCTTCGTAGTTAAGACAAGGGAGGAGGTTGTGGAAGCAAAGGTTCTTATTATGTAGATGATGCCTCCAGGTAGCAGGCTTCAGAGAGAATAGTTTGTAAATGTCTCTTATTACTCCTTAAAATATTCTAGGCTCTTGGTTAAATCGCTGCTGAATTAGGAAAAGATCTGGAAAGGAAAGGGGATTCTGTATAGAATGTGGATCTTCCCCACGAGAGACAGCTTTGCACGGCCATTTCAAAGAAATATATTTTGGGGTAAGATATTTCAATTTCTCTCAGGGCCTGCTATCTGTCAAGTGATTCTATATCAGAGTCAGGTTGGGATTTGATATCTTATTGCTACAAAGAGACTCTTGTTAGTCTTAAAATCTCTGTTTTAATTAATGCTGGTCAGTTGTGCCTGAATTCCAAAGAGAGGAAGGTACAAGGAGGCATGTTCAATCCCCTCCGCCCACCTTTTCATCATGGCCTGAACTACGTTTTTAGGTTTACTTTGGAATGCCCTTGACAGAGAAGTGGGGTCCACTTAGTTCGGGGGCTCAGAATTTTATTTTTGGTTTACAGAACAAATATTAAGAGAATTTTCAAACTACCTTTTGGATTATACCTTTTGGATTAGGATTATATTCAATCAAAATAATGTCTGAAACAAAGGAGCCATTTACCAGAGTCCAGAAGTGTTTTTTTAAACAAATAATGTGAAATGATGTCCTATCATGCTTATGATGAGAATGGGCTTTCAAACATTAACATTTGACAAAAGTCTACACCTGCAGGTTCTCTGAAAAGAAACATGCAGGTTTCATTTTTCTTAGAATAAAATAAAAATACATTCTACCTTTTAACTAGTTGGCACTAAAGGCAAAAATTGCTTTGGGTAGATGATAACTAGGTATTTGATGTATATCACCAAGTAACTTCAAAGTAGTACGTTTCAGCCTCTGAAAATTCGCGCACCTTTGTGATAAATACAATCACCACTCTTTTCCATCCTTAAATTTCTTGCTTTAAACATTTAAACACTTGCAACAACAATAAAAAGCCCAAAATTCCAAAATCGTGCAGTTTTTTTTACATTCAACAGTTGACAGAGTTAAAATTATGAAGCCAATGTTCCAAAATATTAAATATAATTTGCCAATACAAAGCAGCAAAATTTAGAACACTAACTTCAAAAATTTTAGGTTAAGAGTATCAAAATAACAATACAACTGTAAAAATCTAAGTAGAAATAATTAGTACTAGTGCCTACAGAAAAATAACTTCTGCAGGTAGATAATGAAGTAACTTTATACTTAAGATCATACCCTTTTAAAGCTGAAAAGAACTTAATAGTCATATAATACACCCTGCTGGTGTTTTCCTGCTTATATCCTGAGAAAAAATAAAGTGAAAAAGTAAAACTTAAAAACAACATAATTATATGCCTTCTAAATTTGATATGTCTTTTATTGGTTCCTAAAAATAGATTACAGACATTCAGACAGATAGCATTTCTTTCAAAAATTCTCACTTATTTGATTAAACAAAACAGACATTCCAAGTAAGTCAATTCATCCTAGAGTATGAGGAAAATTTTACTTTCTAGAATTGGCATGCCTGATGGGAGGCTGCTTGGTGGGTACACTCTGTGTTGCTCCAGTGCTGGATGCACTGAGGGCTCTGACTTCACCAGGATGTCGTGTATCAATGTAGCAAATTGCACTTGTACCCCATGAATATATACAAAATAAATACAAAGATAAAAAAATAAAATTCGCATGCCATCCACTTGTTGCTGTCACTCAAACAATTAAAAAAACTATACAAATGGTATGCAAATTGTAAAATGAGATTTTCACTTTCAAAAAAAATAAATCAATGTATTTATAAAAATCACTGCCCACATCAAAAATACAAATGATTTATGACTTCTAAAAAATCATTGTCTTAATTTGGCTCAATGACACAATACCCCAGTCAAATCAACACCTGCCAGCCACAGGTAGGTTAGGGAAGACTTAACATCACTGTCTCCACACACTGTAACCTTGGGGTATATGCGGAACACTAGATGAATTGGGATCATTGGGCCTTATCAGCAAGGCCTTACGGGCACCCTTGCTGGGATCTCAGTCAACACAGCCAGGCTGTAAGCTGCATCTTAACTGCAGCGTGTTGAGAAGAAAGACATAGAAAGGCAAACTCAAGTGGCTCTCCGTTTCAGCCTGTTTTGTGTCCTAATCTAATAGCTGCCATGATCGATTCTGCTTTAGGTAGGTGTTTGGACAAGTGCCAGACTTTGTGAGACACTGGGAATCCCTGGCCTTCTCTACTAGATTTTCCTTAGAGAACTGACAAGTTTAACCACTTTTATTCTTGGAGACTCAATGGTTTAAAAAAGGGGTGCTAGACCCTCTTCTGCAACCTCTCAGGGCTCAATGTTATTATAGCGGTTCCTTACTTTACTGGAAGCCAACATGGATATCAGACTCAGTTTGGAGAGAAAAAATATATCACAGCACTCCAATTTAAATGGCTCTTGATCTTCTGTGTAGACACTGGTTTTAGTTCTAAAAGGGCTTGAGAACTAAGGAAACCAGCGCCTTTGAAAAGCTCCATAAACAACACCTAGCACAAAGCCTACTCTGTAAAGCTGAAAAATAAGATCCCGGCACCACGGTAAGAAAATTCATCAACAGCAAAAGCAAGAGGGCCACCTGGCGCTCAAGGTGTGAGGGCCTAGAGGCAACCCAGAGGCCGGGCTTGGGCCGAAGCCGGGTGTTCCCAGGCTAGGCCTCATTAGAGGCGACACAGCAACTCGATCACGAGCCCTGACCGCCGCCGTACCTGCGGCGGGCCCAGCACCCCAGTGGCCTCCCCTCCTTGTCAGGCCCGGCTCAGCCGCGGCGCAGCCGCTCAGCCCCGCTCCGGAAGGGGACCTGGGGACTGCACGTCCAGGGTCGCTCACCGGCACGCAGGGCACTGCGCAGTCCCGGGCTGCTTCGGCGCGGACAGGGCCGAGGACAGGGTCGCGGAGTCCACAGTCCCGGGAGCCGGGGGGTGGAGCGACCAGCCTGGAGCGCGCGGCCGCCGCAGAGCTGGGACGGGGGAGGGGTAGGACAACGACGGCATCAGCAGAGGCCAAGCGCTGCTGCAACCTGCGCCCGCGCCTGCGCAGAGCGCTCCCGGAGGGGGTGGAGGGGGTGGGTGCCCCTGGCGTGCGCGTGACGCATGCGCCCTTCTTCCTCCTGCTTGAGCTCAGAGGCGTCGATCATGTATGTGAGATTGTGCGCTCTCCAGGTTTCATTACCTTCGTGTCCCCCAGACTTCAAAGTAAAGTGTCCACTCTAGCCACGAATTACCTAGGAACAGTCGCTCCTCCTTTTTCCCATATCAGACCATTTCCTTTTGCAAAGGGGAAAAATGTGCACCATCTGCCTCAGCTTTCAGCTGAGCAGCCTCCACGCTCACGCAATGCGAGTTGTCGCTGACACTCTGGTCCCTAGGAATGGAATAAACTGGTCCGTACACACGCCGCTGACAGCAGCAAAGCTACTTCTATTTTAATTTAGAAACTTGCCAACTAGAAGGAAACAGCAAGCGGCAAGGCTGTATTTTTTGTTTTTGTTCGGTTTCGTTTTGCTTTGCCCACGCTGCCCCTCCATACCCCTTAACTCTGGTGCTAGTTACAGGTGTGTGAAATCCCGTCTCGGATCCCAGTACTTCAGCTCTTCGCTGTGGGTTGGGGCTGCCCTCCCCCATCGTCTAGGTCATTTCACTTAGAAGATAAGAACAACGACAAAGAGTCGTTCTGAGGGATCAATGAGATGCCGGTAATAATATTAAGGGCACTCTAGTCTCATTGCCTGCGGAGAGTTTAACGTTTAATGAATGGTAGGCATTGTTATAGTCACAGGAGCAAGGAAGTGAGAGTCAGATATTTCTCTCCTCCAAGAGGATCAGTGTGATCCTGTTAGAATTCCCTGATTCTAATTGGGAAATGAAGCTATGTAAAAGTAGGAAATACAAGTCAGAACAATATACAATTTAATGTTTAAAAGGATTACTGTAGATCCTTATGTGAGATAACGAGCTTTCTCATACAATGTTGTCGGAGATTTAAAACTCCTAAGTTTTCTGGCTGACAGTCAATATGTATCAAGACTATTAAAATGTTCACATCGTTTGGCCCAGCAATTCCACTCTTTCAGAAGTATCCTAAACCTAATGAGAACTCTAAAAAGATTTGGGTATGAGGTGTGTCCATTTGAATAAACTGAATGTCCAACAAGGGACATTGATAAAATCATTATTTTTCAACTCCTTATATTTAGCCCATATTTTCCAAAGGGGAGGGTCAGGGTGTCTTCCATTAACATTGTTTGAAATTTCAAAATTAATAGGTTAGTTAAAACAAATCAGAATCATGGGGGAAAATTTTTCTCAAAATTATTGACAGTCCATCTGTGGAGATATGATGTTCCCCTTGGAATTACTGAGTTTTTAAAAGTATGGAATAGCCATCTATTGAATTTTTATAAAGCCAGTAAAAACCATCTTATAAGGATGTTATGCGGAGTGATATAAAGTTAAAATCAGGATGCAAAGTATAGGATGTGAGGTATTGTAATAGGATATAAAGTATATTCACATATAGATAACATATAGATATAAATGTACATTACATATCTGCCTTGAAATGGAAAGAAATATACAAAATATAAATAGTTGCCTGTAGTTTGAGAGCATGGATGTTTTTTCTTTATTATTGTTAAATTGGCAAATGGTTCTATAATGTAACATGTATTATTCTTAAGTGAAAAAGTTACTTTTTTCTTTAATTCTTAAGGGAGTATTTAGTGTTTTCTCAACCTTATCATTTAACTTAAAACGTGCTGGCCATATAGCACAGTTCCTTATCCAAATTCCTGGAATTCACATAGGAATAAGTCTTCCTAGGAGAACGTTGCTGTAAGAAGCAGTTTAGTAGCAGGGTTGGGAACACAGCCTTAGGAGCCATATGGCCTGAAAATCAGCCTAGCCTGACAGAGATATACAAAATCTCTGTAAGAGTGGGCAAAATACTTAGCCTTTTTTATACCTAATTTTTATTATCTGCAAATTGAAGATAGTAATGATGTCTATCTCAAAGTGTTATAGATGGGAACTGATACCTGCGGGGCAATCAGTAAATATTAGATATTATGGTTACAAATTTATCATCCATATAACAAGGAAGTACTTTAAAGACAGATATTGAATGTTTGGTACATTTGTTCCTATGCCGTTATTTTTCATCAAAGCACATTTTGAAAGGAAAATTTTCTGAAAAGCTTCCGATTATTTGATTAACAATGATTTCTTGAGTTCTGAGTTCAGTACTGGTCTAGGTGCTATCAGATATAAAGGCCAGTGATTTTTAACAGTGGGATAAGTTTGAATAGAAGAACATTCTTTCTTAATGATTTCTGGTTATATTTAGTATGATGCTGAAGCTAAGGGATTTCTCTAGGTTGTACTAAATCTTGAAAACAGCCTTATCTCTCATTTCAATTCTCTTTTATCTCCTTTAATGGTAAATCACCCAAATCCTAATAGCAGTCAGCCATAACTAAAAATTTTGCAAAAATTACTTTTCTAGAAATTAGCTGTTAAAAATTATAAGCAGATAAGGAACATAATTATTTTGAAGCATATAATTTGTCAAATGTTAATATATAAGTCTCTCTCAGCTCACCCCCTTCCACTGTTATGCTGGTCAGATTGTGTTAGAAACCTGGTTAGGTTGCATTGGAAACCTGGGATTGAAAAGATTGAACTTTTTCTGGCTGATTTTCAGAGATAGTGCCCCAGATACATAGCAAAACTACCATTAGCAAAACTACCATTTCCCCCTGTGCCACCTGACTTACATTCACAGGCAGTAAACTCCTGACTCTATTGACACAACTTTGTCATTCCGTTTATTTTAAAAGCAGAGGTCTTTATTAAATTCTGCAAATAACTTACCTATCTGAAACTCTTGCTTATGTCTCTGTACTCCTTTTTAGGCAGGATCTTCTATATTCCCTCTGTCTCATTCATCTTGCTTCACACCTGCATGGAGCTAATCTCTTCCCATGTGTTAAAACTTTCTTTCCCAAATATTCAAATCATCTTTTATAGGGTTTTTGTCATAATCATAATTTCTAGTGAGAATAATTTTAGGAGTTTGATAACACTTGGTGAATGAATGAATTTGTTGTGCCAGGCATTGTGTAAAGTAGTTTATATCATCTAATTTTTATAGAAATGCTATGGATTAGGTTCTGTTATTATCCCATATCTTATTTCAAACAATGGAAATAGAGGATCCTAGGTATTATGACTTGCACATGGCCACACAGCTAGCAACTAGAACTCGGATATTTTGACTGCAAAGCCACAGCTATTAACCACTGTGGCATGAATATCTGTATTAAATTTGGAAGAGTGAGTTCTGTCCTCAACTTTTACTACACAAAGATAAGTGATGACGGTGAGTAAAGTTAACTGGTTGGGGGGGAAAAAGAAGGTATTTTCACTCTTTCTAAGTGATCATCATTGCTGCTGAAAATAGGAGAATTGGGTCCGGAAATCCTTGAGGAGGTGTTCCGAATATAAAATAAGAAAAACACAGAGTCCAATTAGGATTTATGTTATAAAAGACTGTTTCTTCACAACAAACACAAGCTAGAGAAGGTTTTGTTTTGTTTTAAAAAAAAAACAGTTTAAAAAAACTTACCAAAGAAATGAGGACGCAAATTTAAGTAAACTTAAATCCAAAAGATAAGGAGAGCTTCCTAAGAGAGAATAGAATTATAATTGCTTTAATCACCTACAAAACAGTGGGAGAAGGAGGAATGCACCATAAACAGGGCCGAAGGGAGACCTGCCGAATGACACCCCTGTGTGTGGACCAGGATGACAGATTACAATCTCATGTAGTTCCAGTGATAGAATGAGTGTGTACTCACTCTTCAATTCTCTCAAAATTCATGATGGCTGAGAGAAATTTATTTGCAGATTCTAGGCCTTTAACCAATGTAGTGCAGCAGGTCTGTGAAGGCTGGAGGCAAGGTGGCAGGCTGCCCAGAATTCTCCTGAGGCACAGAAAAGACAGGTAAGACCTGAGAGTAAACAGAACAACCTGTGGAGATATTGGAAGCTAGGTGTTTGAGCTAAGAAAGTATTGAATAGTTTGGTGGTATGAGCTAGTAGGTGCACATTAACCTTGAGATTTTGCCAGTGCCAAGAACTCAAGCATATTTGAAAGCAATAGTAAACTGAATAGAAACTTCAGCAAAACCTGGAATGTGGGTTTTTGACTCACTGTCGAAAGATTTGATTCAGCCTTCCAAACAATAATCTTGATAGAAAAAATGGCAAGATGTTTTTTGAGGTACGTATTATTTACTGTTTTCTTTTATACAATATCTAGCATACAATAAAGATTATGAGACATGAAGGAGCAAGAAAATGTGAGCCATGGTCAAGAGAGAAAATGATTAGTAGGGGAAAAATACAAAATGGGCTAGATTTGGTATTATCTGGTAGAGACTTTAAATCACTTTGATAAATATGCTAAAGCGTCTGTATAAAAAATGGTAAACATGCATGGACAGGGAATTTTAGCAAAAAGATGGGAACTATTTATAAAAAGCAAGTTGAAATATTAGAAATAAATATTAGAAGTAAAAAGTTCAGTTTTTAGGATTATCACCAAATTGGACATAACAGGGAAAAAAACCTGTAAACTTGAGACAGTCAGTAGAAATTATATAAACTGAATATAAACAGCAAAATCAAGGACAAATGGAAGGGAGAATCTGATATCTTTAGGATATCAAATCATTTAGCATATATGTAATTGGAATCCAAGGAGCAGAAAGGGGATAGAAGAAATATTGAAAAGATAAAAACTTAGAAATCTCCAAAACTGACTGAATATGTAAATCCAATATATATTCAAGAAATTCAGTGAATCCTAAAAACAAAACAAAACAAAAAACAAATTTAAAGAACACTAAACCTAGGGAAACAGCAAATAAAAAAAATCCTAAAATTAGTCTTAAGAAAGATATACATTACATACTGGGAAACAATAATAATATCACTACTAATTTCTATATCAAAAGTGATGGAGGCCATAGAAAATGGAATAGCATATTTGAAGTGTCTAAGAACATAAAATATATCAATTTAAATTCAATGTCTAGCGAAAAAAAAAAATTGAAATCAAAAGAAAGCTATTTTCATACAGACAGAAGCTGAGCAAATTTATTCCAGAACACCTCCAGCAGAATGTCTAGAAACTCTTTACGCTAATGTGAAATGACACCAGATGGAAGTCTTGATATATAAATAAACATACAGAAATATTTTGTATTGTCTTCATTCTATGTGTATCCCATATATCATATCTCTACATATTTATCTATAGAGACGTATATATTTAAAAGATTATTGAGTAAAGTGAATGTAATAACTGTATATTTTGGGTTTAGAACATATGTAGAAGTAAGACACATGCCAATGAAGCCGTATTGTATAGGAGAGAATGTAAATAGAATTATAGTGTTGCAGCGTTCTTACATTTTTAAGTAGTAATTTGTTATTGAAGGCAAACTTTTTTTTTTTTTTTTTCCTGAGATGAGATTTTACTCTGTCGTCCAGGCTGGAGCACAGTGGCACAATCATGGCTTACTGCACCTTGGATCTCCCTGGGCTCAGGTGATCCTCCCACCTCAGCCTCTCAAGTACCTGGGACTACAGGCACATGCCACTATGCCAAGTTAATTATTTTACCTTTTGTAGAAACAGGATTTCTTTATTTTGCCCAGGCTGACTGAAGGCAAACTTTTAAAAAAATGCCTAAAATAAAAGGATGGAGAAAATATACCATGAAAACAGTAAGCATAGGAAAGATATGACCATATTAATATCAGAAAAGTAAGACCTCAAGACACATAGTATTACCAGAGATATGAAGCACATTCATAATGATAAAAGTCTTCATTATTTAAGAATGTGTAACAATTATAAAACACAAAGAAATGCTTAACAGAATTAAATGGGGGAAATAGTCAAGTCTATAAGTGATAGAATAATAAAAATCAGGTAAATTTAGAAGATTTTATTAACACTATCCACTAACTTGACATAATTGAGTTAATAGAATATGATATCCATAACTAAAAAGCACAATTTTTTTCAACTGCACAAAGAACACCCAACAAGATAAACTAATCAGATGACAGCACACAAAAAAGAAGTCTCAATGAATTTCAAAAGATCAGAATCATAGAGTATATGATCCATGGCCAAAAATAAAAATCAGTGGCAGAAAATTATCTAGAAAATACCAAAATATATAGACATTAAGTATTTTGCTTCTGAGTAATTCATGAGTCACAGAAATCACAAGTAAAATGAAAAATATTTTGAACTCTATGATAATAAAAAGTCTATCAAAATTTGTTGGATGCACCCAAATTACCAGTAAAATGGAGATTCATAACATTAAATGCCTAGAATAAAAAATGAAGGTTTACAGTGAACTAGTTAAGTGTCTAAATTAAGAAACAGAAGACAAAATAAAATCCAACTTGAAGAAATGAAATAATAAATATAAGAGCAGAAATTAATGAAGTAAAAGATAGAGAAATTAAAGTCAAAAGTCAGTTCTTTGAAAAGATCAACAAACCCCTAGCAAAGAAATAGTGGAGAAAATACAAATTACTAATATCATTTTAAGAAGAGGAGACATCATTACAAATCTTACAAGCAAAGACATAACAAGGGGATATTATGAATAACTGTATGACAGTAGCTCTCAAATAAGGGTAATTTTTCCCAGGGGGGAAATTTGGCAATATTTGGAAATGGTTTGGTTGTCACAATCCAGGAGTAAAGTTACTACACAACTTGTGGACACAGGCCAAGGGAGCTGCTAAACATCCTGTAATACACACTATCCTATCATAACAAAGACCTACCTGGCCCCAAATGCCAATAATGTTGAGGTGGAGAAGCTCTGTTTTGTGTTAATAAATTCATTAGCTTAGATAAAAATGAATGATATTTTGAAAAATACAGCTTGCCCAATTGACAAAGGAATAGAAAAATCTGCACAACCCTGTTTTTATTAAGGAGATTGAACTTGTGATTGTAACTTTCTCACAAAGAAAACTCAATCTCAGATGGCTTTACCAGTGAATTATATCAAACATTAAGTGAAGAGGTATAATAAAACCAATCTTAAATAAATGAATAACTCCTTTTAAAAATAGAGGAGGGAACATTTCCCAACTTATTCTACGAAGCAGCATAACCCTGAAATTATAACCTGATAAATATATTATCAGAAAAGAAAATGGAGGTGCAAATATGTTAATAAAATATTAGCAAATTCAATGCATACACTCAACTCACAGAAACTGAGAGTAATGAGGGTCTGTCAAAGGGTCACAGGAGGCAATGGAAAGAACTCCCAATCGCCAAAACTGGTATACTTTGAGCAATAATATTGATATAAATAAAGTGGTATTGGATGATAACCCAAATTATAAAATACACACCCATGAGTTCTTACCGATATGAATAAATGACTGAGGAAAGGAGTGGGGAGAAATAGACAAATCTCCTATGTGGGAGAATTCCAAATATATATATACTTTTTTTTTGAGACAAGATCTCATTCTGTCACCCAGGCTGTAGTGCAGTGGCAAGATCACGGCTCACTGCAACCTTGACCTCCTGGGCTCATGTAATCCTCTCACTTCAGCCTCTGGAGTAGCTAGGACCACAGGTGTGTGTCACCACACCTAGCTAATTTAAAAAAATATATATTTTTGTATGTGTGGAGATGAGGTCTCACTGTGTTGCACAGGCCAGTCTCAAACTTCTGGTCTCAAGTGATCCTCCCACCTTAGCCTCCCAAATTGCTGGAATTACAGGCATAAGCCACTGCCCCTGGCCCCAGATAATTTATGTAAATATAACACCCTCAAGGAGGCAGAACATATCTGCCTACTTCCTAAGTGCGGGCTGCATATGGTGATTTCCTTCCAAAGAGCACAGTATAGAAAGGGGAGAAATGGCAAACACAGTTTAGAAATTGACCCATACTACCTCAGCCAGATAATCAAGGTTGACAACAGGGATAAGTCATGTTTATATTATGTACCCTAGATATAGTGTGATGAGAATGGCATTTTTTTTTCCTGAGTCTTCCTCCCCAAGGCTGGTTAGGATTATTCCCAAGATTTCTGAGTCTTCCTCCCTAAGATTGGTTAGGATTCTCCAGAGAAATAGACCAATAGAATGTGTGTGTGTGTGTCTGTGTCTGTGTATGAGAGATAGAGAGGTTTATATTAAGAAATTGGCTCACATGATTATGGAGGCTTGGTGAGTCCAAAATCTGAAGGGGGAGGCTGGTAGGCTGGAGATTCAGGAAAGAGTAGCAGTTCCAGTACAAAGGCAGTCAGGATGGAAACTCAGAGCCCATGTTACAGTTGAAGCCCAAAAGCCATCTGTTAGCAGAATTCCCTCTTGCTGTGGGGTGGTCAGACTTCTGTTCTTTTCAGACCTTCTACTGATTGCATGAAGCCCACCCACATTATTGGAGGGCAATCTGCTTTACTCAAAGTCCACTGATTTAAATATAAGCTTCATCCAAGCAAAACCACACAGAAACATCCAGAATAATGTTTGACTACATGTTTGGGCACCATGACTCACCCAAGTTGACATATAAAATTAACCATCACACCCAATCTAGTCATGAGGAAAACATTAGACAAATCCCAAGTGAGGGACATTTTACAAAATACCAAATTATTTTACAAAATAACCAGTACTCTTCAAAAATGTGAGGGTTGTCAAAAAGAATGGAAGAGTGGAAGTCTGAGAAACTGTCACAGTTTCATGGCTAAGGAGACATGACGATTAAATGTAATAATACTTCTTGGATGGAATCCTGAAACAGGAAGAGTATATTAAGTACAGACTAAGGGAATCAGAATAAAGTATGGCCAATGTATCGGTACTGGTTCATTAATTGTAACAAATGTACCATACTAATGTAAGCTGTTATAGGGAAACTGGGCATGGGGTACATGGAAATTTCATTGATAAACGTGTGGAGTAATTTAAAATGCTCATGTATTGCTAGTGGGATGTAAAAATGAATTCTTTAGAGAACTGGCAGTTTCTTTTTTTTTTTTTTCTTTTTTTTGAGATGGAGTTTTGCTCTTATCACCCAGGCTGGAATGCAGTGGCGTGATCTTGGCTCACTGCAACCTCCGCCTCCCGGGTTCAAGCGATTCTCCTGCCTCAGGCTCCTGAGTAGTAACCACGCCCAGCTAACTTTTTTGTATTTTTTAGTAGAGACGGGGTTTCACCATGTTGGCCAGGCTGGTCTCGAACTCCTGACTTCAGGTGATCCACCCGTCTCGGCCTCCCAAAGTGCTGGGATTATAGGCATGAGCCACCGCACCCGGCCAAGAACTGGCAGTTTCTTATAAACACATGCATTCTAGACCCAGAGATCTACAAAGACATCAAACATGTCCACAGAAAGATTTGTACATGCATACTCATAGCATCCTTATACTTAGCCATAACTTGGAGAAAAAAAGACACCAAATATCCATCAACGGGATAAGCAAGGTGACATACATTTGCACATACGTAATTTATATAATTGAATGCTATTCATCAATAAAAAGGAGCTACTGGTATAAGCAACATGGACAAATCTCAAGAACATTTTGTTGTGCAAACAAATCTAGATGCCAAAGAATTCATATAATGTGATTCTATTTATACGAATTCCCAGAAAAGGCAAAATAAATACTTGGTTATAGAAAGCAGAAAGTGGTTGCCTCAGGTAGAGGTAGAAATTGACAGGAAAATGAGCATAAGGGAAATTTCTGGGATTGTGTAAGTATTCTTCATTTTGTTTTGGGTGACAGTTATAGGGTTGCGGGCAATTGCTCAAACTCATTGAATTGATCACTTAAAATACATAGTTTATTATACGGAAGTTACACTTCAATAAGCTATTAAAAATTTATTCTTAGAGAAAGTATTAGAATCTTTTTTTTTTTTCTTTATCTTACATTGTCTTTCAGCATGGAGGTTCTGATTTGTCTTGGCTTTTCATTTATGAGGCTCAAAACTCTTTACTTTCTTTTCCTCAAACAATAAAGTTACAAATCCAATTCATTAGTTCAGGGCCCTATTTGATGTTGGTATCCTATAATTCCCATTAATATTCAGACTTGGGCTCTAAATTTCAATCGTGTACAAGATTTGCCTTTGGTTGGCCTATGTTGCCTAGGTTTTTTACTTTCTTTTCTGATCTCTGTTGCCCAAACTGTTTTCCTGGAATTTGTGCCTATTGCCTCTTCTGATCTTGAGTACCTGAGTAAATTTTAAAGTCCCTTTTTGTGTCTTTGTGTCTTTATCATTCATTGCAGTATCTTTGCAATATCATTTCATAAAATAGAGAAATGATATGTTGGCCTTGAAATACATGTTAATATTACTATAATTTGAAATAAATCACTTTTATGAAAAATAAAATAAAGAGGTGAATAATTAATGGAACTTGACTCGTTGACTCTGTATTTGGGTAGCTGTATTTTCTCCTGATACCTGGCTTGATCTGATCATAAATAATTTTGATATCACTTTTAAATAGAATACATGTAGTAAATATCATGAAAATGTTATCTGTCTTAACTTCTCTTTCATGTTTACTATTAGTCGTTTTCTGATTTATTTTAAGAACTAATTGGACAAGGAGACTCAGAAGACAGAAAATGGGCATGTGTGATATCCAAAACTTTGAAACAGACAGTAGACACAGACTGACTCCTAGGAACCAAGAGACAAAGTTGCAGTAGCTTTAAAGAGCTGATATCAGATGATAATAGCAGTTATGACGTACTTGAAAGAAGGAATTTGAGAATGCTGTTAGACACTAGAAAAAAAAAATGAGAATTGCGTCCTGCAGACTTGGTGGATTAATTCCACACAAGTGTGCCCTTTTGTTTAGCTGGTCACATTTGTTGTAGGTTTTACGCCTTCACTGCCTGACCCTAGGCATATGGGCCAGAGTTTTGCTGAAATGGCTATTTAAGTGGGTACTGGTGTCTTCTGCAAGAGAATCCAACTGTAAACACTTTGCCAGGATTCTGCAATCCTTATTCTTCTTCAGACTTTCCTGGATTGTTCTTCCTGCCATTGTGGTTCATTCCTGCTCTACCTTTTGCTCGGAATGTGCTCATGATGCAGATTGGTGTTTTGTGTGTTTTTACTGGCTGATCATTTTTCCATAGCTAACGTTAAGTATATAGTATATCATCAGTGTCTTACTTTTATTATCCTCATTATTAAGAATTAATGATCTACATGGAAGTACATTTTTCCCCACTCGTTTATAGATTTATTTGAACTTTTTCCTTAATATAATCATTCTTATTACGTTTGCAAACCTATTTTTATTTTTTTATTTTTATTATTTTTTTAAATGATAAAGCTGTATATTTATTAATATGAAAGTTTTCTTTCTTTTTTTAATTTTTTAAGAATTTTTTTTTATTATACTTTAGGTTTTAGGGTACATGTGCACAATGTGCAGATTTGTTACATATGTATCCATGTGCCATGTTGATTTCCTGCACATTGCAAACCTATTTTTATTGAAATATTTTGAAAAGCTCATAGAATACTTGGCAGTAGTACTCTGAGTCACAAATACAAAAGTAAGTAACATTAGGGGACATTTGAACAGATTTTGACACCAGCTAGGTAAACCGATCAAAAGACACTCTCTGCTGCTTAAATCTACTAACTGATGACTAATGGAAAATTACAGAGCCTCACTTCTAACCTTGACATTCCTATAAGGCTTTAGTTTCACAAGAGATCAGGCATGCATATGTAATAAGTAGAGCACCTAAACAAAAATAAGCCTTGTTAAAAACAATAGTCTGTGAGAAGTATCTGCTTATTTTGTCTTCCTACTCCTGGCACCAGAATTTGGCTAGAATAATAACATAGGGGTCATCGTTGCAAATATGCCTGGGAAGATTATTTTATTAGGAATCTATAAAGAATTATGTTTATGTTTAGAACCACTGAAGTCATTATGGAATGAAAACCATAAATTTTACTTTGCAATCAGCTGAATATAATTATGTGTAACAGTGGGTTTTCAGATTCCCTTTTTACTAAGAAATGGCAGTAAAACTTGTTCTGGTATATGTAGGGATGTTGCCTTCTTTTTGACCAATTCTGGGTTTTTTTCTTGTGATTTCCAAATACATTAGCTATTCTGTTGTGTCTCTCGGTGTTTGTGTCCTATATTGGTTTTAAAAATGTTCGTAATTCTTAGTCTACATGGTTTTTTGTAATTCTTCAAAGTTTGTTTTAAGCATTGTCTTTATTGGATATATTTCTAAAAAGGCTGATGTCTTTCTTATATTCCTTATAAAAAATTTAGTGCCAGTTTTATACTTCCAGGTATAGCTTTTTTTTTTTTTTTTTGAGGGAGTGTATTGTACCTATCTCTTTTCCTATTATGGATTCTCTGGTATTCTCTGGGTAGCTGCCATTTGGTCTACTCAAATTAAGGCAATAAGAAGAGTACAGAGTTCTACTAATTTTGGGAAAAAGAATCCAAGTTGAAAAGAGCATAAATGCATTCATCATCTTACTTTTTGCATAAGACCACAAAATTGCCCCTGGAGTATTAATTATAAACTAACTTATGCTGATATTAAACTAATAATTCTGAACATAATATTAAGATTATTGAACCAAAACATTGTTAATCACAGTATCTGAAAGCAAGTTGTTTAAAATAGTAAAAAAAAAAAAAACAACCAAAAAGTATTGAAGTGTTTTTTCTTAAGCATTAAGGCCTAGGTGCCAACAGATGAAATGATGTGTAATAATTGTTATACTCTTTGTTTTCACATTATATTATTTTTGCAGTAAAGACAATTTTTTTTTCTTCTTGGTACAAATCATTCCAAGTTTCCATTGATGGGTTTTTCATATTGGAACCTCACATAGAAACTAGATGAGAAATTACAGTACTTTCAACTACTTCGCCCATTAATATTTTCTTACATAATAATTAGTAAATATAAATCTTGTTTTGAAAAAATGCCTCAGGAAAGAATTTTGATCCCTATGGTGGTTGTAGATCATTGAAATTGTTAACGTGGTATGTAAATAGCCTAGGCATCTCTCAGGTGTGGCAAATGGGCTGAGTAGGTGTTCTTTCAAAGAGAAAATGTAGTCCTGTAGGAATGCTTCTCTGTCTGATTTCCAAAGTAAAACATTTGAATTCAAAGTTTCTTCGTGTATTTTTAAGTTACATGGGTGTCTTTTTATTACAATGTTCCATCCACCTTTTATACATTTTTCACAAATTGAACTCAGAAGCTACTAAGTAGAAAAAGCAGAGGAGGCTGGTGGGAGAAGGGCATGAGCAGGGGAGTTCCAGGATGCAGTAAGCTGTGATCACATCATTGCACTCACTAGGCAACAGTATAAGACCCTGTTTCAAAAAAAGGCAAAAGAGCTAAAATTCATGTTTATCAGGATGTTTGGAAGTCCTAAAATTCATGTTTATCAGAAAGTTTGAAAAGTAAATTTATCCGAGATCGCAAAGCCTGAAATACCATAGGTGAACAATAAATAGTTGTTGAATAAATGCATCTTTTTAAACAGACTAAAAATATTTTACTGTCATTTGAACCATGTGTGTTTTCTCCAGCCAAATGGTGCTAAAGCCTGAAATAGGGGAAATTAATTAACTCCACTCATCCTGTAGTCATTATTTCATCTTTCATTGTTACTAATTATCTCTATTTGTGTTTGCTCACTTGTCTACTGCCTCCTCACCAACATCAATTCTTTGTTCCTTTCCACACATACACACATTTATTGCGTGGAATTCTCGTAAGCATTTGAACTTCTTTGTAAAGCTCATGAATCATACTCTAGAAAGGAAGGAAGACTTAAAGAATATCTTGCTAATCAAAGCCACTCAGGAGAGCACTCATTAAACTGGACCACAAGGTTTGACAATAGTAATGGGTAACACCTCTACTCTAGAGGCAGAAAAAAGGAGCACTATTTTCTTCTTCTCATTTGGAATGCCCAGCAACTCGTAAACATTTTTCCTTCTCCATTTCTTCCACTTCCTAGTGGAAAAGAGAACGTTTTCTACAGATTACTGTTTCAAGAACATTGATTTTAAGATTAAAAATTCACGTGATTGTGATTTAACTTTCTTGGTTTTCTACTGCTCTTCTCATCCATGTACTTCCCTCACCAGTCTCTTCTCTCTAAAGCCTCTTAGCTTCTTGTTTTGCTATAGCTCACTGACTATAAATCAGCATGCTTATATAGATTGAACTGTTCTCTTAAAACATTTTAGTTTACATTAACAAATTACAAATTTATGTTACCAAAAACCCACCACCGTTGTGGTACAGTAGAAATGCCTGAAAATGGCCTCCTTGTAATGACTTACCTTAGACATTTGCAAATGCTGTAATCAGTAGTAATGATGGCATAGCAAAATAGTATTTGATTAATCACATTAACATCAAAATAAAATTTTGTGTAAATACATTTTAGCTAAGTAAAAATTAGACATAGTCAATGCTAAATAATTTTATTAGGGTAAAAGCAGTGGTATAATCATGAAATATTAATAGTAATATCATGACATATGTGTTTTAACTTGGAGGAGAGAAATGAGATGCCTGAATAATGGCCAAGCATCAGTCTTTTAATATGACATTGCATGCTTGAAACAGATATACTCTCCATTTGTCACACAATGTAGCTATTGTAATGTGAACAGTGTAGCAGTCATTGATGATAGTTATGTAACATTCTGCAGAGAAATTTTAACAGGATCAAAATTCTACAGAGCAGCACTATCTATATTGTTTTACTGTTTTATCTGAGCTTTCCCCATGGATTCACTCTACCTATCAAATTTGGTTTCTTAATAATTTCCAAAATGGAAGAGAATGTTTCGTTTTACTATAGCTGCTCTATGATACACATATGATGCTTTTATTATATCAAATCAGTAAGATGCGTTGCAGTTTAGTGACTTTTTTTTTTTTTTTGAGGCCACAGGACAGCAATTGAATAAGTAGGTTTAATTCCTGGAATCAGCACTGGTAAATTTGCTGAAAAGACCCACCAAAACTATTTTATCAATTATAGAATTGTACATGATACAATGGAGACCATAATAGACTTTAGATTTAGAGGATGTTGTAACTTAATTAACAAGCAATATGGTTAAATGTCATTTTCAAATAAACAGTACTATCAATCCAGTATAAGAAACACATGTACTCATAGCTCTTGATATGAGGATCATTTACCTTAATTCAGTGTGCTCACTCCTCTCTCTCACACACCTACATACACATGCACATTACACATACAAATCCAAGGTGCACAGTCTTAAGATTTAAGGATATATTTTTGAGATACGCAAAAGAAATGCAAAACTAAATGAAGTGTAAAGGAACCAAAATCTTATTAGTATGCTGCTCTTATCAATTAGTTAATTCATCATCTATACTCTAAATACTTTCCTGCATTATTCAAAGGTGTAAAATATTAAATTTCAAAGTCAGAATGATTTTTTTTTTTTTGAGATGCAGTCTTACTCTGTCGCCAAGGCAGGAGTGCAGTGGTGCGATCTTGGCTCACTGCTGCTTCCACCTCCTGGGTTCAAGCGATTCTCCTGCCTCAGCCTCCCGAGTAGCTGGGATTACAGGCGCCCACCACCACGCCCAGCTAATTTTTGTATTTTTGGTAGAGATGGAGTTTCACCATATTGACCAGGCTGATCTCCAGCTCCAAAGTCAGAGTATTTTTATGTTCTAGATATTATTCATATTGTAATATGGTTATTAAATGGTCTATTTACAAAACCTGCTGGCCAATAAATTATAATGGTAAATAAATAATAAAACTTAGATTAAAGTACCATGTTTATATGAAATGTCACACAGAAAAAGAATTGCTAAGTTGTCACAGAACACATTAGTTTATGGGTGTTGTTACTGTAAGTTTACCTCAGAATATTTTGAAGTTTCTTACAATGACATGTTTACACATTGGTACAGAATATTCTGAAGTTTCTCACAATAATTTGCTTACCCATGGGTGCATACCTTGGTTATTACTATTATTAATTAGGGGATTTTTAAAAGAATCTATTTTTACCTCTTAGATGCAGAAGAGTTTAAAAACAAAAACAAACAAACACAAAAAGAATGGTTACATTCATGCTTATGCCTTCTCATATAAAGAAGAAACAGTATGACTGGAAAGCACAAGACTGAAAATTCAGACGAGTCTGAATCCAAATTTGTGGATGTATGAATATTTGTGTGTGTATGGGTATGCAGGTAATCCGTTTTCCCCTTTATAAGGTTGATGCCACTCTTTAAGGATTGCATGCCTGTTAGGGGGATGTTATGATAAATTTTTAGTCTCTAATATAAATATACTATTTTACTTACACTAAGTGGCTAACATAGAAATATATTACGATGTATGACTTTAGATTTAAATAAGATAAAATACAAAGATGACATCTTATACTATCAGTCAAAGATATCATTGACCAAAGGATGGTGAATGATCTATGAGCTTCTCCTCATCAGTCTGGAATGACTCTAGGAGGCCAGTTTGTTTTAATGTCCTTGAAATGACCTTATTTTAGCATATTTTAAAATATAAATATTTTAGCATATTTTATTTAACATGAATGTTTTAGCATAATTTACTGAATATGAATATTCATGTTGAATTAAGTAGTATTATCTAATCCTTTATTTCCTTTATTTTTTCCCTTTTATTCATTTTTAATTCTCAGTTGAGACTAATTTTTATCATGTTAATGAAAATTTGTCTTATAAAGAGTAATTCAGTATGACTTACTAATGACCACACAAAGTGGATCAGTATACTGAAGCAATGAGTCATAGAAATCTGGTCAGGAATGTCAATGTCAAAGCATTCCTAGAGGAAAGGATAGTTTATAGATTGCTTCTTTCTGAAAAGATAAATAAGAATCCAGAGACATAGTTTATAAATTTTATCTCTGTATAATGATGAATAAAGGAGTTTTTTCTGTTTTGTTATTTTTACCATGTTTGTGTAATACTCTTTCAGACTTTTTTTTATGAAAAAAAGTCTTATAACCAGAAATATATAATAACCAACAGTTTGAAGTATTCCTAAGAGTATTTTTCAACTTTGTTTTTAAAGTTACAAAATAAAATAAAATTTAAATTAAAAAATATGGAAGTAGCTAATTAAATTAGTATTAAGGGAGGATACAGAACTGCAAATGCACTGAATAGGCTAAGACTGCAAGAAAATGTTCCAAAATATGAAGGCAGTATTTTTTCTTTATATAAGTTGGAACATTGTCTTTATAATTAACTCAACACAGTGAGCACTCTAGGAATATAAAAGTTAAGCCTTGAAAACTACTATAATGCAATAATACTGGCAATACCTTATAAATTGATCATTACAGAATCTGGAAATTTCACAATAAATGTTATGTGGTTCTAAATAATGAATTACATTGTAGGCTATAACTCTAGTAATATCCTATTTATCTTGTACATTATTATAACTTTGAAATCGAATGCACTTCCTTATCTTCTAAGCCATACTGCCTGAAATACAAGGATTATTATTTTAGATAGCTAGAAGTCCTGGTATATTTAATGTTGTAGATGCTGGATGGAAATATTCAAATACAAGGGTCATGGATGACCTCAGTATGTCTTTCAGAAAAAGAAATTTAAGATGGAGTTTTAATAAAGTATTATTCCACATTCTCTTTTTTTTTTTTTTTTTGTTTGTTTTTCTTTTTTTTTTTTTATTATACTTTAGGGTTTTAGGGTACATGTGCACAATGTGCAGGTTTGTTACATATGTATCCATGTGCCATGTTGATTTCCTGCACCCATTAACTCGTCATTTAGCATTAGGTGTATCTCCTAATGCTGTCCCTCCCCCCTCCCCCACCCCACAACAGTCCCCAGAGTGTGATGTTCCCCTTCCTGTGTCCATGAGTTCTCATTGTTCAATTCCCACCTATGAGTGAGAACATGCGGTGTTTGGTTTTTTGTCCTTGCGATAGTTTACTGAGAATGATGTTTTCCAGTTTCATCCATGTCCCTACAAAGGACACGAACTCATCATTTTTTATGGCTGCATAGTATTCCATGGTGTATATGTGCCACATTTTCTTAATCCAGTCTATCGTTGTTGGACATTTGGGTTGGTTCCAACTCTTTGCTATTGTGAATAGTGCCGCAATAAACATACGTGTGCATGTGTCTTTATAGCAGCATGATTTATAGTCCTTTGGGTATATACCCAGTAATGGGATGGCTGGGTCAAATGGTATTTCTAGTTCGAGATCCCTGAGGAATCGCCACACTGACTTCCACAATGGTTGAACTAGTTTACAGTCCCACCAACAGTGTCAAAGTGTTCCTATTTCTCCACATCCTCTCCAGCACCTGTTGTTTCCTGACTTTTTAATGATGGCCATTCTAACTGGTGTGAGATGGTATCTCACTGTGGTTTTGATTTGCATTTCTCTGATGGCCAGTGATGAGGAGCATTTCTTCATGTGTTTTTTGGCTGCATAAATGTCTTCTTTTGAGAAGTGTCTGTTCATGTCCTCTGCCCACTTTTTGATGGGGTTGTTTGTTTTTTTCTTGTAAATTTGTTTGAGTTCATTGTAGATTCTGGATATTAGCCCTTTGTCAGATGAGTAGGTTGCAAAAATTTTCTCCCATTGTGTAGGTTGCCTGTTCACTCTGATGATAGTTTCTTTTGCTGTGCAGAAGCTCTTTAGTTTAATGAGATCCCATTTGTCGATTTTGGCTTTTGTTGCCATTGCTTTTGGTGTTTTAGACATGAAGTCCTTGCCCACGCCAAAGTTCATATGGAACCAAAAAAGAGCCCGCATCACCAAGTCAATCCTAAGCCAAAAGAACAAAGCTGGAGGCATCACGCTACCTGACTTTAAACTATACTACAAGGCTACAGTAACCAAAACAGCATGGTACTGGTACCACAACAGAGACATAGATCAATGGAACAGAACAGAGCCCTCAGAAATGATGCCGCATAGCTACAACTATCTGATCTTTGACAAACCTGACAAAAACAAGAAATGGGGAAAGGATTCCCTATTTAATAAATGGTGCTGGGAAAACTGGCTAGCCATATGTAGAAAGCTGCAACTGGATCCCTTCCTTACACCTTATACAAAAATTAATTCAAGATGGATTAAAGACTTATATGTTAGACCTAAAACCATTAAAATCCTACAAGAAAACCTAGGCAATACCATTCCACATTCTCTTTTTGATTGTCTCAAGGTGTCAACAGCGGCAACTAAAATGTGATAGTACTGGACTAAACAAGAAGGCACTGAATCATTCTCTCGACCATAATTACCGGCTTATTCTGCCCTCTAGAGAAATACTTCAAATTTAGTTTAAAATTAAAAAAAAAAAGTTGTCAATGGTGTTTAAATTTTAAAAATGTCTTTAACCTTTGTCTTTGTCCATTTGTGTTGCTATAAAGAATACCCGAGGCTGGGTATATAAAGAAAAAAAAGGTTTATTTTGCTCATAATTCCACTGGCTGAAAGATTGGGCATCTGATGAAAGCTTCAGGCTGCTTCCACTCATGGCAGAAGACTAAGGGGAGCCAGATGTGCAGAAATTCTCTCTTCACATGGTGAGAGAGAAAGCAAGAGAGAAGGGAGCAATGTGCCAGGTTATTTTTAACGACCAGTTCTCACCACAGTTCACTCCCATCCCTGCGTCTTGCCTCAGGGAGGACACTAATCTATTTATGAGGGATCCACCTCTGTGGCTTCAAAACCTCCCATTAAGCCCCATCTCCAACAGTGGACATCAAATTTCAACATGAGGTTTGAGAGAACAAACATCCAAACTATAGCGCTCTGTTCTTGGGCCCCTAAAACTGATGTCCTCCTCACATTGCAAAATATAATAATTCCTTTTCAATCCCCCGAAGTCTTAACTTGTTCTAGCAAAAGTCCAAAGTCCAAAGTTTCATCTGAGACAAGTCTCTTCCAGCTATGTTCATGTAAAATCAAAAAAGAAGCTGTTTACTTCCAAGATACCAAGGTTGTACAGGCATTGGGTAAAAGATTCCTATTCCAAAAAGCATAAATCAGCCAAGAGAAAAGGGTAACAGGCCTCACACAAGTCTAAAACCCCGGAAGGATGACATTAAATTTTAAAGCTCCAAAATAATCCTTAACTTCATGTCCTGCATTCTGTGGACTAGTTCAAGGACTGGGTTTCAAGACCTCAGGCAGCAGTGCCCCAGTGGCTTTGCCGGGTGTACTCCATGTGGCTGCCCTCATGAGTGGGAAGAAACATCAATGGCTTTCTCAGGCTGAAGGAGTGATATGGTTTGGCAATGTCCCCACCCATATCTTACCTTGAATTCCTATGTGTTGTGGGAGGGACCCAGTGGGAGGTAATTGAATCATGGGGACAGATGTCTTTCCCATACTGTTCTCATGATAGTGAATAAGTCTCGTAAGATCTGATGGTTTTATAAAGGAGAGTTTCCCCACACAAACTCTCTTCTCTTGTCTGCCACCATGTGAGACATGCCTTTCAAATTCTACCATGATTGTGGGGCCTCCCCAGCCACGTGGATCTGTAAGTCCATTAAACCTCTTTCTTTTGTAAATTGCCCAGTCTTTGTACGTCTTTATCAGCAGCGTGAAAATGGACTAATACAGTAAATTGGTACCAATAGAGTGGGGCATTGCTGAAAAGATACCTGAAAATGTGGAAGTGACTTTGGAAATGGGTAACAAGAAGAGGTTGGAACAGTTTGGAGGGCTCAGAAGAAGACAGGAAAATGTGGGAAAGTTTGGATTTCCCAAGAGACTTGGTGAATGGCTTTGACCAAAATGCTATAATGATATGGACAATGAAATCCAGGCAGAGGTGGTCTCAGATGGAGAAGAGGAACTTGTTGGGAACTGGAGCAAAGGTGACTCTTGTTATGTTTTAGCAAAGACACTGGTGGCATTTTTCCCCTGTCCTAGAGATTTATGGAACTTTGAACTTGAGAGAGATAACTTAGGGTATCTGGTAGAAGAAATTTCTAAGCTGCAAAGCATTCAAGAGGTGACTTGGGTGCTGTTAAAGACATTCAGTTTTAAAAGGGAAACAGAACATAAAAGTTTGGAAAATTTGCAGCCTGACAATGTGATAGAAAATAAAATCCCATTTTCTGAGGAAAAATTCAAGCCTGCTGAAGAAATTTGCATAAGTAACGAGGAGCCGAATGTTAATCACTAAGACAATGGGGAAAATGTCTTCAGGGCATGTCAGAGACCTTTGCAGCAGTCCCTCTCATCACAGGCCCAGAGGTTTAGGAGGAAAAACAATGGTTTTGGGGGCCAGACCCAGGATCCTTGTGCTGTGTGCAGCCTAGGGGCTTAGTAGCATGTCCCAGCCACTCCAGCCATGACCAAAAGGAACCAAGGTACAGCTTGGGCCGTTGTTTCAGAGGGTGCAAGCCCGACGCCTTGGCAGCTTCCACATGGTGTTCAGCCTGTGGGTGCACAGAAGTCAAGAATTTAGGTTTGGGAACCTCTGCCTAGGTTTCAGAGGATGTATGGAAACACCTGGATGCCCAGGCAGAAGTTTGCTGCAGGGGCAGGGCCCCCATGGAGAACCTCTGCTGTGGCAGTGCAGAAGGGAAATGTGGGGTCAGAGCCCCAACAAAGAGTCCCTACTGGGGCACTGCCTAGTGGAGCTGTGAGAAGAGGGCCACTGTCCTCCAGACCTCAGAATAGTAGATCCACCAACAGCTTGGATTGTGCACCTGGAAAAGCCAGAAACTCAATGACAGCTCATGAAAGCAGGCAAGTGGGGTGGCTATACCCTGCAAAGCCATGGCCACAGGAGCCCACTTTTTGCATCAGCATGACCTGGATGTGAGACATGGAGTCAACGGAGATCATTTTGGAGATTTAAGATTTGACTGCCCTGCTGGATTTTGGACTTGCATGGGGCCTATAGCCCCTTTCTTTTGGCCAATTTCTCCCATTTGAAATGGCTGTATTTACCCAATGCCTGTATCCTCAGTGTATCTAGGGAGTAACTAACTTGCTTTTGATTTTACAGGCTCATAGGTGGAAGGGACTTGCCTTGTCTTGGATGAGACTTTGGACTGTGGAGTTTTGAGTTAATGCTGAAATGAGCTAAGAATTTGGGGGACTGTTGGGAAGGCATAATTGGTTTTGAAATGTGAGGACATGAGATTTGGAAGGGGCTATGGAAGAATGATATGGTTTGGCTGTGTCCCCACCCAAATCTCATCTTAAATTTCCACGTGTTGTGGGAGGGACCTGGTGAGGTAATTGAATCATAGGGGCAGCTCTTTCTTTTGCTGGTGATAGTAAATAAGTCTCATGAGATCTGATGGTTTTATAAAGGGTAGTTTCCCTGCACAAGCTCGCTTCTCTTGTCTGCTGCCATGTGAGACATGCCTTTCACCTTCTGCCAGGATTGTGAGGCCTCCCCAGCCACATGGAACTAAATAAGCTCTTTTGCCCAGTCTCTGGTCTGTCTTTATCAGCAATGTGAAGATGGAGTAATACAAGGTGCATGCTACCAATGGCTCTATAATTCTGTGGTCTGAGAGCAGTACCCTTGTTTTTACAGCTGTACTAGGCACTGCTCAAGTAGAGGCTCTCTCAGTGGCTCTACCTCATGACAGACTTCTGCCTGGACACCCAGGCTTTCCAATATATCCTCTGAAATCTAGGTGGAATTTGCCAAGCCTCCATGGCACTTGCATTCTGAGTACCTACAGATTTAGCACCACATGAATGCCACCAAGGTTTATGGCTTGCAACTTCCAGAGCAGCAGCCCAGGTAGTACCTAGGGCTCTTTGAACCATGGCGAGAGTTGGGGTGGTCAAAACCTAAGGAGTAGCATCCCAAGGTGGTGCAGTGTAGCCATGACCCAGGCCTGTCCCCTGAAACCATTCTGTTATTTTAGGTGTCTGAGCCAGTGATGGGAGGGATGGACTCAAAGATTTTGAAATGCCTTTGGGGTCTTTTTCCCATTGTTCTATTAACATTTGGTTCCCTTTTATCTGTACTAATCTCTCTAGTAAGTGGTTGTTCTGCAACAGCCTGGGATTCCTGTCCTAAGAATGCTCTTTTCTTCTCCATCAAATAACCAAGCTGCAAAATTTTATGCTCTGCTTCCCTTTTAGTTATAAATTCCAACTTTAAGTCATTTGTTTGCTTCCATATCTGATTATAAGCTCTTAAAAGTAGGCATGCCAATTCTTGACTGCTTTGCAGCTTAGAGATTTCTTCCGCTAGATACCCTATGTCATTGCTCTTAAGTTTGGCCTTCCCAAAAGACCTAGCGCATGGAAACAATGCAGCCAAGTTCTTTGCTATGGCCTCATTAGCCTGGGCTATGCTGTCCATATTTCTATTAGCCTTTTGGTCACAACCATTTAACCAATCTTTAAGAACTTCCAACTTTTCCTCATCTTCCTGTCTTCTTCTGAGCCCTCCAAACTCATCCAACCTATGTCCATTACCCAGTTTCAAACCTTCCTTCAAATATTCAGGTATCTTTAACAACCCCCCAACTCCTAGATATCGATTTTTGGTTTAGTTCATTTAGCATTGCTATAAAGGAATATCCAAGACTCCGTAAATTATAAAGAAAAAAGGGTTTATTTGGCTGATAGTTTTGCAGACTGGACAAGAAGCATGGCACCAGCATTTGCTCCTGGTGAGAGTCTCAGGCTGCTTCTACTCATGGTGGAAGGCAAAGTGGAGCTGTCATGTGTGGAGATCACATGGCAAGAGAGGAAGCAAGAAACCGAGGAGGAGGGACTAGGCTCTTTTAACAACCAGCTTTTGCAGGAACTAATAGAGCGAGAACTCACTGATTATCACAAGGACAGCACCATGCCATTCATGAGGGAGGAATCTGCCTCATGACCCAGATTCTCCCAATTAGACTCCACCTTCAAGGTTGGTGATCAGATTTCAACATGAGGTTTGAGGGGATGTCTAAACTATAGCAAACTTACACTGAAGATTTTGAATATTTAAAGTTCTGTACTGTTAGTGTCTTTCCCTAGACAACATTTCTCAAATTATCTGATTACATTTCATTTGGTTTAAACGTTTTGTAAATTTTATAAGTTAACAAACTGAATATAAGATTAGTGGTGTTTTCATCATTTTTTTCTCTCAGTTCAGTATCAATATCCTAAATCACGATAGATAATTGACCTTTATGACCTCCAAAATGTATCAATTTTACAGTTAGTTCAGAATTAAAATTAATTATGGCCATTAACATTCTTAATAAATTTATGCCAGATTGCTCCCTAGGTTTTTGGCTACAGTGGTATCAGGTGTCAGTTGTCACAAGTTATTCATTAGTATCACAATATGGTTGTTAAGTCATGAGATGGTAACAAGGCCCTGCCATTGTCAAATTTCAAAGAAAAATAAAGGATCTCTTCTTTTACAAATTTATTGTTAATCTCTATAAATTATAACCAGAATTATGCATGAATCATACTTAACTATTCAGTGTAGAGTGAAATGTCTTAATTTATTAATCTCTCATCCATTAGCTCACTGATTATAATATTAAGTTAAAGTGTAATTTTACATGTCACATGTACATTGGTTATTTCAACCTCATAATGCTTTATGTAAGTTTTTCAAAGTGAAAGAGCCATTCGGATGTTAATACTTTTTGAGATTTTCCTAATTATTTTTCAGATAATTTGCTTGCAACACAAGTAAAGAGGCTTGTCTATCTTTAAAAAGCCAGCATTCTTCTTTACATTTTCTTTTTATTTCTTTCGTATTTAAGCCCCTTAGTGTTTTTGATGATACAAGTAGGCTGAACCATATAAAGCTACAATTTCTGCAGTGTCTTGTATTTGGCTCAAATTAATATAAAAGAAATTATAGTGGAAAATGGATAAATGTTTTTGATAAAGCATTTGAATTTGAACATCCAATGCATAATTCTATATGTCAATTTTTTTTTTGGAAAAATGATCAATTGGAATTACTAGACAAACCTTAGATTTAGCTTCATCAATGTAAACATTATATTTAGCTTCTTCAAGATTCTCCAATTAATTTATATGAGGTTAATCATGTTGTAGACTTTATTTACCGTGAAATAACATTCATCTTACAAAGAAGATATAATATTTTGACCTGAAAACATAGGAAACATATTTCTTCTTGATTAATTATTTTGTCTCTAAAGCTTGATGAATATCCAGTCATTCAAATGATTGAATTGTGGATTCTCTGTAAACTCTAGTTATTATACAAGTAGCCTACCTTAATAGGATGATCCTATAAAGGCTTCTTATTGCTTATAAACAGTCAAGCTGTAGAAAAAAAAAAAGCTATAGGCTTTTACATAAACAAATAATGTATAAGAATAAACTGTAATTATGTTCTATGTTAATACAAAATAATAAATAACTAGATACCTATTGATTTATTCTTTGCTTATGTTCTGTTTTTAACTAGATGGACTCTTATACAGTGATGGTGCAAACAAATGGAAGTCCATATTAATTCATATCTGGTCAGATTAGGATTCAGCAAATTTTTTATTTATACTTTATCCTGGATAATAACTATATCTCTTTTTTAAGGTGCTAGAACTATTAGTATATAAAACCATCTGGTATTTGGTGACATATTCAATAATAAGACAGATAAGAGAAAGCAATACAAAACATTTTAAAATTTAAAAAGCAGGAATTTTTAGTTTTTAAAATAATACTATTCAGAGTTAGGCTGAATATCAGAAAGTCTGTCTATAGTGAATCTTTATAACGCATTATTTAAATAACAATATGAAAACGGAATGAACATTGTAGTGCTAGGTAAGTAAATTTCTGAAGTATTTTTCAAAATGGGCTTCAGAGATGTTGGGTAAGTTATGTTTTAGTGGGATTAAAGGAAAAGAAGATATAAAATTAGTCCACTAGGTTAATTTTATCATCTAGACTAGAGATCTGTGGCAATTTTATTCTATCACAGAAAAATTTTCTTCCATTTTTCGTTTGGCTCCTCCCTCCTTTCTTTGACTTTTATTTTGTCCCTTCGTCTTTCCCACTTTATTTCCTTCCTTTCTTTCTTTCCTTTCCTTTCCCCCTTACTGGAATTAACACAAAGTGAAAAAGGGGCTTGAATAAGAGAAATGAGAAATCTTTTTAATACTGCAAAGACTTTCAAAGACAAAATGACAAGCTTATAGATAGGGAAAGATGTGTTAATTTCTTCACTCATGTATTATGTACTATTTTCTCCCTACTAATGTTATTTGTGAGATGACAATGGTCTATCTTACATATCCTTAGTGTTACTCTGCCTATCACTCTCGCTGTAAGGCTCTTTATCCAATTTCACATATGATAACTTTTAGTTTGTAAACCATTGATTATCAATTAAAAGAAATCATCCAGAACTAACTGTTTGGCTACTATAATTAATCTTTATATAGTCTAATTCCTATTTGATGAGGTTATCTGCAACAAAGAATATTTACTTTAAATCATACTGTTGACATTCTGATAATCAATTTTTACTATCATTAATGTTATCTAGAAGAAAAGAGAGAAAATGATGTATCCCACATACAGGCTAACATTCATCATTTTGCAAATCATAGAATGTTACTAAATGAGGAATTCTGAAATCTTCACCATTCTATACAAGTTCAACTCTGTATATAAAATAACAAAAACAAAAATAATAAATGAATGACAAAAGTATTAAAGATTAGTTTATAGTCCATACTAGACATATATTTCAACTCTATTCACTTACAGCAAAATAACACATAACAATTATTATATTCTAGTAGAAAAATGTATACTAAATCTTGCTTCAAAATCTATTATAAAATTTTGCAAGATTAGATATGTCATGACTTTAAACCAGTGGTTCTCACTTGGGGATGATTCTTCCCATCCAGGGGACTTTTGTCAATATCTGAAGATATTTTTGTTCGTCATGACTTGAAATGTGCTACTTGCATCTAGTGGGAAGAGGTCAGAAATGCTTCTAAACATCCTGCAGTGCACAGGACAGATCCCTACAATAGAAAATATCTGGCTTAAATATTTGTAGTACTGCGGTTGGGGGACACTTATTTAGACAAATATGTGCTGAGCACTTCCTATGCTTGATATTGATCTTAAGAACATTTGGCGGTACAAAATAAGCCAGGTAATCAGTGCAATCTCAGAGATGAGTTGAAAGTCAAAATAATAATGATGATGATATATCATAAAAAGACCAAACAAAGAGCCAGTGTTCAATGAAGTCCAACTCACATTTGCTTGGGGGTTAAGTGTTAGAAAGATTACAGCACTTACTAATGTGCTTTTTCACTGTCTTAGTAAATTCCTGTATATGGTTATAAATGAAAAATACACAGAGGAATTATCATTGAAAAAATGTTTTCCTCTTTTCTGTTGTCACTCTGGTCACCACTTTCTTTTCCCAAATAAAGAGTTGTTAACTAGATACCTTTGGTAAACATTTAGTTTGTCCCAAGTTTTTTGCTATTACTAACAACGCTGAGATACTGAGATAAATACAGGCATACCTTCTTTTATTGCACTTTGCTTTATTGCATTTCACAGATTTTTGCAGTAATTTTCAAATTAAAGATTTTTGGCAACCTTGCATCAAACAAATCTATCAGCACCAATTTTCTAAGCACATCTTAAGTAGATGTGCCTTGGTGTCACATTTGGGTAATTCTTGCAATACTTTAAGCTTTTGCATTATTATTATATCTATGTGGTGATCTATGTAATGTCACTATTGTGATTGTCTTGTAGTCCCATGAACTGCACCCATATAAGGTGGCAAACTTAATGGATAAATGTTGTGTATGTGTTGACTGCTCCAATGACAGCCTATTACCCCATCCCGTTCTCTCTCTCTCTTCATTCCTGCCTGTTCCCTGACACAAAATATTGAAATTAGCCCAATTAATAATCAAATAGTGGCCTGTAAGTGTTTAAGTGAACGGAAGAGACATAAGTCTCTCACTTTCAGTCAAAAGCTAGAAATGATAAAGCTTAGTGAGAAGACATTTCAAAAGCCAAAATTGGCTGAAAACTAGGTGTCTTGCACCAGTTAGTGAGGTTGTGAATGCAAAGGAAATGTTCTTGAATGAAATTAAGTGTTACTCCAGTGAACACATGAATAAGAGAGTGAAACAGCCTTATTACTGACCTGAGGAATGTTTAAGTGGTCTGGATAGAAGATCAAAACGGCCACAACATTTCCTTAAACCAAAGCCTAACCCAGAGCAAGACCCTAACTCTCTTCAATTCTATGAAGGCTGAGAGAGGTGAGAAAGCTCAGATGAAAAGTTTTAAGCTAGCAGAAGTTGGCTCATGAGGTTGAATAAAAGAAGCCATCTCCATAAAAGTGCAAGGTGAAGCAGCAGATGTTGATGTAGAAGCTGCAGCATGTTATCCATATCTAGCTAAGATCATTCATGAAGGTGGCTACAGTAAACAACAGATTTTCATTGTAGACTAAACATTCTTCTATTGAAAGAAGATGCCATCTAGGACTTTCATGCCTAGAGAGAAGATAATACCTTGCTTCAAAGTTTCAAAGGACAGGCTGACTCTCTTGTTGGAGACTGATGCAGCTGGTGACTAAGTTGAAGCCAAGACTCCTTTGCCATTCCAGAAATCCTAGGACCCTTAAGAATTTATTAAGTCTACTTTGCCTGTGCTCTATAAATGGAACAACAAAGCCTGGATGACAGCACATCTGTTTACAGCATGGTTTACTGAGTATTCTAAGCCTATTGTTGAGACCTTTTACTCAGGAGAAAAAAAAGATTTCTGTCAAAATGTTACTGTTCACTGACAATGCACCTACTTACTCAAAAACTCTGCTGAAGATGGGTAAGGGGATTAATGCTGTGTTCTTGCCTGCTGACACAACATCCATTCTGCAGCCCATAGATCAAGGAATAATTTTGATTTTCAAGTCTTACTATTTAAGAAATACATTTTGTAAGGCTATGGCTGTCATAGATAGAGATTTCCCTGAAAGATCTGGGCAAAGTAAATTGAAAACCTTCTGAAAAGGATTTACTATTATAGATGCCATTAAGAACATTTGTAGTTTATGAGAAGAAGTCATAATATTTACATTAACAGGGATTTGGAAGAAGTTGATTCTGGCCCTTATGGTTGACTTTGAGAGGCTCAAGACTTGAGTGAAGGAAGTAATTCCCAATGTAGGGGAAACTGCAAGAGATCTGGAATTAGAAATGGAGCCTGAAGATGTGACTGAATTGCTGTGATCTCATGATAAAACTTGAGTGGATGAGGAGCTGCTTCTTAAAGATGAGCAAAGAAGGTGGTTTCTTGACATGAAATCTACTCCTGGTGAAGATGCTGTAAATATTGTTGAATTGACAATAAAGAATTTAAAATATTACATAAACTTAGCTGATAAAGCAGTGGCATAGTTTGAGAGAATTGCATTAGATTTACCTGTTTCTTAAAGATTTTTTGGAATTCCTCTTACAAACAATCTGAATGTGAATGTAGTGCTTTATTTGGAGGGGCAGAGGGAGGAAATTATTCTTCAACATCTTTATTACTTCTTTGGCAATTGTTCTAATTAGGTGTTCTATCTTTTCTGGGGTTCACTTTGGTAGTCTATATTTTTCTAGGTAATCATTTTATTCACATTCTCACATTTATTTAAATTGTATTTAGCAAGGTAGTTTCATATAATTTTATTTTCTTTGATATTCTTCTATATCTGTGTTACCTTTTCTGAATTAGTGCTTTCATCTTTTTTTTCATTGTTTTCATGGTTTATTGCCAGTCTTAGAGATAAGCATCTTAACATTTTACATTAAGTATATTTTTTAAATAGATTCCCCTTTTTAAAATTTGTTTTTGATATTCTTTATTTGTAGTTCTTTGATACTTTAATTGAAATTTTGTATTCTTACTTTGTCCAGTCTTCTATTTTTTTTCCTAGAAATTTGTTCATTTCATTTCACTTATAATATTATTTGTAAAAGAGTTTCATGATCTTTTAATTACTGTAAAATCTACTGGTCAATTCTTTCCCTCTTTTTTATTTTTAATATTGGTACCTTCTCTATTTTTTCCTTGCTCAGTCTTATCAGAGAGAAGTTTACCCATTTCATTAGTTTTTTTTTAACAATTATTTTGGACTTTATACATTCTTGTGTACATTTGCTTTCCATTTCTGTAATTTATGTTTTTATGTTTATTATTTCCCTTTTTCCAGTTTCTTTAGGTTTCATTTGTTGTTAGTGAGCTACACCTTTGTCAGCAATTTCTTTTCTATATTTTTACTTTAGATGTATCTTGCAAATTTTAAATCTTGTCTGACAATCTTTATCAGTTAATTTGAGCACTTAGTCCATTTATAGTGAATGTGATTTCTAATATCTTTGGTTTTAAATCTGCTATCTTACTATTTGCTTTTTGTTTGTCCTGCCTATTCTATAACTCCTCTTCCACCTTTTCTTTCTTTTGGATTGACCGTTTTTTTATTAATCAGTTTGTTCTCTGTTACACTAGCACACTCTTCTTGTGAGAGTAGTACTTTAGGTAGTGAGTACTTTAGGTACTGCAATATGGCACAACTAGACTGCATCCAACATAGTCCGTCATTTTTTTTACTATCTCACCAATAAACTTCCCCTTTCAAAAATGACTTAACCATGTTTTTCCGTTCATGTTTGCCTTTCCAATTTCTTTAAACTTTCTACCAAATGACGTATAGGAAGACTCTCACAGCCTGTCCACTTACACTTTATCTTTTGCTGAAGACAAATAATTTTTGGGGTTATGCTTCAAAATAAGACATTGACTTGGGGAGATGTATTCTACCACCAGTGTCAGGGGTATACAGCAGGCGAATCCTTTCTCAACTGTTTCCTGCATCTCCCACCTGTGCTACTTTTGGCTTTTCATGTTTTCAGAACAGTCTTTTCATCTGCTCTGTAATTTTGGTGTCAATAGAGTTTACTTCTAGGTTTTCTTCCAGCATTTTTTTTTTTTTTGAAAGCAGGGGCTGTGATTTCTGGAAGAAGAATGGACAAGCACTGGATCTATATGAACTTTTAAAATCTGCAATTCCTATGGTACAGCATGAAATCTTGGTCTTGAAAACTGGGTAGGATTTTGGACAGTGAAAGAAGTGTACCTAGGCATAATGGTACAATGTTAAGAGCAGACAAAAAACACAGCGCACAAGTGTACTTAGCAACCTAACTACTGAGTATTAGAAATGAGCCCGGCATTATGCTAGACATTGGTAGTAAAGGGATTCTATACTCAATGATCTGTTCTCAAGGAGGTCACAATGTGGGGTGAGCAGCAATTAGCAGTGTTTGACTGAAGCACAGATTATGAATAGCAAGTTAGTCTGGGGCCAAGTTGTCGCTGAATTTCAATGTTACTCATTAACGGACATTTAATTCAGCAAACAAAGTAGGCATGCTGCGGTGAGATTAGTCAGGTGGTCATTATAGATTTTTGAGTAGGTACCTTGGGAGTAAACTTCCTAAAAGAGATGTAATTTGCCCTACTAAATAGAGGCTTCATCTATGTGTTATGGTATCAATTTACAATTCACAATTATCTTTTTCCAGAGCATAAAGTATCCTTTGTTCTTATATAATTCAAATTTAATGAGAAATTAATGCAACTCTGAATGTTTTAGTAGTGTTAATTGCTACTTTTGTTTCAACACAGAACCCAAAGAGGTAAGGAACCTCACTTCTCATTCTACAGTTGAAAAAAATTATTTTACCAGTAAAATGCAATTATAATGAGACATAAATGTATATTTCTAGATTATTTTTAACTTCACAGGATTTTAAGCATTGGGGCACATTATCACTTTATCAATAATTATTATCATATAAGAACTGCTTATTATATAACATTTCATTCATAGAGTCTTTCATTTCCTTATAGTATATATTTTTCACAGAAAAAGCAGCAAAATCAGAAACAAAGTTTTAATATTTACAACTCTCTCTTTGTAGTGTGGAATTCAATTTGGTGTGTGTATTTTTTCCCCTTTTTTAATACTCATAACAGTGTATAGTTGTGTTTGCAGCAAGCATCTGGGGGGGTGGAACAAATGGGGAGAGGTTGGTCAAAAAGTATGAACTTTCAGTTATAAGATGAGTAAATTCTGAGGATCCTATATACTGCATAGTGACTATAGTTAATAACAATGTATTATATACTTGAAATTTCTGAGGGAGTAGATCTCAAGCATTCTCACCAAAAAATAAAAAAGGTGATGGATATACTAATTAATTTGATTGTGGTAATAATTTCGTAATGTATAATATATCATATCATCATGTACGTTTTAAATACATCTGACATTATTTTTTCAATTATACCTCTATAAAGATGAAAAATTCTCATAACATGCTATATTTTAAAAGGAACACTCATCTATAATTATTTTTTATATATTAATACACATTAATGATACATATTATCATTTTTATACAACAGATCTTTGGTTAAGATTAAATATTTTTTAGAGCCATCCTTGTAATTGTTTCATCAAGTGTTGTGTGTTTAATATAATATTAAAAGAATCCATGGTTACATATTAGGATTAGTATTATCATTAGCCCTTTGCAGAGATCCCTGGAACAAGAGGCAAGAGGGACAGGGAAAAGCAGGATTTCATTCGATGCTTCCTGTTTACTCATTTGACAAATTACTTAATTTTCATCAGAACATGTATGTGGAGTATTGTTCCATCCTCCTCCTCTCAATGATGCTGTGGTGTCTGATACCTGCACCACCCCTTGCCAATTTTATACTACCCAAGGGTACCCTGAAACTTGTCTCAGTGCTTTTGCATGTGATATTAAACTCAGGCTCACATATTAACTTAGCCCCTCCATAATCCTGTAATATTATCTAGCCATAAACTGATGTCTGTGCTCTTCAGCCACTAAATAAGTTCTTCCATTTTTGCAAGCAGTGATATGCCCATGAATGTCTAAAGAACACTGTGGATGCCTTGCAGGAAACATGTTGGAATGGCCCCAGTAATTTAGGCAGGTATTCCAAGGATACCCCTCTCGTTCTGTCAAGTGTTTGGAACCTATCTGAGATCCACCTTCAACTTTTAAAAAATATTTTGATAAGCCTTTTTGAGGTAGAAGTTACATGCAATAAACTTAACTAATGAGAGTACACTTTTATAAATGTGACAATATTCATGACATAATATTTTCCTTTACACCAATCAGCTCTGTAGCAATCAATCTCCTTACTAACCCTAGCTACTAGCACCTACTGATCTTTCTCTCACTATAGACTTGCATTTTCTCGACATTTAATAGAAATTGAAAATACAGTGTGTAGTCTTCTTGACTTCTTTCATCTAGCACAATGCTTTTGAAACTCATCTATGATTTTGCATAATCTGTGGTTGTCTTTTTTATTGCAACGTATTATGTTGTATAAATATGCAAAAATTTGTTTATCCATTTACCAGTTGAAGGACATTTGAGTTGTTTTCGATTTTTGGCTATAACTAATTAGGCTGTGATTAGCATTTGAATGCTATTTTTATGAATGTAAGTTTTAATTTCTTTTGTGTAACTATCTAGTAATGGGATTAGTGGGTCATATGGTAAGTATGTGTTTACATATGAAACTGCCACACTTTTTCCAGAGTGGTCATATCATTTTATATTTCCAGTGGCTCTGTTCAAGAATTCCAGTTGCTACACACGTCAATATTTGGTACTGTCAGTCTTTTTAATATTAGCCATTTTCGTTGTTGTACAAGGGGATATAATAGTTATAATTTCCGTTTCTCTATTGACTAATGATGTTGTGCAACTTTCTCATGCTTGTTTGCTGTTCATAGTTTTTTCCTTTGGTGAAATGTGTGTTCCAATGTTTTAATCTTTTTTTTTTTTTTTTTTTTTTTTTGAGACAGAGTTTTTGCTCTTACCACCCAGGCTGGAGTGCAGTGGCGCAATCTCGGCTCACTGCAACCTCCACCTCCTGGGTTCAAGCGATTCTCCTGTTTCAGCCTCCGAAGTAGCTGAGATTACAGGCATGTGCCACCATGATCAGCTAATTTTTGTATTTTTAGTAGAGACAGGGTTTCATCATGTTGGTCAGGCTGTTCTGGAACTCCTGACCTCAAGTGATCCACCCACCTCAGCCTCCCAAAGTGCTGGGCTTACAGGCATGAGCCACTGTGCCCAGCCCCAGTGTTTTAATCATTTTTAATAAGATTGTTTGACTTCTTATTGTAGAATTGTAAGTATTCTCTATATATTCTGCAAAACAGCCATTTGTCAGATATACTTTTTTTTTTTTTTTTTTTTTTTTACCAGTGTCCTTTTTCTGCTTTAGTATTCAATCCATGATACTACAATAGGTTTAGGCGTCATAGCTCCTTAGTTTTCTCTAGCTTATGGGATTTTCTGAGTATTTTCTTGCTTTGCATGACTTTGAGAGTTATAAAGACTATGGGTCAAGTGTTTTGTAGAATGTCTTTCAATCTGGGCATATCTGATGTTTTCTCATGATCGTACTGGGCCATGGGTCTTCTTGGGGAAAAATGCCACAGAGGTGAAATGCCCTTCTCATGACAGTCAATTAGAGGCACCTGAGACCAACATGCACTATCATTGGTGAGCTTAACCTTAATCATTTGTTTGAGGTTGTATCTGCCAGGTCTCTCCACAAAGTCAATTTTTCCCTTTACACGTTGTATTCTTTGCAACTAAGCTATTAAATCCAACTGACATTCAAGAGAAGGAGAATTGAGCTTACCTTCTGGAAGAAGGCATTTTAGAAATTTTGTGCACATATGCTAAAATCATAATAATACATAATACATATTTGGAGGGTGGACACCTTGGAGTATGCAAGTATCCTTAAAGTTTTGTCCACTAATTTTAACATTCATTATGAATCTTGTCTGCAACAATTTACTGGTGGGTTCTAGTGGTGATTTTGTATTTTTCCCACTTCTATATTTAATATTTGGAGTTATTCTATAAGGCATATTTGTCATTTCTCCTCTGTTTATTTAATTTTAGGGACTGAATTTTTTTTTTTTCTGATAAGGGCCAGATAGTAAATATTTGGGGCTCTGAGAGCTGGGTTTTAGAGGCAATATCAGAAGTACCCACTAGTCTACTAACTTGCTCTAAGACCTTGTTCCAAACTTTTGTGATTTTGGCATCTATCAGTCCAGTGTTAATTGAATATGTGTAAAAGAACACTTCATAAGATACATCTTTTAAAAATTGAGAGACATTTGAGCATTATCTTCTGGATACATTTTAATGAATGAAAGGTGAAATATATTCTTGCATAAACTTATTGGTGTTTGAATATTTGACAGCTGGAAGATATTGTTTCTTATTGAAAACACAATCTGCTAAAACTTGAGTTAACTTTGGAAGTTGGCTTCTACATTTTATATATGATAAAACTGAGGCTTGGAGAACTTAAGTAAATTGTGTAAGGTCATATGCACGGCTGGGATAAGACTCCAGACTCTAATACTAGTGAATGATTTCTTCCATTTTCCTTTGCTGCCACATGTAAGAAGAAATGAATATTTCAGATAAAAAAGTAGGGTTAAACTATTCTTTAAAAAGTTTTGCAACTAAAATGATTTAAAACTGATCATTAGATATAATATTGGAAATAGGAATCGTTGTCTATTTGGTCTTTATGACTGCTCACTGCTATGAAAAGTGGCACACAATAAAAGTAAGTTCCCAGAAATAAAACCACTGTTCAGGCCGCCATTTATTTCAGCAATTGTCAGGAAAGATGAATTAGTCTGTAGAAATTCTCTGGAGGTGGCATGATGTGTAAGACTAATAAACACTGTACCTGATGATTCCCTTGGAGAGTGAGCGAATAACCTCGAAGAAGAATCAGAATTAACAAGAAATGAGACCAATCTTTCACAGTACCGTGAAGGTTAGAAAGATAAAGCTATAGTACTCCAAAAGCTATGAAATTACTTCTAAAGGCAATAATCAATTTAGTGAGAAACATTAGAAAACTACAAGTCAAAAAACAACATCAACAGGAATGGTGAGCCCTGGGGGTCACAACCATCAAAAAAGTGGCTGGTAAATCCTGTTTTCCTCCCCTTGCTCCTCAGTTAAGATTGATTCATGCTGAATCCTGAGCCTGAAACAATTGTTTCCAGAGGAGAAACATTTTTACTTACAAAAAATTACCTTTCCTCCCTTGCTTTTTTATAGAAAAAGAAAAAAGAAATGAAGGAAGGGAAGGAGGGAAGAAAGGAGGGGGAGAATAAAATAAGAAAAAAGGGAAAGTTTTATTATTGTCTAATTTCTTCCTTGATTTATTTTTTACTAGACTGATTGAAAACTCTTCAAGGAAATAGATTAATTGAGCATTGTTGTGTTTCTCATAACAATATAACTGTGTAAGTCATCACAAGTAATGATTTTCTTGATCACTTCAAGTATTTTCTGAATATTATGCATTGCTCTGTGCTCTGACGATCTGCACTGATTCTCTTCTTACATTCAACTATCAAGTGGAAATGTTAAATCTATTATTATTTATTGAGCTGGCATTTTGTTATTACCTGTGGATACTGAGATGGAATATAGTCTCATTACTCTAGTAAAACATTGATATCTGATTGAGTGATTCTTTTTTTGCTGTATCATTTTCTAGGTGAGATACAACAACCCTGCACATTGGCTAGAGAAGTGTGGCCAATTAAAATGATTATTTTCTGTATTTTTTAAGTTTTATAAAATAAACACATATTTTCTTTGATAAATAATATTCAACATTAAAAAATAAAGACATCAAAACAGAAATTTAGATGATAAAAATGAGAAAGTGTGACATATTTTTGTTTCCTTAATTTTACTTACACCTTTGTCAAATATTAAATATACTTTTTTGAAAGATTGATTCTCATTCCCAAGTTCCGTTACCCAGAAACAACAGCTTTTAATTCACTTAACTGCTTTTCCTAGTACTTTAGTCCATATTTCTAAATAACATACACAAATACACACACATATATATACATGAATATTTTAAAATTTTTATTTGCAGATATTATCTATTGTATTTCTTGGAAGCAAGGATAAGATTTTATTTCTTCTCTTTGGATCCCCCACCTTGGGACAAACACACTTTCCCTCTTACTATAGTTCTCATACACATAAAACTGTTGGTTGAATCATTATTTAGTGTTTGCAGCATTTATGAATACATAAATATTATTCAAAACAAAAGGCTAGGGATTTTCTAGCCATGTAAATATACTTTTGGTTTACCTTCTGGGGAAGAAATTGTGATGATTTTCTCCCATTGGCAATTCTGTTTTTCCCCTGTGGTAACCTTGAAACATTTTTTCCCAGTCCATAAAGTAAATATACTCCAGAGAGAAACAGCCAGCAAAAATCAAACAAACAAACAAAAATGACCAAAGACCCGTAGGGGAGGAATCTTTAAAGGGGCGTAGGTCATTTATTGTATACCACACAACATTTATCAATCTCTAAAAGTCTTCCAGAGAAATCTGTTCCCATGTCTCTCTTCTCAGTTGCCTGATAGCAAGTATCTTTCTATTTCCCCTTCCGTCTAATAATTTATGTAGTTCCCTGCAAATAGATCTTCTCGCAATTCTCCTACAGTTGGTTTTACCTCTATCTTTTCTGGTGTTTTCTATTTTAGTCCTTCTCAGACTTCTCTATTATTGCATCCTCAGAAACAAATTTTGCTATTCATGTCATGTCTGTGAAAAAGCTTTGTATCAGTCAAGATAGGCTAGATTATTTCCTGATAATTAATAGCCCCTAAGATCAAGTGCTTAATATAAAGAAAACAATTCTTACTCACGATACAGGTCCAGTGCAAAATGGTAGGAGGGGTCTGTAAAGCCTGATTCTTGCTTCTATGATTGTGGCAACAGCAGGACAACAAACACATGTCATTTCCACTTACATCTTATTGGAAGCAAGTTACACGTAGATGACTAACTTTAATAGGGGGCAGAAAGGTATTATACTAACTTGTGTCAGGAACAATAAATAGAATAGTTTTGAACACCTCTAATGATAACCTTAACCATGTTAGTGAGTACAGGGACTCTGCATACTGAAAACAAAGGAGGCAATTACAAAGATCATATATTTTTAAATTATCTGTGAAAATATGTTTTTCTTCTATTACATACCTTTTAATTGCTTTTATTTTTTTATTTTTTTATTATTATTATACTTTAGGTTTTAGCGTACATGTTCACAATGTGCAGGTTTGTTACATATGTATCCATGTGCCATGTCGGTTTGCTGCACCCATTAACTCGTCATTTAGCATTAGGTATATCTCCTAATGCTGTCCCTCCCCCCTCCCCCCACCCCACAACAGTCCCCGGAGTGTGATGTTCCCCTTCCTGTGTCCATGAGTTCTCACTGTTCAATTCCCACCTATGAGTGAGAACATGCAGTGTTTAGTTTTTTGTGTTTGTGATAGTTTACTGAGAATGATGTTTTCCAGTTTCATCCATGTCCCTACAAAGGACATGAACTCATCATGTTTTATGGCTGCATAGTATTCCATGGTGTATATGTGCCACATTTTCTTAATCCAGTCTATTGTTGTTGGACATTTGGGTTGGTTCCAAGTCTTTGCTATTGTGAATAGTGCCACAATAAACATACATGTGCATGTGTCTTTATAGCAGCATGATTGATAGTCCTTTGGGTATATACCCAGTAATGGGATGGCTGGGTCAAATGGCATTTCTAGTTCTAGATCCCTGAGGAATTGCCACACTGACTTCCACAATGGTTGAACTAGTTTACAGTCCCACCAACAGTGTAAAGGTGTTCCTATTTCTCCACATCCTCTCCAGCACCTGTTGTTTCCTGACTTTTTAATGATGGCCATTCTAACTGGTGTGAGATGGTATCTCATTGTGGTTTGATTTGCATTTCTCTGATGGCCAGTGATGATGAGCATTTTTTCATGTGTGTTTTGGCTGCATAAATGTCTTCTTTTGAGAAGTGTCTGTTCATGTCCTTTGCCCACTTTTTGATGGGGTCGTTTGTTATTTCTTGTAAATTTGTTTGAATTCATTGTAGATTCTGGATATTAGCCTTTGTCAGATGAGTAGGTTGCAAAAATTTCCTCCCATTCTATAGGTTGCCTTTTCACTCTAATGGTAGTTTCTTTTGCTGTGCAGAAGCTCTTTAGTTTAATTAGATCCCATTTGTCAATTTTGGCTTTTGTTGCCATTGCTTTTGGTGTTTTAGATGTGAAGTCCTTGCCCACACCTATGACCTGAATGGTATTGCCTAGGTTTTCTTCTAGGGTTTTTATGGTTTTAGGTCTAACATTTAAGTCTTTAATCCATCTTGAATTAATTTTTGTATAAGGTGTAAGGAAGGGATCCAGTTTCAGCTTTCTACATATAGCTAGCCAGTTTTCCCAGCACCATTTATTAAATAGGGAATCCTTTCCCCATTTCTTGTTTTTGTCAGGTTTGTCAAAGATCAGATAGCTGTAGATATGTGGTATTATTTCTGAGGGCTCTGTTCTGTTCCATTGATCTATGTCTCTGTTGTGGTACCAGTGCCGTGCTGTTTTGGTTACTGTAGCCTTGTAGTATAGTTTGAAGTCAGGTAGCATGATGCCTCCAGCTTTGTTCTTTTGGCTTAGGATTGACTTGGCAATGCGGGCTCTTTTTTGGTTCCATATGAACTTTAAAGTAGTTTTTTCCAATTCTGTGAAGAAAGTCGTAGGTAGCTTGATGGGGATGGCATTGAATCTATAAATGACCTTGGGCAGTATGGCCATTTTCACAATATTGATTCTTCCAACCCATGAGCATGGAATGTTCTTCCATTTGTTTGTATCCTCTTTTATTTCATTGAGCAGTGGTTTGTAGTTCTCCTTGAAGAGGTCCTTCACATCCCTTGTAAGTTGGATTCCTAGGTATTTTATTCTCTTTGAAGCAATTGTGAATGGGAGTTCACTCATGATTGGCTCTCTGTCTGTGATTGGTGTACAAGAATGCTTGTGATTTTTGTACATTGATTTTGTATCCTGAGACTTTGCTGAAGTTGCTAATCAGCTTGAGGAGATTTTGGGCTGAGACAATGGGGTTTTCTAAATATACAATCATGTCATCTGCAAACATGGACAATTAGACTTCCTCTTTTCCTAATTGAATACCCTTTATTTCCTTCTCCTGCCTGATTGCCCTGGCCAGAACTTCCAGCACTATGTTGAATAGGAGTGGTGAGAGAAGGCATCCCTGTCTTGTGCCAGTTTTCAGAGGGAATGCTTCCAGTTTTTACCCATTCAGTATGATATTGGCTGTGGGTTTGTCATAGATAGCTCTTATTATTTTGAGATACATCCCATCAATACCTAATTTATTGAGAGTTTTTAGCATGAAGGGTTGTTGAATTTTGTCAAAGGCCTTTTCTGCATCTATTGAGATAATCATGTGGTTTTTGTCTTTGCTTCTGTTTATATGCTGGATTACATTTATTGATTTGCGTATGTTGAACCAGCCTTGCATCCCAGGGATGAAGCCCACTTGATCATGGTGTATAAGCTTTTTGATGTGCTGCTGGATTCGGTTTGCCAGTATTTTATTGAGGATTTTTGCACCAATGTTCATCAAGGATATTGGTCTGAAATTCTCTTTTTTGGTTGTGTCTCTGCCAGGCTTTGGTATCAGGACGATGCTGGCCTCATAAAATGTGTTAGGGAGGATTCCCTCTTTTTCTATCGATTGGAATAGTTTCAGAAGGAATGGTACCATTTCCTCCTTGTACCTCTGGTAGAATTCGGCTGTGAATCCATCCGGTCCTGGACTCTTTTTGGTTGGTAAGCTATTGATTATTGCCACAATTTCAGAGCCTGTTATTTGTCTATTCAGAGAGTCAACTTCTTCCTGGTTTAGTCTTGGGAGGGTGTATTTGTTGAGGAATTTATCCATTTCTTCTAGATTTTCTAGTTTATTTGCATAGAGGTGTTTGTAGTATTCTCTGATGATAGATTGTATTTCTGTGGGCTCGGTGGTGATATCCTCTTTTTCATTTTTCATTGCATCTATTTGATTCTACTCTCTTTTCTTCTTTATTAGTCTTGATAGCAGTCTATCAATTTTGTTGATCTTTTCAAAAAACCAGCTCCTGGATTCATTAATTTTTTGAAGGTTTTTTGTGTCTCTATTTCCTTCAGTTCTGCTCTGATTTTAGTTATTTCTTGCCTTCTGCTAGCTTTTGAATGTGTTTGCTCTTGCTTTTCTAGTTCTTTTAATTGTGATGTTAGGGTGTCAATTTTGGATCTTTCCTGCTTTCTCTTGTGGGCATTTAGTGCTATAAATTTCCCTCACACACTGCTTTGAATGTGTCCCAGAGATTCCGGTATGTTGTGTCTTTGTTCTTGTTGGTTTCAAAGAACATCTTTATTTCTGCCTGCATTTCACTATGTACCCAATAGTCATTCAGGAGCAGGTTGTTCAGTTTCCATGTAGTTGAGTGGTTTTGAGTGAGTTTCTTAATCCTGAGTTCTAGTTTGATTGCACTGTGGTCTGAGAGACAGTTTGTTATAATTTCTGTTCTTTTACATTTGCTGAGGAGAGCTTTACTTCCAACTATGTGGTCAATTTTGGAATAGGTGTGGTGTGGTGCTGAGAAAAATGTATATACTGTTGATTTGGGGTAGAGAGTTCTGTAGATGTCTATTAGGTCCACTTTGTGCAGAGCTGAGTTCAATTTCTGGATATCCTTGTTAACTTTCTGTCTCGATGATCTGTCTAATGTCGACAGTGGGGTGTTAAAATCTCCCATTATTATTGTGTGGGAGTTTAAGTCCCTTTGTAGGTCACTCAGGACTTGCTTTATGAATCTAGGTGCTCCTGTGTTGGGTGCATATATATTTAGGGTAGTTAGCTCTTCTTGTTGAATTGATCCCTTTACCATTATGTAATGGCCTTCTTTGTCTCTTTTGATCTTTGTTGGTTTAAAGTCTATTTTATCAGAGACTAGGATTGCAACCCCTGCCTTTTTTTGTTTTCCAGTTGCTTGATAGATCTTCCTCCATCCCTTTATTTTGAGTCTGTGTGTGTCTGTGCACGTGAGATGGGTTTCCTGAATACAGCACACTGATGGGTCTTGACTCCTTATCCAGTTTGCCAGTCTGTGTCTTTTAATTGGAGCATTTAGCCCATTTACATTTAAAATTAATGTTGTTATGTGTGAATCTGATCTTGTCATTATGATGTTAGTTGGTTATTTTGCTTGTTAGTTGATGCAGTTTCTTCCTAGCCTCAATGGTCTTTACAATTTGGCATGTTTTTGCAGTGGTTGGTACCGGTTGTTCCTTTCCATGTTTAGTGCTTCCTTCAGGAGCTCTTTTAGGGCAGGCCTGGTGGTGACAAAGTCACTTAGCATTTGCTTGTCTGTAAAGTATTTTATTTCTTCACTTATGAAGCTTAGTTTGGCTGGATATGAAATTCTGGGTTGAAAATTGCTTTCTTTAAGAATGTTGAATATTGGCCCCCACTCTCTTCTGGCTTGTAGAGTTTCTGCCGAGAGATCAGCTGTTAGTCTGATGGGCTTCCCTTTGTGGGTAACCTGACCTTTCTCTCTGGCTGCCCTTAACATTTTTTCCTTCATTTCAACTTTGGTGAGTCTGACAATTATGTGTCTTGTAGTTGCTCTTCTTGAGGAGTATCTTTGTGGCGTTCTCTGTATTTCCTGAATCTGAATGTTGGCGTGCCTTGCTAGATTGGGGAAGTTCTCCTGGATAATATCTTGCAGAGTGTTTTGCAACTTGGTTCCATTCTCCCCGTCATTTTCAGGTACGCCAATCAGACGTAGGTTTGGTCTTTTCACATAGTCCCAAATTTCTTGGAGGTTTTGTTTGTTTCTTTTTATTCTTTTTTTCTCTAAACTTCCTTTCTCGCTCCATTTCATTCATTTCATCTTCCATCACTGATACCCTTTCTTCCAGTTGATCGCATCGGCTACCGAGGCTTCTGCAATCTTTGCATAGTTCTTGAAACTTGGCTTTCAGCTCCATCAGCTCCTTTAAGCCCTTCTCTTCATTGGTTATTCTAGTTATCCATTCATCTAATTTTTTTCAAAGTTTTTAGCTTCTTTGCTATTGTTTTGAATTTCCTCCTGTAGCTCGGAGTAGTTTGATCATCTGAAGCCTTCTTCTCTCAACTCGTCAAAGTCATTCTCCATCCAACTTTGTTCCGTTGCTGGTGAGGAACTGCGTTCCTTTGGAGGAGGAGAGGTGCTCTGCTTTTTAGACTTCCAGTTTTTCTGCTCTGTTTTTTCCCCATCTTTGTGGTTTTATCTACTTTTGGTCTTTGATGATGGTGATGTACAGATGGGTTTTTGGTGTGGATGTCCTTTCTGTTTGTTAGTTTTCCTTCTACCAGACAGGACCCTCAGCTGCATGTCTGTTGGAGTTTGCTAGAGGTCCACTCCAGATGCTTTTAAAAGCCATGAGGGCCCCAGTAAGTGTACCTTACTTCTGACTAACTCACTCACTGGATCCCATGTCAGTGGAACAAAAGATATAATTTCCCTAGTCTTGAAACATCTTTGGAAAACAACCTCCTATGAGTTTACTTTTAAATTTATTATGAAATTAACTTAAAAATATCATAACATTGTTGGCTGGCAAGATGACTGAATAGGAACAGCTCCGGTCTACAGCTCTCAGTGAGATCAAAGCAGAAAGTAGGTGATTTCTGCATTTCCAACTAAGGTACCCAGCTCATCTCACTGGGACTGGTTAGACAGTGGGTACAGCCCACAGAGTGTTAGCCAAAGCAGGGTGGCATGTCGCCTCACCTGGGAAGTGCAGGGGGTCAGGGAATTCCCTCCCCTAGCCAAGAGATGCTATGAAGGACCATGCTGTGAGGAACAGTGCACTCCAGCCCAGATACCACGCTTTTCCTATGGTCTTCACAACCCGCAGACCAGGAGATTCCCTTGGGTGCTTATGCCACCAGAGCCCTGGGTTTCAAGCACAAAACAGGGTGGCCATTTGGGCAGACACCAAGCTAGCTGCAGGAGTTTTTTTTCATATCCCAGTGGTGCCTGGAACACCAGCGAGACAGAACCCTTCACTTCCCTGGAAAAAGAGCTGACCCAAGAGAGCGAAGTGGTCTAGCTCAGCGGATCCCACCCCCATAGAGGCCAGCAAGCTAAGATCCACTGGCTTGAAATTCTCGCTGTCAGCACAGCAGTCTGAAGTTGACCTGGGACACCTAAGCTTGGCAAGGGGAAGGGCATCCACCATTACGAGGCTTGAGTAGACAGTTTTCCCCTCACAGTGTAAACAAAGCCTCCAGGAAGTTTGAACTGGGCGGAGCTCACGGCAGTGCCACAAAGCCACTGCAGCCAGACTGCCTCTCTAGATTCCTCCTCTCTGGCAGGGCATCTCTGAAAGAAAGGCAGCAGCCCCAGTCAGGAGCTTATAGATAAAACTCCCATTTCCCTGAGACAGAACACCTGGAGGAAGGGGTGGCTGTGGGCTCAGCTTCAGCAGAACTTAAACTGCCTGCCAGCTCTAAATAGAGCAGCGGATCTCCCAGCACAGCACTTGAGCTCTGCTAAGGGACAGACTACCTCCTTAAGTGGGTCCCTGACCCCCATGCCTCCTGACTGGGAGACACCTCCCAGCAGGGGTTGACAGACACCTCATACTGGAACCCGGTGTGTGCCCCTGTGGGATGAAGCTTCCAGAAGAAGGAACAGGCAGCAAACTTTGCTGTTCTGCAGCCTCCACTGGTAATACCCAGGCAAACAGGGTCTGGGGTGGACCTGAGCAAACTCTAGCAGACCTGCAGCAGAGGGATATGACTGTTAGAAGGAAAACTAACAAACAGGAATGGCACCAACACCAACAAAAAGGACGTCCACACAGAAACCCCATCCGAAGGTCACCAACATCAAAGACCAAAGGTAGATAAATCCACGAAGATGAGGAAAAACCAGTGCAAAAAGGCTGAAAATTCCGAAAACCAGAATACCTTTTCTCCTCCAAAGGATCACAACTCCTCACCATCAAGGGAAAAAAACTAGACAGAGAATGAGTTTGACAAATTAACAGAAGTAGGTTACAGAAGGTGGGTAATGACAAACTCCTCCAAGCTAAAAAAGCATGTTCTAACCCAATGCAAGGAAGCTAAGAATCTTGAAAAAATTTAGAAGAATGGTTAACTAGAATAACCAGTTTAGAGAAGAACATAAATGAACTGATGGAGCTGAAAAACACAGCACAAGAACTTCGTGAAGCATACACAAGTATCAATAGCAGAATCTATCAAGTGGAAGAGAGGATATCAGAGATTGAAGATCAACATAATGAAATAAAGCATGAAGACAAGATTAGAGAAAAAAGAATAAAATGTCACAAAAAGAGCCTCCAGGAAATATTGGACTATGGGTAAAGACCAAACCTACTTTTGTTTGGTGTACCTGAAAGTGACAGGGGGAATGGAACCAAGGTGGAAAACACTCTTCAGGATATTATCCAGGAGAACTTTCCCAACCTAGGAAGGCAGGCCAACATTCAAATTCAGGAAATACAGAGAACACCACAAAGATACTCCTCGAGAAGAAAAACCCCAAGACACATAATCATCAGATTCACCAAGTTTGAAATGAAGGAAAAAATGTTAAAGTCAGCCAGAGAGAAGGTCAAGTTACCCAAAAAGGGAAGCCCATCAGACTAACAGCAGATCTCTCTGCAGAAACCCTACCAACCGGAAGAGAGTGGGGGCCAATATTCAACATTCTTAAAGAAAAGAATTTTCAACCCAGAATTTCATATCCAGCCATATTAAGCTTCGTAAGTGAAGGAGAAATAAAATCCTTCACAGAGAAGCAAATGCTGAGAGATTTTGTCACCACCAGGCCTGCCTTACAAGAGTTCCTGAAGGAAGCACTAAACATGGAAAGGAACAACTAGTACTACAAACATAACAAATTGTAAAGACCATCAATGCTATGAAGAAACTGCATCAACTAACAGGCAAAATAACCAGCTAGCATCATAATGACAGGATCAAATTCACATAACAATATTAACCTTAAATGTAAATGGGCTAAAAGCCCCAGTTAAGAGACACAGACTGGCAAATTGGACAAAGAGTCAAGACCCATCTGTGTGCTGTATTCAGGAGACCCATGCCATGCACAAAGACACATATAGGCTAAAAATAAAGGATGGAGGTATATTCACCAAGAAAATGGAAAGAAAAAACGGCAAAGGTTGCAATCCTAGTCTCTGATAAAACAGACTTTAAACCAACAAATTTAAAAAAAGACAAAGAGAGGCATTACATAATGGTAAAGGGATCAGTGCAGCAAGAAGAGCTAACTATACTAAATATATATGCACCTGATACAGGAGCACCCAGATTCATAAAGCAAGTTCTTAGAGACCTCCAAAGAGACTTAGGCTTCCACACAATAATAGTGGGAGACATTACCCCACTGTCAATATTAGAAAGATGAAAGAGACAGAAAATTAAGAAGGATATTCAGAACTTGAACTCAGCTCTGGACCAAGTGGACCTAATAGATATCTAGAGAACTCTCCACCCCAAATCAACAGAATATATATTCTTCTCAGCACCACATCACACTTATTCTAAAATTGATTACATAATTGGAAGTAAAACACTCGTCAGCAAATGCAAAAGAATGCAAATCATAACAAACAGTCTCTCAGACCATGGTGCAATCAAATTAGAACTCAGGATTAAGAAAATCACTCAAAATCGCACAACTACATGGAAACTGAACAACCTTCCCCTGAATGACTTCCAGGTAAATAACAAAATTAAGGCAAAAATAAATAAGTTCTTTGGAACCAATGAGAACAAAGACACAATGTACCAGAATCTCAGGGACACAGCTAAAGCAGTGTTTAGAGGAAAATTTATAGCACTAAACACCCACAGGAGAAAGCGGGAAAGATCTAAAATTGACACCCTAAAATCACAATTAAAAGAACTAGAGAACCAAGAGCAAACAAATTCAAAAACTGGCAGAAGAAAAGAAATAACTAAGATCAGAGCAAAAGTGAAGGAGATAGAGACATGAAAAACCCTTAAAAAATCAATAAATCTTTTTGTGAAAAGATTAACAAAATAGATAGACGGCAAGGCAGACTAATAAAGAATAGGAGAGAAGAGTCAAATAGACACAATAAAAAATGATTAAGGGGATATCACCACTGATCCCACAGAAATACAAACTACCATCAGAACACTATAAATACCTCTATGCAAATAAACTAGAAAATCTAGAAGAAATGGATACATTCCTGGACACATACTCCCTCCCAAGACTAAACCAGGAAGAAGTCAAATCCCTGAATAGACCAGTAACAAGTTCTGAAATTGAGGCAGTAATTAAGAGCCTACAAACCAAAAAAAGCCCAGGACCACATGATTCACAGCCGAATTCCACCAGAGGTACAAAAAGGAGCTGGTACCATTCCTTCTGAAACTATTCCATACAATAGAAAAAGAAGGACTCCTCCCAGACTCATTTTATGAGGGCAGCATCATCCTGATACCAAAACCTGGCAGAGGCACAACAAAAAAAGAAAATATCAAGCCAATATCCTGATGAACATCGATGCGAAAAGCCTCAGTAATATACAGGCAAACCGAATCCAGCAGCACATCAAAAGCTTATCCACCACTATCAAGTCAGCTTCATCCCTGGGATGCAAGACTGGTTCAACATACACAAATCAATAAACATAATCCATCACATAAACAGAACCAATGACAAAAATCACATGATTATCTCAATAGATGCAGAAAAGGCCTTTGATAAAATAAACACCCCTTCATGCTAAAAACACTCAATAAACTAGGTATCGATGGAATGTATTTCAAAATAATAAGAGCTATTCATGACAAACCCAAAGCCAATATCACAATGAATGGGCAAAAGCTGGAAGCATTCCTTTTGAAAGCCAGCACAAGACAAGGATGCCCTCTTTCACCACTCTTATTCAACATCATACTGGATGTTCTGGCCAGGGCAATCAGGCAAGAGAAGGAAATAAAGGGCATTCAAACATGAAGAGAAGAAATAAAGTTATCTCTGTTTGCAGATGACATGATTGTATATTTTGAAAACCCCATTGTCTCAGCCTAAAAACTCCTTAAGCTGATAAGCAACTTCAGCAAAGTCTCAGGATACAAAATCAATGTGCAAAAATCACAAGCATTCCTATACACCAATAACAGACAAACAGAAAGCCAAATCATGAGTGAACTCCCATTCATAATTGTTACAAAGAGAATAAAATACCTAGGAATACAAATTATAAGGGAGGTATTGGACCTATTCAAGAAGAACTACAAACCACTGCTCAAGGGAATAAGAGAGGACACAAACAAATGGAAAAACATACCATGCTCATGGATAGGAAGAATTAATATCTTGAAAATGGCCTTAGTTCCCCAAGTGATTTATACGTTCAGTGATATCTCCATCAAGCTACCATTGACTTTCTTCACAGAATTGGAAAAAACTACCTTAAATTTCATATGGAACCAAAAAAGAGCCTATATAGCCAAGATGATCCTGAGCAAAAAGCACAAAGCTGGAGGCATCATGCTACTTGACTTCAAACTAGACTGCAAGGCTACAGTAATCAAAACAGCATGATACTTGTATCAAAACAGAAATATAAACAATGGAACAGAACAGAGGCCTCAGAAATAACACCACACATCTACAACCATCTGATCTTTGACAAACCTAACAAAAACAAGCATTTGGGAAAGGTTCCCCTATTTTATTAATGGTGTTGGGAAAACTGGCTGGCCATATGCAGAAAACTGAAACTGGAACCCTTCCTTACACCTTATGCAAAAATTAACTCAAGATGGATTAAGACTTAAATGTAAGACCTAAGACCATACAAACCCTAAAAGAAAACCTAGGCAATCCCATTCAGGACATGGGCATGGGCAAGGACTTCAGGACTAAAACACCAAAAGCAATGGCAACAAAAGCCAAAATTGACAAATGGGATTTAATTAAAGTAAAAAGCTTCTGCACAGCAAAATAAACTATCATCAGAGTGAATAGGCAATCTACAGAATGGGAGAAAGTTTTTGCAATCTCTCCATCTGACCAAGGGCTAATATCCAGAATCTACAAGGAACTTAAACAAATTTACAAGAAAAAAACAATCCCATCAAAAAGTGGGTGAAGGATATGAACAGACACTTCTCAAAAGAAGACATCTATGCAGCCAACAAACATATGAAAAAATGCTCATTATCACTGGTCATTAGAGAAATGCAAATCAAAACCACAATATGATATGATCTCATGCCAGTTAGAATGGCAATCACTACAAAGTCGGTAAACAACAGGTGCTGGAGTGGATGTGGAGTAATAGGAACACTTTTACACTGTTGGTGGGCGTGTAAATTAGTTCAAACATTGTGGAAGACAGTGTGGCAATTCCTCAAGGATCTAGAACCAGAAATACTGCTGGATCCAGCAATCCCATTACTGTGTATATACCCAAAGGATTTTAAATCATTCTACTGTAAAGACATATGAACATGCACATTTATTTCAGCACTGTTCACAATAGCAAAGACTTGCAACCAACCCAAATGTCCATTAATGATAGACTGGATAAAGAAAATGTGGCACATATACACCATGGAATACTATGCAGCCATAAAAAAGGATGAGTTCATTTCCTTTGCAGGAACATAGACGAAGCTGGAAACCATCATTCTCAGCAAACTAACACAGGAACAAAAAAAAAAAAACAAACATTGCATGTTTTCACTCATAAGTGGGAGTTGAATATTGAGAACACATGGACACAGGGAAGGGAACACACACCGGGGTACTTTGGGAGGTGGGGGGCTAGGGGAGGGATAGCATTAGGAGAAATACCTAATGTAGATGACAGGTTGATGGGTGCAGCAAACTACCATGGCATGTATATTATCTATGTAACAAACCTGCACAGTCTGCACATGTATCCCAGAACTTAAAATATAATTAAAAAAAAATAAATAAATTTCTCATCAATGGAAAAAAAAGACTACAAATATTGCGCAGTATATAGTGCTTGGTTGATGGGTGCACCAAAATCTCGCAAATCACCAATAAAGACGTTACTCATGTAACCAAATACCACCTGTACCCCAATAACTTATGGAAAATAAATAAACTGAATTTACAGGTTCAAAAAAGCTTAAAAATAAAATAAAATAAAACTTCAGCACGGAAATGAAAAAAGGTAAGCAAACAGGCAATACACATACCAGAAAAAAAGTTCAACATCACTAATCATCAGGGAAATGCAAGTTAAAACCACAATGAGATACCAACTTACTCCTGTAAGAATGGTCATAAATAAAACCTCAAAAAAGAATATAAGTTGATGTGGATTTGGTGAAAATGGAATGCTTTGCCGCTGCTGGTGGGAATGTAAGCTAGTACAACCACTATGGAAAATAGCATGGAGATTCCTTCAAGAACTGAAAGTAAAACTACCATTTGATCCAGGAATTCCACTACCAGGTACCTCCCCAAAGGAAAAGAAGTCATTATATGAAAAAGGCACATGCACACACATGTTTATAGTGGCACAATTAACAATTACAAAAATATGGAACCTACCTAAATGCACATGGATGAATGAGTGGAGAAAGAAAATGTGGTAAAGATGCACCATGGAATATATGCAGCCATAAAGCAGAATGAAATAATGGCCATTGCAGTAACTTGGATGCAACTTGAGGTCATTATTCTAAGTGAAGCAAAGCAACTCAGGAATGGAAAACCAAATACCGTATGTTCTCACTCATAAGTGGGAGCTAAACCATGAGGATGCTAAGGCATTAAAAATGATACAATGAACTTTGGGGACTTGAGGGAAGGATGGGAGGGGTGAGGGATAAAAGGCTACGTATTGGGTACAGTGTACACTGCTTGGGTGATGGGTGCCGCAATGTCTCAAAAATCACCACCAAAGAATGTATCCATGTAATCAAAAACCACCTGTATCCTAAAAATTATTGAAACAAAATATATATAAATGTTATAAATCATTCTACTACAGACACATGCACAGGAATGTTCATTGCAGCACTATTCATGATAGCAAAGACACGGAATCAACCTAAATGGCCATCAATGACAGATTAAGTACATAAAATGTGGTACATATACACCACAGAATACTACGCAGCCGTAAAAAGGGCAAGGTCATGTCTTTTGTGGGAACATAGATGGAGCTAGAAGCCATTATCCTTAGCAAACTAATGCAGGACCAGAAAAAAAGTACTGCGTGTTCTCCCTTATAAGTAGGAGCTAAATGATGAGAACTCATAAACACAAAGAAGTGAACGACAAACACTGAGGCCTACTTGAGAGTGGACAGTGGGAGGAGGGAGAAGAACAGAAAAAATAACTATCGGGTACTTTGCTTAGTACCTGGGTGATGAAATAATCCGTACAACAAACAACCATGACAAAGCGTTTACCTATATAACAAATCTTCCCACGTACACTTGAACTTAAAACAAAAGTTAAAAAATGATAAAAGTAAATAAATTGGGGAAATTAAAAAGATATATATAACATCTATTTAAATTTTCTAAATGTGACACCCCGACTTTTGTGAAATAAAGGCAAAACTTCAGTTATCATATGCATATTTGGTTTATTACTAAACTACATTTCTTTTACTTATTAAAAATGAGAAATAACATTTGATGTTGAGAACATTGGGAACAATATAAATTTGCCTCAGAGAGTAAAATTCTAGTCAGAAGTTGAATACCAACCAATGTCATATATTAACTTTAGAACCTTGGAAAAGAATGTTAGGATAATGATAATCTAGGTCTTTACTCACAGCACAATATATTTATCATTGCAAGTAACTGTCATTTCAGGTCCAGTAAGCAAATAGAGACTAGCCATTCATTTCATGCAAGACTCTGACGAGTTGCCAATGGAAACAAATGTCTCTCATTGCTCAACTAGCTTGGGTTCAAACTGGTGACTTGGAGGTGAAAGGTTGTGGATTCTGTTATCAATCATTTGGGCTGTCCATTCTTCCAGCAGCGAAGAACTGACTCAGACAAGAGAAGAAATAATTATTTGATTCAACTTATTAGCACATTACTCCAGTCTATTAGCAAAATTGTATAAAATATAAATGACATAGAAAGCAGCTTCCTTTTATTGTAATATAAGGAACTATGTGAAGAAAATGTGCCAAATACAATATTCTATAAATTGCTATGAATCGTTAGTGAGTAAATTCATTGGTAGTTCCTAGGTATTTCCTCTTGTCTGTGACTGTCAAACAATGGCAGTATGATGGATTGAGTCACCCCAGGCAGATCTCCTCTGACTTCAACGTTGAATAATGTTACGGATCTGACTTTAACGTTCACTGTTAACATACTTGGGAATAAGTTATTTTACTTTTTGGACGCATTGTTTTTCATTTCTTTGCATTATATACACAATAGTTAAAAATGATTGCTAAGGTATAATTGGCAGAGCAATTAAGAGCTGCAGTTTGGCATACTTATTACTTTTTGGGGATAATTCATTTAAATCATTTCTCAAAACAGAATATAAAAAGATGAAGACAGAATATAGCCTTGTGATTAGTTAGCATTACATATGCAATAAACGTTTGAAATGTACTCTTGTGTTTTTCCCTGAGATAACTGGAACTTCTAAAACATTGTAGTAGAATGTCTTTTCTAGAAAAATTCCAAATGGTTCCAAGTGCATGCAATTTTAGGCCAAATTGATCAACTCCTCTTGTTTTGTTTTAGAATATAGACATAACAAAACCAGTAAGTTACCTAGCATCATATAGCTTATATTCTAGTGAGATGACAATGTAAGTGGAAAAACAAATGATATGAATGACAGTTTTAATAAGCATTATTTTTAAAAAACTAAGCCAAAATAAGTGAAATGGGAGTCATAAAATTTTCTGCTTTAGTAGATCATTCATAAAAGACTTCCATGAGGAGATAATGTGATTTGAATAAAAAATAAAACAAGTTATGAGACTATTTAAGGAAAAGTAATTTCAGACAAAAGGAGAGCAAAGGGACAGCAAATTACATGACTATAATAAATAATTTGCTTTGTATGTTCAAGAAACAGCAAGATGATCATTGTGACTGGAGAAAAATGAAAAAGAGGAGAGGTAGGATATGAGGTAAGAGAGTTGGCCATGGGCCAGATTATTTGGACCACCAAGCTCCAAGTGTTCTAAAATATTTTACCTAATCAGCTGGGTGAATGGTGGGGTCACCTAACTCAGGGAACATCAGATGAGATACATATTTGAGTGCAGGGGGAATCAATGCTCTATTTTGGACACCATACATTTGTGAGAAGATGCCTATTAAATTCTGGTATTTGTTTTCTATGCTGCATAACAAATTACCACAAACTTGGTGGCTTAAAACCACACAAAATTAATATCTCACTGTTTCTGTGAGGCTGGAATCTGGGCAGGACTTAGCTGGATTCTTTTCAAGCCTACAAACAAGGTATCAGCCAGCTGGGTTCTTATTTGGAGGCTTAATGGGGAAGGGATCTGTTTCCAAGCTCACTCAAGCCATTCATCAGTAGTCTTCCTTTCTTTGCAGCCTTGTGATTTCTGGAAGCTTGCTTCTTTAAGGCCAGAAAGGACAGCAAGAATCTCCAAAATATCAGCTAGCAAGATGGAGTCTTACATAATGTAACATAATTACAGGAGTGACTTTCCATTATCTTCCCACATATTCAAGTCGTAAGTCCTGACAACACTTGAGAATTGGGTGGTTGGCGGTGAGGGGTGGCAGATTCCACAAGGCCATGAAGACCAGGATGTGAGGATCATAGGGAAAACTTGAAAGTCTGTAGATATGCAAATGGATAAACTGAGTAGGCAGCTGAATATACATTAAAGAAGAAATATCAGGGCTGAAGATAAAAATTTTAGAGCTATCAAGGTATTGATATTTTTAAAGCCTTGAGTATGGATGAAAATATAATCAATAAAGGCAAAGAAATCATGAATATTTTGTTCCAGTTGACATAAAGAGAGGATATCCAGTTTATTAGCTCAATTTAAAAAGGAAAAAGAATACAGAGAATAATTCTAAGATGAGTTTTGCTACTTAATGGGTCAGGCTTGTCTGCCTTACCACAGCTACCACTCTTTACTAACTGCTGGCTATTATCACCCTTAGGATGTACCACACAAACACTGTGCCAGGAGCATTAAAGAGGTCATCTCATTTCATCCCTATAATAAACTAATTAGGCAGATTACTGTGTTTCTTTAATGATGAGAAAACTGATGTTCAAGATCACACAGTTACTAAATGAAAAAACCAGTGAATGTGGTTTGACTCAATCTGTGCACTTAGCCACATCCTTTATATTGCCTCTATTTGTGGCCCAGTTGCCTGGGGCCTTGATCCCAAATTTCCACTTCTGATCATTGATTGGTGTTCTTTATGCCTCCATGGTTATGCCGTTCTTCTTCCTTTGTTTCCTTTTGTCCTTGATCCAAGTCATATTAACTTACTTCCCCTTTCCCCAGGGAGCTGTCAACATACAACTTTGCAGGCCACCCTTGCTTTAACAATGTGTAATAAAGATAATCTTTTTCAAACCTTCTGTTTTACTAAAAACTAAAATATCTGAGGAATTTAAAAATGAATAAAGTTAGTACACAGAAAAGAATCAGTGAAATATTTATTACTTTGAACCTAAAATAAAGACAAATTCCAAGAGGAAAGAAGAAAGGTAGTTTCGAGAAGGAGAGAAAGAAGTAAATGTATTCTTCATTCTCACAATTATTATACAAGTAGATTTTACGCATTATGTATAAGAATAAGCTAGGAATTATGGCTTCAAGAATAAATTTACTTCCTCAAATAGTAAAAAGGAATGAAACAAATATGTTTCTCAATCATAATGGACTACTTTACAGTAGAAATTTTAGTTGATTTCATTTTGTTATTTTGTACTTAGTTTCAGCTCAATAGTTATAATTAATACATAGTGTACAATGCATTCATTTACTGTGTCTATGTCTCTCACTGTAAGTGTTGCTATCCCTGAATCAATATTATCATTAAGATGTTTCTATTAAATATTCAAATGAAGTTGTATAAGACCACAAATGATCTCTTTTCTCCTTGAAAAAGTCTAAGATAAATTGGTTAAAAAAGAAAAAAAAAAGCACTGAAATTTACATGAGCTTTTTCTCTGGAAAATCCTAATCCAATTTTTCTGCATAAAAGAAAATACACATTTTACAGAATGTAAGAGAGTACAGTAAAATCTATGGATGAAAAAAATCGTTTTGTGCCTGTGGTTTCACACCCTCAGATTTAGTATTATTTCTATGAGATATGACATCCTTACAGAGAAGTTTCAGTTTGGATATACTAGAATTAAGATTATGGTAGAGTCATAGCTAAACAGCAGCATCTCTAGTATTTGCAAAATTTGCATTTGTCTTTATTTTGGAGCTAGCATTTTTTGTTTGTTTCTGTAGGCATATTCTCCCTTATGTAAAAAGTCTTGCAAACTATATTATAGTATCTCCTAGGGTTGCAGTAAGTACCATAAACTAGTGGCTTATAACAACAGAAATTTAGTATCTCAAGTTCTGGAGGCCAACAGTCAAGGTGTTAGGAGAGCCTCATTCTCTCTGAAGGTGATAGGGAAGGCACTGTTCCATGCTTTTCTCCTAAGGCTCTCTTTTGGTATCCCCTGGTGTTCTTGGCATGTAGATGCATCACTCTCACTCTCTATCTTCATATGACATTCTTCCTGTGTGTCTGTATTGTTTTCCATCCGTTTGTGTCTGCCTCTTTTTCCAAATGTCCTCCTTTTGTTCTCTGAATTTTAATTTAATTTTTTGCTTTTATTATATTAAACTGAAATATAATTGTATGTATTTATGGGATACAGTGTGATATTTTGATATATGTATACAATGTGTAACAGTCAAATCAGAGTAATTAGCAATTCCATCACCTCAAACATGTATCATTTCTTTTTGTTGGAAACATTCAAAATCTGCTCTTCTAGCTATTTGAAAACATACAAATAAATAGTTGTTAATTACTGACACCCTATAGCATTAGAGAACACTAGAAATTATTTCTCGTATCTAGCAGTATGTGTATTTGTTAACCAACCTTTGGCTATCCCTTTGTCACCTCTACCCTCTCCACCTTTAGTAACCACTATTCTACTCTCCAGTTCTATGAGATCAAGGAAGAATATGAGGTATTTGTTTCTCTGTGCCTGGCTTATTTAATACAACATTATGTCTTCCGAGCACATTCATGTTGCCATGAATGACATAATTTTATTCTTTGTTATGGCTGAATAGTATTCCATTGTATATATACATGCCACATTTTCTTTATCCATTCTTCTGTTGACAGACACTTAGGTTGATTCCATATTTTGGGTATTGTGAATAGGGCTTCACTAAACATGGGAGGGCAGATATGTCTTTGACATACTGATTTCCTTATTTTTTCAGATATATACCCAGTAGTGGGATTGCTGGATCATATGGTAGTTCTGTTTTTACTTTTTCTGAGCAATCTCCACAGTGTTTTCTGTAATGGTTGTACTAATTTACATTTCCACCAACAGTGTATAAAAGTTCCCCTTTATCTCCATCCTTATCAGCATTTGTTATTTCTTATCTTATTGATAATAGCTATTCTGACCTCATTGTAGTTTTAATTTGTGTTTCTCAGATAATTGGTGATGCTGAGCATTTTTTCATATACCTGTTGGCCATTTGTATGTCTTCTTTTGAGAGATATCTATTCTAGTCTTTTGCCCATTTTTAAATTGGATTATTTACTTTTTAGGTATTGACTTGAGTTTCTTGAATATGCTGGATATTAATCCCTTTTTGGATGAATAGTTTGAAAATATTTTCTCCCATTCTGCAGGTTGTCTCTTCACTCTGTTGATTGTTTTCTTTGTGGTCCATAAACTTTTTAGTTTGATGTCCTTCAATTTGCCTATTTTTGCTTTGGTTGCCTATGCTTTTGAGGTCTTAGCCATAAAATCTTTGCCTCGACCAATGCCCTGAAGAATTTCTCCTGTTTTCTTCTACTAGTTTTATAGTTTAAAATCTTGTTCTTAAGCCTTTAATTTTTTTGTATTGATTTTTGTACGTGGTGAGAGTTAGGGGCCTAGTTTCATTTTTCTGTATATGGATATTCAATTTTCCCAGCACTATTTATTGACTGTCCCTTACCCAATGAATAATCTTGATCCCTTTGTAGAAAATCAATTAGCTGTAAATATGTGGATTTATTTTGGGGTTCTCTATTCTGTTCCATTGGTCTATTTATCTGTTTTTATGCCAGTACCATGCTGTTTTGCTTATTATAGCTTTATACTTTATTTTAAAGGCAGGTAGTATGATGCCCCATACTTGGTTCTTTTTCCTCAGGATTTCTTTAGCTAGTTGAGGTCTTTTGTAGTTCCATATAAATTTTAGGATTGTCTTTTTCTATTTCCATGAAGAATGCCATTGGTATTTTGACAGACATTGCATTGAATCTGTAGCCTGCTCTTTGTAGTATGGGAATTTTCACAATATTAATTATTCAAGTTCATGAACATGGAATGTCTTTCCTTTTTTGTTTGTCCTCTTCAATTTCTTGCATTAGTGTTTTATACTTTTCCTTCTAGGGATCTTTTATCTCCTTGGTTAAATTGATTCTTAGGTGTTTTTTTGGTAGCTATTATAAATGAGATTGGTTTATTGATTTCTTTTTCAGATAATTTGTTGTTGCTGTATAGAAATGCTACTAATTGTCGTATGTTGATTTCATATCTTGTAACTTTACTGAATTCCTTTATTCTAAGAGTTTTGGCAGAGCTTTTAAGGGTTTTCTCTATATTAGATTACATTGTCTGCAGATAGGGACAATTTGATTTCTTCCTTTCCAATTTGGATGGATTTTATTTCTTTCTCTTGACTGATTGCTCTGGCTTGGACTTCCAGTCCTATGTTGAATAAAAGTGTAAAAGTGGGCGTTCTTGTCTCGTTCCAGATCTTAGAGGAAAAGCTATCAACTCTTCCCCATTAGGTATGATGCTGAGTATGATGAGTTTGTTATATATGGCCTTTATTATGTTGAGATATGTTACTTTTATGCCTAACTTCTTGAGAGTTTTATCATGAAGGGAGGTTGAATGTTATCAAATGCCTTTTCTGTGTCTATTGAGATGATCATATGGTTTTTGTTTTTTATTCTGCTGGTGTGATGTATCATGTTTATTGATTTAAGTATGCTGAACTATTCTGGCATTCCTGGGATAAATCCCACTTGATCATGGCAAATGATTTTTTTTTTAATTTGCTGCTGGATTTTGTTTGGTAGTATTTTATTGAGGGTTTTTGCATTTATATTCAACAGGTATAGTAGCCTATAGTTTTCTTTTTTGTTGTGTTCATGTCTGGTTTTGGCATCAGGGCAATATTGACATTATAGAATGAGTTAAGAAGAGTTTTTTTCTCTTCACTTTATGACTGCATTTGGGAACCTGAGCCAATAGGGCTCAATGGCAACTTAGATCTTAGTGGATGAGACACCCTATAGTAGTGCCTCTTGACCTTGAGATGGTGGGGCTTAACAAGATTCTAGACTCTGAAGCCAGGTAAGGGGCAGCAAATACTTCAGAATCATGCAGAACCACTGTCATTTGTGTCCTAAGGGCACAGGAACACAGCATTACAATAACTCTAATCCCCAGGGAGAGCCGTGTCTCAGCAACTCAGACTCTAGGGGAAGTAGTCCAACCTCAGTGAAGCAGGATATTACAGCTATTTGGCCTGTAGGGCAGGGTGTCTTAGCTCAGCCAGTGCTTGTTTCCCTGGGATGTGAGGTACTATGTCAGCTTAACCTTGGGATGCATAGCTGCTCAGCTTGACCAGAGCATCAATTTCCTATGGGTAGATGTGCTGCTTTCTTTCAGGCAGGGGGTTATGACTGTTCTGTATGACCCAGGCACAGTTTCTCTTGGATACAGGGCGCTGCTTCTGCCTAGGTACATTGTTGCATGACCACTCTGGGTAGTCAAGGGACCATTTCGTGATATGCAGGGGACTGCTTCAACCTAGGCAATGAGAAGGCATGAATACTCAGTGATCAAGGTACTGTTTTTCCAGTAGTCAAGGTTATATTTCACTTTTTAGCCTAAGGGAGTGGAGAAGAGTAGGTGCAATGACTCTACCTCCTCTTGGTCACATAGAGACAGGTGTTGCGGCCATTTGCAGCTTAGCTTGGGGATGTCAGGTCATGAGGCTGGGGCTAGTACAGAGGTGGCTTAGCCTCAGGGATGAAGAGAAGCCATGGCTACTCACCCCCAGTTTCAGGATTATATGGCTTAGTAGCCGCATGGACCATAGGGGACAAGGTACAGTGTTGGCTTCTTCTCTAGGGGGGCACAGTGTTGGCTCCTTCTCTGAGGAGAGCACAGCTTTGTGGATTCCAAGCAGCCCCCTCAGCTCGGTTTAGTGCCTGCGAGGACTGCAGGGGACCCTAGTGGTGAGGTCTGTCAGTGCCCAAGGTGTTGATGGGCATTGCTGGGATCCTCTTGCTTACTTCCTTGCTGTACGGACAAGTTCCTCCTGGTTCCTAGCTGATTTTGGTTGAGGACAGGGTGGTGGAAGCCTGGTGTTTCCTTCCATTCTCTATGTGGTCATCATGACTTTTTGTACTTATCAGCATTTCTGTTACTCTTCTGATGCACTCTGGTGTTTTCAGTTACTTTTGTTAAAAGGTAGTGCTTTGTTTGTTGTTCTGGCTGTCTTTGTGAGGGGAACAAGAGCTAGGGGCTTCTAGTTGGCCATCTTGCCATCTTTCTCCTTTATATGAGAACACCAGTCATATTGAAGTAAGACCCATTCTAATGACCTCATTTTAACTTGCTTACCTCTGTAAAGATCCTATTTCCAAATAAAGTCACACTGAAAACCCAGGACAGATTAAGATGGCAGATAGGAAGAAGGACTAGCTTGCAGCTTCCACTTAAATGGATCCAGCAGTGTGTGGAGGCTCACATTATGAACTTTTGCTCCAATAACTACTGCAGGAACATACCAGGAAAGCCAAGAGAATCCACAGACCCTTCGGATCATTGCTGCAGGCTCCCTGAGATGCCAAAATCTTTGAGTCTACTTGCTTTTTCAATGAGGCGGCTTGTCGTCTGGAGCAAGTTCTCAGCCCTGGTCACTGGCTGCCTGGACATAAACTTGATGCTGTTGAGGGGCATGGTGGGAGTAAGACTGGCCTTTAGGACTGTGGGATGCATGGGAGTGGGGTGAGGCCTGTGAATGCTGGCCTTCCCTCACTTCCCTGGTGACCTGTATGACTCAGTAGAGGCAGCCATAATCTGCCTTGGGAATATAACTCCATTGGACTGGGAAACACACCACCATCCTTAACAGCAGCTGCAGCAAGCCTCCCACACATCCCCCACAAGGAGAGGTTTAGCTCAGACATGACTATCGCTGCCTACACCTGATGGTTTTCTTTACCCATCCTAGTAGGTCATTGGGAGCTCTATGGCCCTGCCTACTGCCTAAGGAACCTGAATACTTAACCAGGTGTCTCTAAAGCAACTTTGCATCTTCCCTACAGGACTGCAGTTGATGTTCTCTTGAAAGCGCCACCTCCTGGCTGGAGGCCAATGAATACAAAACCAATGCACTAACAAAAACACAATCAAGATTCTCACAGAGTCCACTTCACTCCCTTGCTATACCTCCACCAGAGCAGATGCTGGTATCCATGGCTGCAAGACCAGAAGATGGATCACATCACAGGACTCTTTGCAGAAACTCTCCAGTACCAACCCAGAGCCCGGTAGCTCTGCTGGGTGGCTAGACCCAGAAGAGCAAAAACAATCACTACAGTTTAGCTCTCAGGAAGCTCCATTCCTAGGGGAAGAGGGAGAACACCACATCAAGAGAGCACCCCATGGGACAACCGAATCTGAACAGCAGCCCTTTAATCCCAGATCTTCCCTCTGACATAGTCTACCCAAATGAGAAGGAACCAGAAAAACAATTCTGGTAATATGACAAAACAAGATTCTTTAACACCCCCAAAAGATCATACTGACTCACTAGTGATGGATCCAAACCAAGACAAAATCTCTGAATTGCCAGAAAAAGAATTCAGAAGGTCAATTATTAAGCTAATCAAGGAGGCACCAGAGAAAGGTGAAGTCCAACTTAAAGAAATCAAAAACATGATACAGAATGTGAAAAGAAAATTATTCAGCAAGTAGCATAAATTTAAAAAAAATCACAACTTCTGGAAATCAAGGACATACTTAGTTAAATGCAAAATGCACTGGAAAGTATCAGCAATAGAATCAAACAGGCAGTATAAAGAACTTTAGAGGTTGAAGCCAAGGCTTTTGAATTAATCCATCAAAGACAAAGAAAAAAGAATGTAAAGAAATGAACAACGCCTCCAAGAAATTTGGGACTATTTTAAACATCTAAACCTAAGAATAATTGGTGTTCTTGAGGAAGAAAAGAAATCTAAAAGTTTGGAAAACATATTTGAGGTAATAATCGAGGAAAACTTCCCAAGCCTTACTAGAGATCTAGACATCCAAATACAAGAAGCTCAAAGAACACCTGGGAAATTCCATTACAAAAATATCATTACCTAGCCACATAATCATCAGGTTATCTAATGTCAAGACAAAGAAAAGAATCTTGAGAGCTATGAGGCAAAAGCATCGGGTAACCTATGTATAAAGAAAAGATTAACACCAGATTTCTCAGCAGAAACCCTACAAGCTAGAAGGGATTGGTCCTATTTTTAGCTCCTTGAACAAAACAATTTGCAGCTAAGAATTTTGTATCCAGTGAAACTAAGCTTCATAAATGCAGGAAAGATACAGTCTTTTTCAGACAAACAAATGCTGAGAGAAATCACCATCACGAAGCCAGCACTACTAGAAATGCTAAAAGGAGCTCTAAATCTTTTATATATATATATATATATATATATAAATTTATTATACTTTAAGTTCTAGGGTACATGTGCCCAATGTGCAGATTTGTTACATACGTATACATGTGCCATGTTGGTGTGCTGCACCCAGTTACTCATCATATGCATTAGGTATATCTCCTAATGCTATCCCTCCCCCCTCCCCCCACCCCACAACAGGCCCTGGTGTGTGATGTTCCCCTTCCTGTGTCCAAGTGTTCTCATTATTCAATTCCCACCTATGAGTGAGAACATGTGGTGTTTGGTTTTTCGTCCTTGCGATAGTTTGCTGAGAATGATGGTTTCCAGCTTCATCCATGTCCCTACAAAGGATATGAACTCATCATTTTTTATGGCTGCATAGTATTCCATGGTGTATATGTGCCACATTTTTTTTAATCCAGTCTATCATTGTTGGACATTTGGGTTGGTTCCAAGTCTTTGCAATTGTGAATAGTGCCGCAATAAACATACGTGTGCATGTGTCTTTATAGCAGCATGATGTATAGTCCTTTGGGTATATACCCAGTAATGGGATGGCTGGGTCAAATGGTATTTCTAGTTCTAGATCCCTGAGGAATTGCCACACTGACTTCCACAATGGTTGAACTAGTTTACAGTCCCACCAACAGTGTAAAAGTGTTCCTATTTCTCCACATCTTCTCCAGCACCTGTTGTTTCCTGACTTTTTAATGATGGCTATTCTAACTGGTGTGAGATGGTATCTCACTGTGGTTTTGATTTGCATTTCTCTGATGGCCAGTGATGATGATCATTTTTTCATGTGTCTGTTGGCTGCATAAATGTTTTCTTTTGAGAAGTGTCTGTTCATATCCTTCGCCCACTTTTTGATGAGGTTGTTTTTTTCTTGTAAATTTGTTTGAGTTCATTGTAGATTCTGGATATTAGCCCTTTGTCAGATGAGTAGGTTGCAAAAATTTTCTCCCATTCTGTAGGTTGCCTGTTCACTCTGATGGTAGTTTCTTTTGCTGTGCAGAAGTTCTTTAGTTTAATTAGATCCCATTTGTCAATTTTGGCTTTTGTTGCCATTCCTTTTTGTGTTTTAGACATGAAGAAGGAGCTCTAATTCTTGAAACAAATCCTCAAAATACACCAAAATAGAACCTACTTAAAGCATAAATCTCACAGGACCTATATAACAGTAAGACAATTAAAAAGAAAAAATAATAACAAGGTAGTCTTCCTTAAATCATTCTATGAAGCCGGTATCACCCTAACACCAAAACCAGGGAAGGACATAACAAAAAAGAAAACCCCAGACCAATATCCCTGATGATCAAGGATGCAAAAATCTTCAACAAAATACTAGCAAACTGAATCCAACACATATCAAAAAGATCATCATGATCAAATGGGTTTCATGCCAGGGATGCCAGGATAGTTTAACATTGTAAGTTGATAAATGTGATACATCACAAAACAGAATTAGAAACAAAAATGATGTGGTCATCTCAATAAATTCAGAAAAAGCATTTGACAAAATCCAGCATCGCTTTATGATTAAAACCCTCAGCAAAATCAGCATAGAATGAACATACCTTAAGATAATAAAAGCCATCTATGAGAAACCCACAGCCAACACTGTAGTGAATGGGAAAAAGTTGAAAGCATCCTCCCTGAGAACTGGAACAAGACAAGGATGCCCACTCTCACCACTTTTATTCAACATAGTACTGGAAGTCCTAGTCAGAGCAATCAGACAAGAGAAAGAAATATATGGCACCCAAATCAGTAAAAAGGAAGTCAGACTCTCACTGTTTGCTGATGATATGATTGTATACCTAGAAAACCCTAAAGACTTATCCAAAAAGCTCCTAGAACTGGTAAATGAATTCAGCAAAGCTTCATTATACAAAATTAATGTAAACAAATCAGTAGCTCTGCTGTACACCAACAATGACCAAGTTGAGAGTCAAATCAAGGACTCATACCCCTTTGCAATGGCTGTAAAGATAAAATAAATAAAATAAAATACTTAGGAATATACCTAATGAAGGAGGTGAACGACCTCTACAATGAAAACTGCAAAGCTCTGCTGAAAGAAGTCATAGATGACACAAACAAATGGAAGCACATCCCATGCTCATGGATGGGTAGAATCAATATTGAGAAAATGACCATACTGCCAAAAGCAATCTACAAATTTAAAGTAATTCCCATAAAATCCCACCATCATTCTTCAAATAACTAGAAAAGAAAATCCTAAAATTATTATGGAACCAGAAAGGAACCTGCATAGCCAAAGTAAGGCTAAGCAAAGGCAACAAATATGGAGGCATCACATTATCTGACTGCAGACTATACTATAAGGGCATGATCACCAAAACAGCATGGTACTGGTATTAAAAAAGGCACATAGACCAATGGAACAAAATAGAAATCCCAGAAATAAAGCCATATACTTACAGCCAACTGATTTTCCACAAAGCTATCAAACACACAAAGTGGGGAAATGACACCCTATTCAACAAACGGTGCTGGGATAATTGGTGAGTCACATGTAGGAGAATTAAGCTTGTTCCTCATTTCTCACCTTATACAAAAATCAACTCAAGATGAAAAAAAAGGCTTAAATGTAAGACCTGAAACCATAAATATTCTAGAAGATAACATCGAAAAATCCTTCTAGACATTGGCTCAGGCAAAGACTTCATGAACCAAAAGCAAATGCAACAAAAACAAAGATAAATAGGTGGGACTTAAACTAAAAAGCTTCTGCACAGCAAAAGATACAATCAGCAGAGTTAACAGTCAATCCACAGAATGGGAGAAAATCTTCACAATCTATACATCTGACAAAGGACTAATATCCAGAATCTACAAAGAACTCAAACAAATCAGCAAGAAAAAAAAATCAAACAATTCCGTCAAAAAGTGGGCTAATGACTTGAATAGACATTTCTCAAAAGAAGATATACCAAATGACCAACAAGCATATGGAAAAATTCTCAACATCATTAACGATCAGGGAAATGCAAATCAAAACCACAATGTGATACCACTTCACTTCTGGAAGAATGGCCACAATCAAAAAGTAATAGACATTGGTGTGGATGTGGTGAAAAGGGAACACTTCTACACTTTGGTGGGAATGTAAACTAGTACAACCACTGTGGAAAACAGTGTGGAGATTCCTTAAAGAACTAAAAATAGATCTACCATTTGATCCAGCAATCCTGCTACTACCAAGTATCTACCAAGAGGAAAGAAAATCATTATGTGAAAAAGATACTTGCACACATATATTTATAGCAGCACAATTTGCAATTGCAAAAATATGGAACCAGCCCAGATAGCCAAGAATCAATGAGTGGATAAATAAAATGTAATATATATACCATGGACTACCACTTAGCCATAAAAAGGAACAAAATAATGGCATTCGCAGCAAGCTGGATGGAATTGGAGACTATTGTTCTAAGTGAAGTAACTCAGGAATGGAAAACCAAACATCATTATGATCTCACTATGGGAGCTAAGCTAAGAGGACACAAAGGCATAAGAATGATACATTTGGCTTTGGGGATTCAGAGGAAAGGGTGGGAGGGGGTTGAGGGATAAAAGACTACACATTGCGTACAATGTACACTGCTCCGGTGATAGGTGCACTAAAATCTCAGAAATCACCAGTAAAGAACTTATTCATATAAACAAACACCACTTTTTGCCCTAAAAGCCTATTGAAATAAAAAAATAAAATAAATTTAAAAAATAACAAGGTCACATTCTGTGATATTGGGAGGTAAAACTTCGACATATCTTTCTGGTAATATACTATTCAACCGATAATATATGCTTAAATGAAAAGTCACACTTTTATCTATATTTCAAAAAGTATGTTTTAAATTTTAAGTTTGTGTTAAAATATTGAATTTAGATTAAGTAATTGATATCCTCACATTTACTACCTTATGCAAACTAACTACATTATCACTTAACTTATTTTTAATTAAACTTGCTCCAGATTCCTATACATCATTGAAATATAAATCTTATTTATTCCCTATATGTGATTCAGGATGACAGATAGACCCAAAGAGGAATTAATGATATTATCATAACAAAAATCTAGAGAGGAGAAGCTATAAGCAGGAAGCAATAAATATTTATCAAAAACCTGAATGGTAACATTAAAATAAAGGTACATATTTATGAGTAATATATTAATTTATATTTCAATACATATTAAATAAATTGCATGTGGTTAGGATAATTTATATGTGATTTTAGCTGCAGGCATGGGAGTTTTGAAAGGTAATTTTAAGTCTCTGAGTGTTTTATGTTCTTTACATATCTGTATAGTTCTGTTGAGAGAAAGATTATTCGGGTAATTATAAAAACCATTAGAAACTTCATGAATTGGCTGGGCGCGGTGGCTCACGCTTGTAATCCCAGCACTTTGGGAGGCCGAGGCGGGCGGATCACGAGATCAGGAGATCGAGACCACTGTGAAACCCCGTCTCTACTAAAAATACAAAAAAATTAGCCAGGCGTGGTGGCGGGCGCCTGTAGTCCCAGCTACTCGGAGAGGCTGAGGCAGGAGAATGGCGTGAACCCGGGAGGTGGAGTTTGCAGTGAGCCGAGATCGCGCCACTGCACTCCAGACTGGGTGACAGAGCGAGACTCCGTCTCAAAAAAAAAAAAAAAAAAAAAAAAAAAGAAATTTCATGAATTACTATTATGTATATATTTCATCTGTGAAACAAAATTATTTATTAGTACATTTTGCCCTGATTATAGGTGTTCATACATAAAGGTACTCAACCACTCTAAATATTTGTTAAGAAATGCTACTGCTTCAGCTATAGCTACAGCTACTACTACTACTACCAGCTAACACTTACATAGTACTTATTGTTTCTCCTTTAATTGTCATAACAACACTATAAGTAGGTACTATTACTATTTACATAATACTAATGAGGAAACAGAGGCACAGAGAGGTTAAGTGACTTGCCCAAGGTCATGCAACAAATCAATACATCTGGAATTAGAAACCAGATGATCTGATTTCAGAGGCCATTTAATTATTACTATTATGAAGGAGTATTACAAATGATTTATATGAAATTATAATTAATTATGCTTTTTAATTGCTATTTCTCTCAATGATAATACTTTTAAATCTAATATGGTATGTCTTGACAAGAGAAATAGAAATGGCAGCCTCATTTTTTAAAAAATATCTAACTTTTCTTTATGAACATTTGCTTAGATTTTAGTCATGAAATGGAGATTATGGCATATCTTTTGTAGCTCTGTGTTAGCTCTTGGGATAAGGCAGTGAACAAACAGATGAAGATCCCTGAGCATGTAGTGTTCATATTTTTAGCAGGAGGAAACAGCCAATAAATACTGGGCATAATAAATAGTGTTAGAAAGTGATCAGGGCTCTTGCAAGAATAAGCAAAGCAGAGTAAGAGAGAACAGAAGCATGAGTGTAGGGAGGTATAATTAAAATAGGAGGTAAAGATGGGCATTATTTTTTAAAAGTGAGACTTGAGTGAAGACTTGGAGTGCAGGAATTACCAAGTGGATATCTGGGAATACAGAGTTTCAGGGCTTGGGAAGAGGCAGTGCAAATACTCTAGTATGATCGTGTTCCTGGCATGTTTCAGAAACAGCAGGAAGGTTTGTGGGACTTTTGAAAGTTGGTCATGTAAATTGGGTCATTCTTGTCATAATCAGCTAAGACAGTCAAGAGGCCAGAGGAAAAAAAGCACTGAAGGCACATAACGTTGCTGCTCCAAGAACCTAATTCTCTGTAAGCCTGGCTGCTGAAATGGCCTGTTGGAACCTGAAACCCGTTTTATCTGATAGTTACTGAAACAACCTGCTGGAAGACTAGTTTTACCCACCACAGTCACTCATCAATCAGAGCTTGCCAGTCGCCCAAAACTTTACTAGTGCCAATGAACTTTCTTGCAAGAGTGATACATAATATTTCTTCTTGTAATAAAATCTCCAAACTTTTCTTTGTTCTTCAGACATACCAAAGAGCATCTTGTCTGTGCGTGTATTTGCCCAAATTGCAATTCTTCTCAAATAAAACATTTTAAATTTAGAGATTCCTCCCTGTATTTTATTTGACTTGGATAGACTGAAGCAGAGTGAGAGAGGGGGAGTGGTGGGTAAGGTCGGAGGGTCGATGAGCAGAGAATGTGGTGGTGGTTGGGGAATAGCATGTTATGTAGAGACTTATGAGCCCTTGTAAAGGACTTTGATTCTTACTAAAATACATCTCTGTAGGAGAGGGGAGGCATCTTAGGATGGGTATAAAATGTAAATATGAAATATATAAAATTCATTACTATGAAATTTTATTTGTTAAAGATTAGAGTGACAAAAACAAATAGGGATTTACTCTGACCACATTATGAACAAAAAGCAAAGGACAAAAAGTCGGCAGCTCGTATTATTTCTGCTACAATTCTTGGTTTGTTCTTTTTAACTCTGTAGAGATTATTATACTGCAGATTGTGGTACATACTGAAATATATAATTCCATTATGTGATTCAATTTTAAAAAGACATAACAATAAACTATACCTATTGATATGGGACAAGTGCATGCATATTGTATTTCAGTTTATAATATGGTATTGGATTTTTATCCATATGTATTTGTTGAATACATTTAACATATTTGAATACATTCCATTTTGCTGTAGGAACATCAGTAGTGTTTAACATCCAACATCATTTGTGCTTTAGTGCAAAAACAAATGCTCCTAGGACAGCATTGAACATGGGAGGCACATAAATATTGGTTTAAATGTTGAATAAACAACTAATGTTTATTTACCCGAATGTTTCTTCACATCACCTTTTCTTTGTATTTCTATAGGACATAATGGTATAAAAAAACCTGGAGTGTTTCATAAAACTGAAAGAAAAGCCAGAACACACTATGTTTTAGTGTAGAAAAGCTGTAATATAAAGCTTTATATATAAAATAGCATTTATATGGCAAATTGATACAGAGTTTAGTTAATGTTGCATGTTTGGTATTAATGTTTCTCCCCATTTATTTTTTAATGTAGCTATTAGAAATTCCAGCATACTCGATCTTAGACGTAATGTGAAATGAGATTAAGTTAGAATTTCATTATTTGTACCCCTATAAAAGTTGCATTAATTCATGACTGCTTTTCATTTTCCATTTGCACCAGTCTCTTAAACTTTTTACTTGTATCTAAATAGAAATAGACTAAAAGTTTGGAATAAATTCTATTAGTTTAAAAATTACCCTAACACAGTAACATACAATAACAACAAATTACTCTAAAATATTTTGGTTTTAATGTCTTTTAAGTAAAATAATCTGAAGAGTAAAGTTTTAGAGCCATCAAAAATATATTATACATTGAAAATTCAAATTCACTGATCTCAATTTTTAATTTTTTTTTTTTTTTTTGAGACAGGGTCTTGCTTTGTCGCCCGGGCTGGAGTGCAGTGGCGCAATCCTGGCTCACTGCAACCTCCACTTCCTGGGTTCAAGTGATTCTCCTGCCTCAGCCTCCCGAGTAGCCAGGAAAACAGGGACTCGCCACCACGCCCGGCTCATTTTTGTGTTTTTAGTAGAGACCAGGTTTAACCATGTTGGCCAGGCTGGTCTCAAACTCCTGATCTCAAGTGATCTGCCCACCTCGGCCTCCCAGAGTGCTGGGATTACAGGAGTGAGCCACCGTGCTTGGCCAGTATTTTGAAGAATACAGCTTTGAATGATTCTAGCAATCTGCAAATCACTTTTGGATCATACTTACAGGAGATATGCCTACATAAGACTGCATGACTAATGCTTAATTTCTTTAGAATAATGGGGGATTTGAACTTATAATTTAATGAGTAAATATAATATTCTATAAATCATACGTAAAGTCATTCTTGAACTCTCTTGAACTTATCATAGTGACCTGACCTAAAGGAATGTGTATACTTTGTACAATTGACTGCTCCCAAGAAGGCTTGTAAATAACAAACATAATACTAACACGTGTTAGTAATGAAATACATTCCCACTCAAGACCAGGTGTTCATTTTACTCATTCTGATGTAGTAGAATTTGCTATAATTAAGAGGAGAAAAATTATAGTCTCTAAATACTATACATAATCTCAATTTGTATGATATTTGCCTAATTCAATTAGTTCCAATTCTCTGTGGCATTTACTCTGAATTTTCTTGTATATTTTATTATGTATTCTACAAAAAACTGGATTTGATATTTAATTCTGTTATTTAAAATTTATAGTCATCTTTTTTCTCATTCATATTTCCAATCTGTTCCAGAATTTTAAAATAATAAGTCAACTCAATTTGACAAACTATGTACTTTAAAGCTGGCCCTTCGAAATACACAAGTAACAATCCTCCACAGGTTTGTATTGTATTAAGGCAAGGACATTGCAGATTGATAATTTCCCTCACCTTCAAATCCCCCATAGGAACAGAATGACACTCAATAGTACTTGGCATCAAATCGTACATACGTTCTAACAACGTCTGGAAGACACAGAAGCAATAACAGGCTTACAAACAGTGGCTGGACAATGATCAGCTGTCTCACATATTTCTATTTCCTAGGAAAACATCAGGGCAAGTAACTTAGGATTCCTTTCTGTACTTGTAATTTTTTTCTTTAAAGGAATTGTAATTTCTGCTTGAAGGAGAAAATATGGTAAGGAGCATGAAGAGATTTTAACTTTAGGGGACTCTAATTCTTCAAACTGGAGACAAAATTGAATTCATATGGCTGATGAAACTAAGGATCTAAATTGTTTGGCTTGCCACAGGGGCTTTTTACTGTTTACATGTCACTTCAGGAGGTTGAGAGAGTCATCATTTAATCGAAGTATTCTACAAGGGGTTTTCCTTGACCTTATTTATGTTTACATACAAATAAGCCTGTCCATTTTTTTGTGGGAATTTTGAGGATACTTTGTGCTAATTTCTAATGCATATAGCAAGTGTAGGCAACTCCAAAGTATAACTTCTTTTTTTTTTTTTTTGAGACGGAGTCTCGCTCTGTCTCCCAGGCTGGAGGTCAGTGATGCAATCTCGGCTCACTGCAAGCTCCGCCTCCCGGGTTCACGCCATTCTCCTGCCTCAGCCTCTCCGAGTAGCTGAGACTACAGGCGCCCGCCACCACGCCCGGCTAATTTTTTATATTTTTATTAGAGATGGGGTTTCACCGTGGTCTCGACCTCCTGACCTCGTGATCCGCCCACCGCGGCCTCCCAAAGTGCTGGGATTACAAGCGTGAGCCACCACGCCCGGCCTGAAGTATAACTTCTAACACCACTTAGTTAATGCACATTATTATGTGTATAAAATTATTTAAAATATGTTATTCTGATTTCATTCTCAATTTACCACTTAGAAAGTGGTGATAATCTCTAACCAGTGTGAATAAAACAATGTTGTAGTCTTTTCTGCCATATATCCTTAAAATATCACATTGCTCTTGGCCTGTGTATTCTGAGTCTTTGCTATGACAATTATGTTTTGTTATGACAATGACAACTTCATGCTTTAAAGCTCTTACTACCAGGCCTTTGTCTTTTCTCACACAAGATTTCAATGTTATTTTTTAAATAATGAACCTTATATTGTGGAATATTTTTGGTTTTGTAAAAATGTTACAAGGAAAGTGTAGAGTTCCTGAATGCTTTCCACCAGTTTTCCTTTACTATTAACATCCTACATGATCATGGGGCATTTGTCAAAATAGGAAATTGGTATTAATACTTTACTATTAACAAAACTACAGACTTTATTTGGATGCCTCAATTGTTTTTTCCCCAAAAGTCTTCTTTTCTGGTAGAGGATCAAAATTCTATTCCAGAAAATCATAGTAAATTCAGTCAATGTTAGTTTGTCAGTTTTGGGGTTTTATCCATTACCTTCCCCCATTATACTCATAGTGGAGTTTACCTGATGATCCTAAGAATGTGCTCATGTTTCTGTGTTTTTGTCGATAGCACGCTAATTTAAACTCTCTGAGCTTAGTGGTTTCTGTGTCCAATTTGTTGAACCAGTGTTCTTGGTGGAATCCATAGCCATCAATGTCTGTTAAGATGTCAGGAGAGACGATAATGGCAAAAAGAGTACTATAAAGAGAGAAATATAGTCAAATTGTTTTTGGTCGATAGAATTTTTTCATGCGTGAAATATCAACTAGCACTGTTACCTCCATTACTAATATGGTGCTATGGCATGACCTAGGATATTTTAAACACTCACAAAGCAACAGGAACTAGGGCATCAGTTAATATCATATACACTTCAGTCTTCATTTTTTATTTTTTTTTTATTCTTTTTCATAAGTGTGCTAAGACAAGGCACATACTCCAGTCTTTAGAACTGAATCAGGTTTAGTTTTCCTAACTATACACATACATATACGCACACATTTCTTTTTTTTTTTTTATTATTATACTTTAGGTTTTAGGGTACATGTGCACAATGTGCAGGTTTGTTACATATGTATCCATGTGCCATGCTGGTGTGTTGCACCCAGTAACTCGTCATTTAGCATTAGGTATATCTCCTAATGCTGTCCCTCCCCTCTCCTCCCACCCCACAACAGTCCCCGGAGTGTGATGTTCCCCTTCCTGTGTCCATGAGTTCTCATTGTTCAATTCCCACCTATCAGTGAGAACATGCAGTGTTTGGTTTTTTGTCCTTGCAATAGTTTACTGAGAATGATGGTTTCCAGTTTCATCCATGTCCCTACAAAGGACATGAACTCATCATGTTTTATGGCTGCATAGTATTCCATGGTGTATATGTGCCACATTTTCTTAATCCAGTCTATCGTTGTTGGACATTTGGGTTGGTTCCAAGTCTTTGCAATTGTGAATAGTGCCGCAATAAACATACGTGTGCATGTGTCTTTATAGCAGCATGATTTATAGTCCTTTGGGTATATACCCAGTAATGGGATGGCTGGGTCAAATGGTATTTCTAGTTCTAGATCCCTGAGGAATCGCCACACTGACTTCCACAATGGTTGAACTAGTTTACAGTCCCACCAACAGTGTAAAAGTGTTCCTATTTCTCCACATCTCCTCCAGCACCTGTTGTTTCCTGACTTTTTAATGATGGCCATTCTAACTGGTGTGAGATGGTATCTCACTGTGGTTTTGATCTGCATTTCTCTGATGGCCAGTGATGATGAGCATTTTTTCATGTGTTTTTTGGCTGCATAAATGTCTTCTTTTGAGAAGTGTCTGTTCATGTCCTTCGCCCACTTTTTGATGGGGTTGTTTGTTTTTTTCTTGTAAATTTGTTTGAGTTCATTGTAGATTCTGGATATTAGCCCTTTGTCCGATGAGTAGGTTACGAAAATTTTCTCCCATTTTGTAGGTTGCCTGTTCACTCTAATGGTAGTTTCTTTTGCTGTGCAGAAGCTCTTTAGTTTAATTAGATCCCATTTGTCGATTTTGGCTTTTGTTGCCATTGCTTTTGGTGTTTTAGACATGAAGTCCTTGCCCATGCCTATGTCCTGAATGGTATTGCCTAGGTTTTCTTCTAGGGTTTTTATGGTTTTAGGTCTAACATGTAAGTCTTTAATCCATCTTGAATTAATTTTTGTATAAGGTGTAAGGAAGGGATCCAGTTTCAGCTTTCTACATATGGCTAGCCAGTTTTCCCAGCACCATTTATTAAATAGGGAATCCTTTCCCTATTGCTTGTTTTTGTCAGGTTTGTCAAAGATCAGATAGTTGTATATATATGGCATTATTTCTGAGGGCTCTGTTCTGTTCCATTGATCTATGTCTCTGTTGTGGTACCAGTACCATGCTGTTTTGGTTACTGTAGCCTTGTAATATAGTTTGAAGTCAGGTAGCATGATGCCTCCAGCTTTGTTCTTTTGGCTTAGGATTGACTTGGCAATGTGGGCTCTTTTTTGGTTCCATATGAACTTTAAAGTAGTTATTTCCAATTCTGTGAAGAAAGTCATTGGTAGCTTGATGGGGATGGCATTGAATCTATAAATTACCTTGGGCAGTATGGCCATTTTCACGATATTGATTCTTCCAACCCATGAGCATGGAATGTTCTTCCATTTGTTTGTATCCTCTTTTATTTCATTGAGCAGTGGTTTGTAGTTCTCCTTGAAGAGGTCCTTCTCCTCCTTTGTAAGTTGGATTCCTAGGTATTTTATTCTCTTTGAAGCAATTGTGAATGGGAGTTCACTCATGATTTGGCTCTCTGTTTGTCTGTGATTGGTGTACAACAATGCTTGTGATTTTTGTACATTGATTTTGTATCCTGAGACTTTGCTGAAGTTGCTAATCAGCTTGAGGAGATTTTGGGCTGAGACAATGGGGTTTTCTAGATATACAATCATGTCATCTGCAAACAGGGACAATTTGACTTCCTCTTTTCCTAATTGAACAACTTTTATTTCCTTCTCCTGCCTGATTGCCCTGGCCAGAACTTCCAGCACTATGTTGAATAGGAGTGGTAAGAGAGGGCATCCCTGTCTTGTGCCAGTTTTCAAAGGGAATGCTTCCAGTTTTTGCCCATTCAGTATGATAGTGGCTGTGGGTTTGTCATAGATAGCTCTTATTATTTTGAGATACATCCCATCAATACCTAATTTATTGAGAGTTTTTAGCATGAAGGGTTGTTGAATTTTGTCAAAGGCCTTTTCTGCATCTATTGAGATAATCATGTGGTTTTTGTCTTTGGTTCTGTTTATATGCTGGATTACATTTATTGATTTGCGTATGTTGAACCAGCCTTGCATCCCAGGGATGAAGCCCACTTGATCATGGTGTATAAGCTTTTTGATGTGCTGCTGGATTTGGTTTGCCAGTATTTTATTGAGGATTTTTGCATCAATGTTCATCAAGGATTTTGGTTTGAAATTCTCTTTTTTGGTTGTGTCTCTGCCAGGCTTTGGTATCAGGATGATGCTGACCTCATAAAATGATACACACACATTTCATGCTGTAAACTTCCCTCTCAGCATTGCTTTAGCCATCTCCTAAAAATTTTAATATGCTTATTTTCTTTTTACAGTTCTATTTGGATTTATCTATTTTGTTTTTGAGTGTTTCTTTCTGTGTGGCTTTTCAGTGGTTGCTCCATGTATTATACTCTATATATTTATTTATATATATATATATACACACACACACACACATTATATATGTATATATATACACACACAGTGTAATATGTATAGTGTATATACAAGTGCTTATATTACTCATTCTGATGTAGTAGAATGATTTTACTCATTCTGATGTAGTAGAATTACATAGTGTAATATGTATAGTATATCTGTACATTAGATATATACACTAGTGTGTCTATATATTACATATTACATATATAGTATATATGTTACATATATACTACATATATTATACCATATACACTATGTAATATAGATACACTATATATATTACACTACATATATACGCATGCATATGTCTATATAGGTATATATGTGTTACATCTATATACTTATACATCTACATGTATGCTATGGTACATATATAATCAGTTTACTGGTGTCATCATTTTAAACAGTTTGAGTAAAGTGCAGAAAACTTATCTCCCTTTATGTTCCTTTGTTCTGCCCACTTAAAATTGTCTTAAATGTTTTCTTTATATACCTTGAAAATCACATCAGGCAGTGTTAGAATTTTTACCTGAAACATTAACATGATTGAAAAACTCAAGAGGTGAAGGAAAGTCTAACTAGAGTAGTCTGCCCATTCAAGGTTTTACACTGTGTAGTTTCAGTTACTAGTGGTCAACTGCAGTTTGAAATTCTTAAATGAAAAATTCCATAAATAAACAATGCATAAGTTTTAAATTTGTGCCATTCTGAGTAGCGTGATGAAATCTTGCAGCATTCTGTGCCATCTGCTCAAGACATGAAATGTCTCTCTGTCCAGTGTATCCACACTATATTTGCTCTCCACCCATTAGTCACTCAGTAGCTATCTGGGTTATCAGATTGAAAAAATATAGTACAGTATATATTGGGTTGAGTACTATCCAAGGTTTCAGGCATCCACTAGGAGTCTTGAAACATATCCCCTGAGGATAAAGGAAGACTACTCTATTTTATTTACCCATAATTTTGTTTACTGTATTCTTTGGCAACAAATTCTCTTAGTTTAACTTAATTTGAGTGCTTCTTGAATTCCCCTTCATTGTTGAATGGTAGTTTCACTCTATATAGGACTCTAGGTTGATAGTTTTGTGTCAGTTTTTTACACTTGAAAAATGTTGTGGGAATTGAACAATGAGAACACATGGACACAGGAAGGGGAACATCACACTCTGGGGACTGTTGTGGGGTGGGGGGAGGGGGGAGGGATAGCATAGGAGATATACCTAATGCTAAATGATGAGTTAATGAGTGCAGCACACCAACATGGCATATAGATACATATGTAACAAACCTGCACATTGTGCTCCTGTACCCTAAAACTTAAAGTACAATAATAAAAAATAAATAAATAAATAAATAAATAAAAAGAAAAATGTTGTGCCACTTCCTTCTACCCTCTGTGGTAAGGTATTCTTTTTCTCTAGCTGTTTTCAAGATTTTTTCTTTCTCTTTAGTTTTCAAACATTTATGATGATATATCTGGGTATGGGTTTCTTTGGGTTCATCCTGTTTGGGGTTCACTTATCTTTTTGAATATAACAGTTACTGTCCCTTTGCCATATAAGTATTTAGCCATGATTTCTTCCAGTACTTTCTCAGACCCATCGTTTTTCTCCTTTCCTGGAACTCTGATAGTAAGAATATTAGATCTTTTGTTGTATTGCCACAGGTCTCTTAGGATCTGCTTGTTTATTTGTGTATATATATCCATTTTATTTTTCAGATTGATTCAAAGTAGATAAGAAAATTCATTAAATCTTCTCTCCTTGAAGTGCAAATAGAACTGAAATAAGAGGACACTATGTGCCTCTGCAGTGAGTAATATTTATATAGTTATAATGTGGAAGATGCTGTTATGGATTTTAAACTTCTATAATTAACCAGTATTCAAAAGGCAACAAATTTTACTATGACCATGGAATAGAATGTAAAAATTGTCAATATTGCAATAAAATATAATACAATTTTTTTATTAAAAAATAAAATGTTGATATAATGTACAGGTGGCTGAAAGTGGTTAGGAGAATGAATGATGAGTGGTAGTGAAATGGCAATATTGTTATCTTGCAAAGTGGGAAGTCAAAAGATCATATCTGTGAATGAATAAAAAAAGTTTAAGTTTTTACTATTTCATAATAAACTGTTTAAGATATGATCTAGATGCTTATCAAGCCTTTTTTCTTTTCTCTTTCTCTCTTTTTTCTCTCCCTTTCTCTCTCTTTTTCTTTCCCTCCCTCTCTCCCTCTCTCCCCTATTCCCCCCTCCCCCCTTCCTTCCTTCCCTCCTTCCCTTCCTTCCTTCTTTCCTTCCTTCCTTCCTCTCTTTCTCTCTTTTTTTCTTCTTTCCAGGTAATCTAAGTTTCTCAGTCAGCACTGCAGCTTAACACAATTAATTCTGGCTAATGGAATATAGAAAGAAGTGATATACACTATTTATGGATTTGTTAAAATTATATCAGGCTTTATATTGCTACATTTCCCCATATTTTTGTTTGTGACTTTATTTTCTTTGCAATTTCTTATTGTTTCTTATTTCTCTTTTGGAGGAAGAAATATTTCCCTTCCTACCTTATCTTTATTATGTTCAGCATGTCATTCATTCTGGTTATTTCTTGATATCCCTTCCATTATTCTTATTTCAGCCTGCTTACTTACTCTGATCTGAATACTTTGCTCTATACTTGGACTATGACTTTCTTGTATAGCTTTTTGATTTTCCTCAAGATTCTAGTTTTATTTGTTCTAGCATTCTATGCTTTTATAAAAGTTGAAAGATTTTTCTAAACTAATTGGTAAGAAGAGAAAAAGTTTGTGCCAAATTTTTCACCTTGGACCAGGAGCCCAAGTTAACATTAAAAAAATAGGCATAATTCAAATTAATAATAAACACCAGACTGAGAAATACCTTATAGAAGCAATGTGGATATATGATCCATGAATGTAAACTAAGATTTTATGCTGTTTTTGTTTACTCTTAAAAACATGATGGTTTTTATAATTTTTATGTAGATTTAATTCAGTTCTAAAATCTTAATGGAATTCAGTAATCACTGGAAAACAACTTTCATATTTAGGCAAGAGAGGATGGTATTCTCATCTGAGAGAAATGTTAATACATCTCTTCCTCACACTACTAACGTTAGTATTCATCTTAACTCTAATGATCACTGAAGGCTTAGCAGCATGTGAAGGTGATGGTGGTGATGAAACATTCCAATTGAAACTGGTAGATTAATTGATCAGCTTATAAGTATTTGAGTGTATAAAAATAATGAGATCTGGCTCTGCATAAAATTAGGAAATATAAGCTTTCAGCTCCAGTGCTAATATGCTAAAATAATTTCTGTTAAACTATCTGATTTGTCCCTTTATTACTGGAAAAGACAACTATGCAAATTAGTAAGATTTTTGCAACCCATTTATAAATGTTTAAAAATAACATATTACATACTAAATTAATTTGAAAGTTGATGCTAATTATATATATATTTTTTTGAGATAAGGCCTCATTCTGTCACCCAGGCTGGAGGGCAGTGTCGTGATCACAGCTCATTGCAGCTTTGAACTCTTGGACTCAAGTGATCCTCCCACCTCAGCCTTCCGAGTAGCTGGGACTAGTTATGCACCACTATGCCTGCCTGGCTAATGTTTTTTTTGCTGTTGTTGCTGTTGTTTTGTTTGTTTGTTTTAGAGATGAGATCTCGCTTTGTTGCCTAGGCAGCTTTTGAACTTACAGCTTAAGCAATACTTCTTCCTTGGCCTCTCAAAGTGCTGGGATTACAGACATGAGCCACTGTTTCTGGCCTCCAGTAACACTATACTTGTTTACTCTTTCCAAAATTATAGGCAACACCCTGCTGTCATGCTACCAGGACTTCAAGTGTTGTGAGATATAAGTTAATTTTTGTGTGTATCATTTTAACACCTAGAGGACTGTATTGTTCAAAATAGACACTATGTTAAATTTGAATGAATAATTATTTATTTATTTATTTATTTATTTATTTATTTATTTATTTTTGAGACAGAGTCTCACTCTGTCACCCAGGCTGGAGTGCAGTGGTGCAATCTCGGCTCACTACAAGCTCCGCCTCCTGGGTTCACGCCATTCTCCTGGCTCAGCCTCCAGTGTAGCTGGGACTACAGGTGCCTGCCACCACGCCCGGCTAATTTTTTTGTATTTTTAGTAGAGACGGGGTTTCACCGTGTTAGACAGGATGGTCTCGATCTCCTGACCTTGTGATCCACCTGCCTCGGCCTCCCAGAGTGCTGGGATTACAGGCGTGAGCCATCGCGCCCGGATGAATGAATAATATCTTTTATACAGAACTGAAACCCATTGTTACAGTATGGAAAAACATTTCGAGGTAATAAAATTGGGCTTCGTTTCATAGAAAGGGTATTAAAAGCAGTTTTGGGCAAGCAGTTAGCAGCTTTTGGGTTTGTGTGTCTGAGAAAGACATAAGTTTCCATCTATTGTGTAGAGAACATATCATTATTCGCCCAAATTGAAAATTACAGTGGCAGAAAGGATGGTTGAGAAAAAATGGTTTAAGACGCTTATTGTATTCTGGTGGTACAACTTTACTATTTGCTCACTTCATTTCAGCCACTTTAGCTTTCTCTCAATTTCTTCAACATACTCTGCTTTCCCTGCCTCACAGCCTTTGTGCATATTGTTCCCTCTTTCTAGAATGTTCTGCCCCTTCTCTTTCTTTTGTTTAAATGGTGACCATTCTTCAAATCTCACTCTAAATATTGCTATATGAGTAAACCTTTCTTTACTGAAATAAGTTGAGTCTCCATGTAACATATTTCCTTAGCACTATGAAAATCTACTCCCAGCATTTTGCATGTAACAATTTCTCAATAAGTGGTAAATGCTGGTACTGAATTTTCCTTCTTTGTTAATTCTGATGTGCAAACTCTATGAGGAAACGAACTATATTGTTAACAATGCACATCATCTGAATGTATGACATTATCTGGTAGGTAATAGGCATACACTAAATATTCATTAATCAAATGATAAATACAGAAATTTAGAATTTACTATGTATTAGTAGTTTCATATCTCTAAAATATTTTCTTCCAAGTTTATCTGCATCCCTTATTCATATTGAGTTTTGTCCGGATAGTGAGATAAAAAAGTGAGAAAGTTGGAAAAAAGATTGGCTGAAGAGCTCAGAGTGGGAAAGCAAACAAAAGATAAAAAAGAAACATGCTAAAAGTGAAAATGAGGAGATATTCTAAGCCACTGAGATTAGAAAATAATATTAAGTCTTCTCCAAAACAGAACAAAACAAGATCTAGAGGGCTTCTTCACTTTTTCTTTCAACATAAGCATGGCAGTATAGTTTAATATTACTATTTAAGGGCTAATTAATTAGACTGGTGTCTTCATATATTTGTTCTTCTTCACTTTTGGCATTCATATTGTCCATTAACACTTCTTTTTGAGTGACCATGTGAAAAGAGTAGAGGTGAAATTTAAGCCATGCAATTTGCTCCCTGTTGACAGACTTTGTAATATGATTGATGGGGGCAGAAGGTGAAACTATCTGGTAAAATGAGTTTTTTGCATTATCTGTATATTTCATATATCAATGCCAGTATTTCTTAAACTGCAGGTCAAGACTCCAAAGGGAAGACTTACAATAAAATCTAAAAATTTTCATATATGGGAAATATTTGGATGTATAAATTGTGGGCTATATTGTATGATTCTTCTTTTCCTCCTAAATTCTGCATATATCCTCCCTTCTAGTCTATTAAAATTTGTTATTCTGCCAATAAAAGGATAGAAAATATTTAAGTCATATATTATTGGTAGTATAAGCACTTTAAAAGCAAACATTTGAGAATGTTGAAATCATTGGTCTATACAATGTTGTCTGTAGTACATTCCACAGTGTCTTACAAGCAATTAATATCTATGAAATGGTTTCATTTCCATTTACTCACAGAAATATTACTATGTCACAAGAAAAAAATGATAAAAGTGTAGAATAGATAGATACTACCTATTGTATTAATTAATGGTCGTCTTAAAGAAGAAAGTGAAAACTGGAAGAAAAATGTTACTACTTTATGAGGATGTTTTAATCTATTTACTAGTATTAAATCCAAAATTAATCAGACTTTTCAAAGTCTCTTTTACATTTCATGTTTGATTTCGGGACTCAGTTATGCTATTGTGTTCCACATTTCATTTTCTGTTGCAGCATCTTTCTGTGTTTTATTCAAAAAAAGTTCTTTTATTTGTGGACTGACCATGGAGACTTTTATTACTGCTGAAAATTTTACCACCTGATTACACTCTCATTGAGTCAAACAACTTTGGTTGAATACTGAGTTCAGGTAAATCTCTTGCTTTTTAGTACCCGAATATACAGAATAGTGGAAGAGAATCTGAAACACTTTCCTCATTGAAACATTGCCAAAATTGAAGGTTATAATGATAAAATTTTACATTAAAATTGTTTTCTACAGGTGCTTTTATTATTAATTAACAATCCAACTTAGAGTCTCATAAGTAAATAATATCTGTAGTCATATACTCTGTTTTCCTATTACCCATCACTAAAATGAAAAGAAAACATATTCTTAAAATTTCAGTCAGATATTCTGGAAAATATATTTCCGTATTTTAATGTCAATATTTAAGGACAATTTTTGCCTGCAAGTGTTACCTATCCGACTCAAACTCTCTTAAGAAGGGATTCATTAGCTAGTATAGCTAAGCTGCTAAGGGCTGGGTGTATCTGAGATGACTGAGAGTGTGAAGCTGTGATGTGCATCACTACTTTCTGTCGATTTACCTTCTGGTATCACTTCGCTCCTCATGCATTGCTCTCTTCTCAAAATCAGAGCCATGGCATATGATTGCACTTTTCTTACCTCCATACAGTTTTTCAAGAAAGGAGAACAGGAACCTTCCTTGTCTAATCTTGGGTAAGAATGTTCATTAGTATAATCTGGATTAATATTTACAACACAACATGCTAGAAGGTGGTTGCATCGTGATTGCCTTGCTTCCATTTCCTGCTCATCCCTAGGTAATCAAAAGAAGTAAATGGTTTAACTTCATTAGGGAATAAAGATAACAATCGCTTGAGAGAATTTCCAGACCACAGCACAGGGAAGGAGAATGTATGTGAAATTTAGCAGACATAATGAGTTTAGATACAGAATTGAGAGTCCAGTAAGACTAAGGCAACCAGAGTTAACAGAATGCATTACTAGAGAGTAGTCAGCTACACAGAGAGAAACCTGCAGAAATCTTTAGAGGATTTTTCATTGTGGGGTTATTAATTCAGCAGATTACCAACCAGCATATATGTGTAAGGAAACTAGTGAGGCTGGGGAATAACTTTCCAAAAAGATTAGAGGTAACAATGTGCAGTGCTTACACAGGGCCAGGCATAGTGTAGTTAACTACACTGTAAAATCGCAATGGTCATGAGGCATTGGGCAAAGTACAGAGAAATGTCTTTCCTCAGTAGTGGAGAGTATTTAACCATAGACTGAACACTACATTGTTTCCATGTAACAAATTTTATAAGCAAGATCAGAAAGGAGAGCATTGCTTTCAAGTAATTTAACTGGATCCCAGAAATAAAATCTTAACATTTACAGTGTTAAAAATATTTTTTTTGGACAGAACAAGTTAAAATTCACATCTGGTAATCAATCTAATCTTACCAGCTATAAAAAAATAACAAAAACCAGAAAAATAGGACACATACTGACAAGGTAAATCAAATAAAACCAACCCAGATCTGCAGGTATTTAAAACTGTTATTATAAATATATTCCATGTGATCAAATATTAAGTAGCAACACGGAAGACATAAAAAAAGACCCAGATATGACTTCTAGAGATGAAAACTATCATATGTGAGATGATACACTGGGTGGGGTTAATTGCAAATAATACATTGCAAAAGAAAAGATTACTGAAGTGTGAGAAACAGCAATAAAAATTATCCAAAATGAAACCGAGAGGAAAAAAAGGTGAACATACCATCAATGTCTTGTGGGACAGTTTCAAGCATCCTAATAAGTATGTACTTGGAGAGTCTATAGGATAGAAGAAGAGAGAAAAATGTTTGACCAAATAACAGGCATAAATTTTCTAAGTTTGCTGGCAACTCTAAATCCACAGGTACAAGAAACTTAGCATATATCACGCAAGGTGAAGAAAACTACATCAAAGTTCATCAAAATCAAATTACCCAACACTAGTGATAAAGAGAACATATTAAAAAGAAAAATAACAAAGAGACATATTGCATACAGAGGTATAAAAATAATAAGTTTACTTTTATAAATAATACAGTGTAGAAACATTTTTAAAGAACAGAAAGAAAAAAATCAACATAGTATTATATACCCATCAAAAATTACTTTTAAAACAAAGGGTAAAGAGTTTTTCAGAAGTATAAAAGCCAAAAGAATCTGTAGTCTACAGATTTACACTGTAATACAGAAAGAAAATGAAACCAGATGGAAATATAGAACTACAGAAAGGAATGAAGTGCATAGAAAATGATAACTAGACAGGTAAATAATAATTTAAAATTATGTAAAACTCTCTAAAAGACAATTAACTGTTTAAACAGAAAATAATAATGTAATGTGGGGTTTATGGTATATATAAAATTAAAATGGGTAACAATGCCACACATATGGAGAGGTGTATAAATGAAAGTATGCTGTTACAAGGTTCTTATACTAATTGTGTAGTGGTACATTACCACTTCAAAGAAGATTGTGGTAAATTAAACATGTATTGTGTAAATCCTAAAGCAATCACTAAAATAGTAAAGAAAGGAATTACAGATAAAAAGCCAACAAAAGAAATAAAATGAAATTATAGAAATGTTCATGAAATTAAAAGAAGGCAGTGAGAGGGAAAGGGGAACAAGGAAAATATAGGACAAATAGTACACAAATGGCAATATTGTAGATTTGAAGCTACTCATATCAGTAAGCAGATAAATGTAAATTATATAGAACCCTCATTTAAAATACAGAGATTATCAGGTTGGATATAAAAGTAAGAACTAACTATAATCTGTGTATAAGAAACAAACCCCAAATACATAGATACAGACACATGTAGATTCAAAGTAAAAAGATGGAAAAAGCTACACCATCCAAAAATTCTGAGTGACTATCCTATTATCAGACAAAGTAGATTTTAGAGCAAAGAATATTACCACAGATAGACAGCTTTATTCTTGATGATAAGGTGGTCAATCTATTAAGACTTAGATGCCTAGTAACAGAGCTTGAAAACACATGAAGCAAAGAAGAACCATGAGAAGAAATAGACTAACTTACAATTGTAGTCAGAGGTTTCAATAACTCTTTCTCAGTAATGGATAGACTAGGAGAAAGAAAAATCCATAAGGAATTTGAAGATTTGAACAACATGACCAATCAACTTGACCTAACTGATATTTATAGAATATACCACCTCAAAGCATTCTTTTTAAGTACACACTGAATACTTACCAGGATAGACTCTACTAGACCATAAAACAACTCCCAATAAATTTAAAAGAATTCAGGTCATTTAATGTATATTACTGAGCATATATAATGTACATTACTAATGTATATATACATATTATGTACATTATTATATATGTATACTATGTATTATATATATTATGTATTATGTATGTATATTATGTATTATATATGTATGTGTATAGTAATGTATATTACTAATGTATATATACATAAAATGTATATTGCTAATGTAAATTAAAATTAAGTTAGAAATCACTAACAGAATGCTTTGAAAAAATACTCAAATTTTTAGAAATTAAATAAAAAATTCTAAAAACACGTAGGTCAAAGAAAAAATCTAAAGAGAAATTAGAAAGTATTTTTAATTGAGTGAAAATGAAATAATAATGTATCATTTTTTGTGATGCTACTAAAATGTATTTAGGGGAAAATTTGTAGCACCATATGCCTATGTTGGGAAAGAAGAAAAGAAGAAGTCAAGGGAATAATGAAGAACATAACTCCCCTTGAAATCATGCCCATATTAAAATTCAGTGAACAGTAGGTCTGTTAGCCAGCTGCCATAACGAACACCACAGACTGGGTGACTTAAACAATAGAAATTTATTTTCTTACAATTCTGGAGGTTGTAAGTCTGAGAAGAGATGTTGGCAGGGTAGGTTTCCTTTGGGGCCTCTCCATGTAGATCAGCATCTTCTCCCTATGTCTCCACATGGTCTTCCCTCTGTGTCTGTGTCCTCCTCTCTCCTTTTTATCACACCAGTCATATTGGATTAGGGCCCACCCGTGTGATCTCATTTTACTTACCTGTTTTAGGGTCCTATCTCCAAATATAATCATATTCTGAGGTGCTGCAGGTTAGGACTTCAACATGCAAATTTTGGGGGAGTACAATGCAGCCCACAGTGAGGGTTTTTAAATACCATTATCTTGTCCTTCTCCCATTATTATATACACACACCATTATTTGTGTGCACACACACATATATGTCTATGTATGTGACTTTTTGTGTTTGTATGTGGCTACATGGGTAGTATAGAGGGGAAGGAGATTGATTCTCTTTTAGTTCACATCACATCTGGCCTGATGAAAAGGGATGCCAATCACTTAGAGATGTAAGTTTGTTAACTGGTCAAAGGAACGGGAGGGAACTTGTGACTTTGCAATGTTTCCTTTGGGGAGGCGTGATGATAAATTTTAGGTGTCAACTTGACTGAATTAAGGGATGCAGAGGTAGCTAGTAAAGCATTATTTCTGGATGCATCTGCGAGGTGCTTTTGGAGGAGATAGGTGTGTGATTGGATGGATTGAGTAAGAAGGATCCAGCCTCACTGTCGGGAGGCATCATCCAATCAGTTAGGGGCTTGGATAGAACAAAAAGATAGAGGAATGGTGAATTTACTCTCTCATACCTAGAGCTGGGACACCCTTCCTCTCTTGCCTTTGGACATAAGAATACCAGGTTCTCTGGCCACTGGACTCTGGGACTGGCACCAGCAATCCCCCAGGTTCTGAAGACTTTAAATTTAGGCAGAGCCACACTGCTGGCTTCCCTGTGACTTCTATTATGGGACTTCTCAGCCTCCATAATTATGTGAGCCAATTCTCCTCATAAGTCTCCTCTCATCTATGTATCTATCTATTTCATCTATCATCTATCTATCTATCCACCTACCTACCAATCATTTAATTGGCTCTGTCTCTCTGGAAAACCCTGATAAATACAGATCTTGGTAATAGGACTGGTTTTAGAGGAACAGAATTTTCAGAATGAATTTTCTTAATCAGTTTTGGGGTTTCTGAAATTGGCTTTCTTATCTGATTAGATTTAAAAATGTGAAGGACTCTACTTCCACTAGTACAGAGAGCTAATTGTCTTTGGCTCGAACTGTTTACAGAAATAGCAAAACATCTACATTAGATACTCCTAATCAACCACTTATAAGAGGCAGGGAGCTTGGTGACTCTGTATATGATACTTCTGAACATTTGTGGAAAACTAAGAAGTATAATGATATTGGTTGGTTGCTCCTACTGTTGCTGGACAAATGTGATGAAAGAAAATGACGAACTTAGGGATTCAAATTCCCAGCTCCAGCTCCACTTCAGTAGCTTAAGAGCTTCTCTGTATTCCCTGAGAGACTATCTTCTCTCTTGTGGCCACAGGGCTGAAATTGCTGAAGATCAAACACAAGCCCTTATTATACAATTGGCTGAATTGCCATGAAAGTTGAACTCTCAGTCTCACAGGGTGTCTACTGTTACAATAAGGGCTTTGATTGGGAAAGGCTGGGATCCTGTTAGTTGGGATGGGAATGTGTGGGGAGACCAATGAAGATGGAACGCTGAACTCCTAAATTCTGACAAGTCTTTATTGCCAAAAGAAATGTCTTCCCTAACCCCAGTGACAGTGGCTGCCTCACACACAGAAGTTTCTACCTCAGACTGAGGGGATTAACCCTGAATTGCCTAAGAAAACTGTAATGGCCTTCCCTGAGGCAGTTGCCAGGCAAGACAATGCTGATTCTCCTTAGGACCCACCACCTCTCTCCCCTCTTTGCTTCTAGACCTATAATTGGACTCAAGTTCCAGAAGGCACCTAAAGGTGAGGTATGAAGAGTGATCCATGAGGAGGTACATTATACTCCAAAAGAACTATTTGAGATTTTTACTTTATACAAGCAGAAGTCTGAGGAACATGTATGGGGATAAATGTTAAGGATGTGGGATAATGTAGAAAGAACTTATAGTTGGACCAGACTGAATTTATTGATGTGGGCCCACTAAGCAGAGAGTCTGCATTTAGTGTTGCAGCTCAGAGAGTTAGAAAAGACACCAATAGTTTGGTTGGTTGGCTGAAACATCAATCAAAAGATGGCCCACCATGAGTGAGTCAGAGATGCCTGATCTCCCTTGGTTTAACATAGAGGAAGATATTTAAAGCCTTGGGGAGATTGAAATGCTATATTGTCATTTTAAACCTATTCACCCACATTGGGAGGGTCCAGAGGACACACCTTTCACCATTACTTTTAGAAATAAATTTCTGAGGGGACCGCCAATGTCCTCGAGGAGCTGTATAATTGCTCTTCTCTGTATTTCAGTAGGAACCACAGCCACTCAGTTGAAAAACTTAAATGTGCAATAAAATCCTGAGGCAACAAGGCCAAGTGGCAGCATTTGACCAGCAAAGGCAAGGTTGCCATAGTTACCATAACAGGAGGCTGAGGTAAAGCAGCAATCACAATAGTCTGGCTCATGTAGACCTATGCCATTGGCTACTTAATTAAGGTGTTCCCAGAAGTGAAATGGATTACATTCTGACTTGATCTGTATAAGCAGAAAACTTATACGGGTAAAATGAAAAAAAGTCTAACTCAAATTATTAAAACAGAATCACAGCCCCTCAATCAATTCCCAGACTTGAGTAGGTTTACAGACCCAAAATTTCCTTAAATGAAGGAGAGGCTAGGTCCTCCCAAGTAAGGACTCCAGTATACTTTTGGAACGTTATAGTGTTAATATTTCTGCCAGCCATCCCCAAAAGGACCTATGGCTTTTACCAGGGTAACTAACTGTGCACTAGGGAAAAGGAAATAATCAGCTATTTGGGGGACTACTGAAAATTAGCTGGGAACTGACATTAATTTCAGGGACTCGCTGTGGTCCACCAGTTAGAGTAGAAGCTTTTTATGGAAGTTAGGTGATCGTTGGAATTTTAGCTCAGGTCTGGCTCACAGTGGGTCAGCTGGGTCCCTCAATTCATCCTGTGTTTATTTCTCCAGTCCAGAATGCATAATTGTAATAAAGATACTTTGTAGCTGGGAGAATCTCTACATTGCTACCCTAACCTATGAAGTGAGGTCTATTGTGGTAGCGAAGGACAAATGAAAGCAATCAGAGCTGCCTCTACCTAGGAAAATGTAAATCAAAGCAATACCACATGCCTGGTGGGATTGCAGAGACTAGTGCTACCATAAAGGACTTGAAAGATGCAGGGGTGGTGATTCCCATCACAGCCCATTCAATTCTCTGGTTTGCCCTGTACAGAAGACAGGTGGATCCTGGAGAATCAAAGTGGATTATCAAAAACTTAATCAAGTGGTGACTCTAATTGTAGCTGCTGCACCAGAGGTGGTTTCATTGTTTGAGCAAATTAACACATTTCCTGGTATGCAGCTATTAATCTGGCAAATGCTTTTTCTCCCTACCTGTCTGTAAGGCCCACCAGAAGCAGTTTGCATTTATTTAGTAAGGCCAGCAATACACCTTCACTACCCTACTTCAGGGGTGTATCAATTCTACATGTCATAATTTACTTCATAAGAATCTTGATCATCTTTCCCCTCCACAATATACCACACTGGTCTATTACATTGATGATGTTATGCTAATTGGACCTAGTGAGCAGAAGTAGCAACCACTCTAGACTTATTGGTTATACATTTGCTTGTCAGAGAGTGGGAAATAAATCTGCCTAAAATTGAGGCGACTTCTACTTTAATACAATTTCTAGAGGTCCAGTGGTATGGGGCCTGTTTAAATATTCCTTCTAAGGTGAGGGATAAGTTTTTGCATCTGGCCGCTCCTACAACCAAGAAACAGGCACAACACTTAGTAGGCCTATTTAGATTTTGGAGGGAATACATTGCTCATTTGGGTGTGCTACTCTTGCCCATTTATCAAGTGACCTGGAAAGTTGCCAGAGTTCTGAGTGGGGCTCGGAACAGGAGAAGGCTCTGCAACAAGTCCAGGTTCCTGTGCAAGCTGCTCTGCCACTTGGGCCATATGACCCAGTAGATCTAATGCTACTTGAGATGGGAGTGGCAGATAGGGATGCTGTTTAGAGCCTTTGCAAGGCCCCTATAAGTGAATCACAGCACAGACCCTTAAGTGATCATGTGTATGTGTTTTATCTTACTGGATTCATGAAAGTTGGTAAACAGTGCATAGTGATCCTGCTTCAAAACTGAGTTTATGACAGAATGCATTTTGGGCTTATTTGGTGTAGTGTTACTTGAATTAATATGAAAGTCAAAGAATAATGAAATGCCTAGAAAGGGCCAAACGTTGTTTATTTTTCTTCAGTCATTCGACTTTATTATTTATTATTATTATTATTATTATTATTATACTTTAAGTTCTAGGGTACATGTGCACAATGTGCAGGTTTGTTACATATGTATACATGTGCCATGTTAGTGTGCTGTACCGATTAACTCATCGTTTACATTAGGTATGTCTCCTAATGCTGTCCCTCCCTCATCCCCCCACCCCACAACAGTCCCCAGAGTGTGATGTTCCCCTTCCTGTCCATGCGTTCTCATTGTTCAATTCCCAACTGTGAGTGAGAACATGGGGTGTTTGGATTTTTGTCCTTGCAATAGTTTGCTGAGAATGATGGTTTCCAGCTTCATCCATGTCCCTACAAAAGACATTATCTCATCCTTTTTTATGGCTGCATAGTATTCCATGGTGTATATGTGCCACATTTTCTTAATCCAGTCTATCATTGTTGGACATTTGGGTTGGTTCCAAGTCTTTGCTATTGTGAATAGTGCCACAATAAACATACGTGTGCATGTGTCTTTATAGCAGCATGATTTATAGTCCTTTGGGTATATACCCAGTAATGGGATGGCTGGGTCAAATGGTATTTCTAGTTCTAGACCCCTGAGGAATCGCCACACTGACTTCCACAATGGTTGAACTAGTTTACAGTCCCACCAACAGTGTAAAAGTGTTCCTATTTCTCCACATCCTCTCCAGCACCTGTTGTTTCCTGACTTTTTAATGGTTGCCATTCTAACTGGTGTAAGATGGTATCTCATTGTGGTTTTGATTTGCATTTCTCTGATGGCCAGTGATGATGAGCATTTTTTCATGTGTTTTTTGGCTGCATAAATGTCTTCTTTTGAGAAGTGTCTGTTCATATCCTTCGCCCACTTGTTGATGGGGTTGTTTGTTTTTTTCTTGTAAATTTGTTTGAGTTCGTTGTAGATTCTGGATATTAGCCCTTTGTCAGATGAGTAGGTTGCAAAAATTTTCTCCCATTCTGTAGGTTGCCTGTTCATTCTGATGGTAGTTTCTTTTGCTGTGCAGAAGTTCTTTAGTTTAATTAGATCCCATTTGTCAATTTTGGCTTTTGTTGCCATTGCTTTTGGTGTTTTAGACATGAAGTCCTTGCCCATGCCTATGTCCTGAATGGTATTGCCTAGGTTTTCTTCTAGGGTTTTTATGGTTTTAGGTCTAACATGTAAGTCTTTAATCCATCCTGAATAAATTTTGTATAAGATGTAAGGAAGGGATCCAGTTTCAGCTTTCTACATATGGCTAGCCAGTTTTGTCAACACCATTTATTAAATAGGGGATCCTTTCCCCATTTCTTGTTTTTGTCAGATTTGTCAAAGACCAGATAGTTGTAGATATGCGGCATTATTTCTGAGGGCTCTGTTCTGTTCCATTGGTCTATATCTCTGTTTTGGTACCAGTACCGTGCTGTTTTGTTTACTGTAGCCTTGTAGTATAGTTTGAAGTCAGGTAGCGTGATGCCTCCAGCTTTGTTCTTTTGGCTTAGGATTGACTTGGCAATGCAGGCTCTTTTCTGGTTCCATATGAACTTTAAAGTAGTTTTTTCCAATTCTGTGAAGAAAGTCATTGGTAGCTTGATGGGGATGGCATTGAATCTATAAATTACCTTGGGCAGTATGGCCATTTTCATCATATTGATTCTTCTTACCCATGAGCATGGAATGTTCTTCCATTTGTTTGTATCCTCTTTTATTTCATTGAGCAGTGGTTTGTAGTTCTCCTTGAAGAGGTCCTTTACATCCCTTGTAAGTTGGATTCCTAGGTATTTTATTCTCCTTGAAGCAATTGGGAATGGGAGTTCAATCATGATTTGGCTCTCTGTTTGTCTGTTATTGGTGTACAAGAATGCTTGTGATTTTTGTACATTGATTTTGTATCCTGAGACTTTGCTGAAGTTGCTTATCAGCTTAAGGAGATTTTGGACTGAGACAATGGGGTTTTCTAGATATACAATCATGTCATCTGCAAACAGGGACAATTTGACTTCCTCTTTTCCTAATTGAATGCCCTTTATTTCCTTCTCCTGCCTGATTGCTCTGGCCAGAACTTCCAACACTATATTGAATAGGAGTGGTGAGAGAGGGCATCCCTGTCTTGTGCCAGTTTTCAAAGGGAATGCTTCCAGCTTTTGTCCATTCGGTATGATATTGGCTGTGGGTTTGTCATAGATAGCTCTTATTATTTTGAGATACGTCCCATCAATACCTAATTTATTGAGAGTTTTTAGCATGAAGGGATGTTGAATTTTGTCAAAGGCCTTTTCTGCATCTATTGAGATAATCATGTGGTTTTTTTTCTTTGGTTCTGTTTATATGCTGGATTACGTTTATTGATTTTTGTATGTTAAACCAGCCTTGCATCCCAGGGATGAAGCCCACTTGATCATGGTGGATAAGCTTTTTGAGGTGTTGCTGGATTCGGTTTTCCAGTATTTTATTGAGGATTTTTGCATCAATGTTCATCAAGGATATTGGTCTAAAATTCTCTTTTATTTGTTGTGTCTCTGCCAGGCTTTGGTATCAGGATGATGCTGGCCTCATAAAATGAGTTAGGGAGGATTCCCTCTATTTATTGGAATAGTTTCAGAAGGAATGGTACCAGCTCCTCCTTGTACCTCTGGTAGAATTCGGCTGTGAATCCATCTGGTCCTGGACTTTTTTTGGTTGGTAAGGTATTAATTATTGCCTCAATTTCAGATCCTGTTATTCATCTATTCAGAGATTCAACTTCTTCCTGGTTTAGTCTTGGGAGGGTGTATGTGTTGAGGAATTTATCCATTTCTTCTAGATTTTCTAGTTTATTTGCATAGAGGTGTTTATAGTATTCTCTGATGGTAGTTTGTATTTCTGTGGGATCGGTGGTGATATCCCCTTTGTCATTTTTTATTGCATCTGTTTGTTTCTTTTCTCTTTTCTTCTTTATTATTCTTGCTAGCGTCTATCAATTTTGTTGATCTTTTCAAAAAACCAGCTCCTGGATTCATTGATTTTTTGAAGGGTTTTTTGTGTCTCTATTTCCTTCAGTTCTGCTCTGATTTTAGTTATTTCTTGCCTTCTGCCAGCTTTTGAATGTGTTTGCTCTTGCTTCTCTAGGTCTTTTAATTGTGATGTTAGGGTGTCAGTTTTAGATCTTTCCTGCTTTCTCTTGTGGGCATTTAGTGCTATAAATTTCCCTCTACACACTGCTTTGAATGTGTCCCAGAGATTCTGGTGTGTTGTGTCTTTGTTCTCGTTGATTTCAAAGAACATCTTTATTTCTGCCTTCATTTCGTTATGTACCCAGTAGTCATTCAAGAGGAGGTTGTTCAATTTCCATGTAGTTGAGCGGTTTTGAGTGAGTTTCTTAATCCTGAGTTCTAGTTTGATTGCACTGTGGTCTGAGAGACAGTCTGTTATAATTTCCGTTGAAAGGGCCAAAGTGGTTTACGTAAACTAACGAATGAGTTTTTGTTTAGAGAATATCAAGAAAAACAATCTGTACACAATTATAAACAAAAAGCAAGGTTTTCTATTGACAATTGTATTATAATTGTTACAGATTCCACTTCCTTTTAAATCTCTAAACTTTGAGGGCAAGGGTGGGGGTGAGGAGTAAATACTTAAAAAAAATGCTACTTTCTATGCTACACACACACACACACACACACACACACACGCACACACACACTTGCTTGAAGAAAGGTATTTGCATATGTTCCACGAATAAAAAACAAATTGTTTTCAGATAACTAGTTAGCCAGGCAAGATTCTATTTTCTTTATTCCAGAGAATATGACCTAAACTATGTTTTTACTATTCCTCTGAATCATGTGATTTGCCCAGGCAGTGTATAAGATTTCAAAAACCTCTAATAAAACCTATACTTGTGAATATACAAATTGTGACTCTTTAGCTCACATTAGAGTCATATTCATATTTGAAATGGAAAAATGTGTCTGTGATCCTATGGTTTTACATTGCTAATGTACTTTATAAATTATGAGGCATTTCTTAAACTTATTTGATCATGGAATTCTTCACTTTACCCGCCCTGCTACACCCCAGAATATCTTCCACAGCGAGTAGTCTCTAAAACATATTTTGGAGAAGTGGCAGAGAGATACACTTTCTATTCTTTATAGCAACATAGGCTTATTTTAAGATTTTTCTTTTTTTCTTTTTTTGTTGTCTAAACATAGTTCTGAAAATTAATACTACTTTTCTGCCAGTAAATATAATGTTAACATCATTTGGATGTAATTTCTAGCTATTTTAAAAGCTTTCTAATAAAGGCAGCAGAAATATATCTTTTAAATAAATATTTTAATGACTTATTAATTTGTAAAATTAATACTTTTTATACTTTTAGTTATAAAAATTATAGCTTGCACTAAACAATATGGTTTCAGATGCTATAAACCTGAATGCTGGATATAATCCTAAGGTTTTTGGAATTTTGTGATCTTAATGAATCAATTATATGATGAAACATTGACCAGGTTTATCCAGGCAGTTAAAAGCACATTATTAGAACAAATAAGAAAAGGAGGAGGTAGAATTCACAGTGCTGTTTGTTGTTAGGACATAAAAAGCTAACCACCATTTAATGAAAGTACATAAATAACAGCATTGTAAATATATAAGCACTGGTAATTAGATTTATTGGATCTTCTCTGAACTAATATGTCCTATATAGATTATCTACAAAAGAGAATTGCTTTTTGGTGGTTGAAAGTTTAGTCTTTAAATATGTCACAGTAAATTTTTTAACAGACAATAAAATTATTCTGTATTGGTAACACTGCATATAACAGGTGGTTTTAGTTTGGAGTAACCATAGCATTTGCTATCCAACCAATATTTAAACTCTATTTTAACTGAAATGATAAACTTGTTGACCTAAATTGATCTAGCATTGCCTCTATCTGAAATATAGTGAGTCAACTGTAATTCTGAGAGAAGAAAACTTTTTCCCTTTAATCATGATAATACTTTCATATTTTTAAAGAACAGTAAAATTATATTAAGGATCCAGATGCTGTTTTAAGAAAACTTAATTACTTCTTGGTTGTTAGAAAGTTCATCTGGCAAATATGGTGCACTCAAAAATCTCATGCATGAGTAAGTCAGTTGTCGTAGGCTACTACTACCTTCTGGCAGTAGGAGAATGGGCAATACTCATATGCATCCCTACTCTATAGGAGGGGATTACATCTTCCTACTTCAACTTCTGTCTGAGAACTTACATTCCTGGTTCTCATTATTCAGTATGCCAGGGTCAATGCGGTACTGGTATCATTCTTACCAAACATAAGAGTAGATATGTGTACTTCATGGCACGGCAATAACACTGTTAGATATTCAGAAAAACATACATCAATGTCTACCACTTTAGTATGACCCGTAAGTTTACAAAAGATATTTCTTTTTGAAAACATAAAATGTGACTTTTTAACATAAAATGTGCATTTACTAATATATATTAAAACTCTACCCATATGATGTGTAAGTACATATAAATCTTCTTTCCTTTTAAAAAATGTTTTATTGAAGTATATTACATAGCATGCATTCAGTTAAGTGTGTAGTTCAATGAAATTTTTACAAAGTGAACATGCTGTGTAACCATCACCCAAATCAAGATATAAGACACTATCCAGCATCCCAGAAGCCTTTCTGTCTCTCTCAGTCATTAACCTCATCCAAAGGTCATCATGCTGACTTCTACCATCATGGTTTAATTTGGTAAGTTTAAACCTTATATAAGTAAAATAACGAAGGGTGGACTCCTCTCTCTTCCTTCTTTCACACAGAATTATATCTGAGAGATTTGTCTGTGTTTTTTTTTCATGCAGCAGAAATTTGTTATCTTAAATTTCTGTATAGTTTTTCATTGCCTGAATATTTAACAATTTATTTGTCTAAATACTGTACAAGGAAATTTGGGTTGTTTATCACTTTTTGGTAATTTTAAATAATACTGTATTTGTTGTGTATGTGTACATACAAAATCTGGTTTATGAAAATATACATTGAAATTTCATTGTATATACATACACATAAATGCATAAAACACATTTTGGAGATGATACCTAAGAGTAGAATTTCTAGCAGGTCACAAAGATGAATATATTCAGCTGTGTTCAGCTTTAATAGATACTGCCAAATAGTTTTCCAATGTAATTTTACATGTGGATGAGCAGTCTGAGAGAATTCCAGTTCTGAATTTGCATGCCACCACTTTGCATGGCCAAACTATTTCTTTGACGTGCTAGATATGTAGTGGTATTTTGTTGTGGTTTATATTTGCATGTTCCTTATGACTCCTGCATTTGGCCAACCCTTTATTTTACTATTGCCCACTGGATAGCTCATTAGTAAAATGCCTGTTGAAGTCTTTTGTACGCTTAAAAATGCTTTCTCTTGAACCTAGGAGGCGGAGGTTGCAGTGAGCCAAGATTGCGCCATTGCATTCCATTTTAGGCGATAGAGTGAGGCTCAGTCTCAAAAACAACAACAAAAAAATGTTTTCTGCTCTTTTGTCATACATTAATTTGCAAGAGTTTTAAGTATATTATGGATATGAATACTTTGTCAGATAAATATAAATATCTTCTTCCAGTTTGATGTCTTGTGATGATCAGCTCTTTATTTTAATGAAATCAAGTTGAACAACCTTTTCCTTTATGGCTGGTGCTTTTTGTATCCTATTTAAGAAAGCATTGCTTTTCATTTGGTTGTAAGAATATTTTCCTATGTTACCTTCTGACATTGAGCTGAAGGCAAAGATCAAGACAGAAAAAGAACTGAGAGATTGGGGTATTTGATATATATGCTGTCTCTGTGATTTTTAAACTTTGCTACACATTAGAGACACCTGGGGAGCTTTAAAAACTCGTGCCCCTGATGTACCCCAGACCAACTTGCTCAGAATCTGTTGGTTTGGGACCTAGGCATCAGCATATTTCAATTGGTATAGAGAGAATTTATGCAGAGTAAATCAGCAAAGAAAGGATAGCAAGGGAGTAAATTTGGTGATTATGAATTTGGGTTAGAATATAGGATCTACAGAGAAAGTAATGATGTGTCGCATTGGAAAAAAGGCTGTAGCTCACAGAATTTTGAGTCCAGAATACAGATTTAGATTTAGTTCAACAGACAGTGGGATTAAAAAGGTTTATCGAGGACATGAATATGATTTGCCAGTACATTAGTATGGCTGATGTGACAGTAAGGGTAGATTGGAAATGAGGGAGACAAGAGAAAATTTTCAAACTAATACTTGTGGTTTCCCTTTTCTAACTCTGCTAAGCATCAGAAATTGTATGGTAAGTTCTGTGTGTATGGGATTTTTCCGGCAAGAGGATCTCAAGCTGTCATCAGATTTTCAAAGGAATCTGAAACTCTCTAAAGTCTAAAAGCAACTAGATTAGTGAAGAAAATTCATTAAAGGTTATGAAGTTAAGTTTGCCACTTAAGAGTTACTGAATACCCAAAACATGTTTATAGCAGCTGACATGGACAGAAGATGACTGATGGTAGAGATATTTTTGTGAGTAGGTGGAGGTTGTAGAAACTGATTGAATTTGGGAGTCTAGGGGCAGGGGAGAGAATATAGAAAACATAACTCGAATTAAAAGATGAGAAAATGGGGAGGATAGAAATGTATCCACATTATGTTTGTGCAGGAAATATTAAATTAAGCTTTTATACCCTGATCTTGACAATTATTTAGGCAAAACTGAATTTCTACATAAATTGTGTTGAAGTGATGAGAAAGGTCAGTAATCAAGCCAGGTTCTTGATATTTTTCCCATAAACATTCACTACGCATGACAGGTAGAAGACTAATTTTTAAACCACTCATTTGCTCTTTGCTAATAAAAATACATCTTTTTTATCTTCTGCTTGATGGCCTATACATTAAATGAATTTTGAAATATGTATTGAAATAGTTAAGATTCTTTAACTGTAAATTTCAAAGAATTATTTTAAATAATATATGTATGTAAATATAGATTTAAATACAGCTGTTAAAAGACTTTAGCAATACATTACGATTGTAAAGGAATAAATTTTTTAAACTCCAGTTTTCTTACATAGGAATAGGAAAGAATTATTGTACAAGCAGCTGGCAGATGAGCTAAATCTTATCACTGTTTCACAGATAAAGATCTAGGTGAATGAAACAATAAATGGCCAATGAGAAAAACATTGGCAGGTCCCTATCTTAAACGTATTACATATGTGTATTGCTAGAACAATAACTTGAGAAACCTTGGGTTAAATTAAAAATCAACAACAACAGCAACAACAGAAATAGAGTAAATTTGGTTTTTGGCAGACATGGCTCATAAGGAAAACACACATACAGTTTACACCAATAAAATCAATTGAGGGTTGCTTAGGAGCAGTTTTTTGCAGACACTTATTTCAAATAGAGAGTGAATCATAAAGTTTATCTGTGTTCATCATCATCTTGCCTCTTGGTAGGTTGATTTCCACAGCTCCAGTAAACACACTAGCTTTTTATGGTAAACTTACATTTCATTTTCTAAGACGTGACAATCTGATAACTTCCATAGAGCAAAATAGACTAGATAGGAGTTTAATATTCTTTCTTTTCCTATAACCTTGCCTGCCTCTTTCACTTTGGACTCAGGTTTATGTTAGCTAAGTATGCTTCCTAAAGCCAGAGTAGGAAATGGCTTTTTCTCTGGTGAAGTTTTGTCCTAACTGCCGAAATACTCTTACTCTCAATTAGTTCCTTGACTTGAAACAAGCTGTGAGTGGCATAACAGTATATTATTCCTGTATTTGAAGATTTTTGTTGAAGAATAGAGTGCCTGATAAAGACTCTGAAGGATAGTTTTTAAACTTTAAATTCAGTTCACCAAGTATATATAGCACTTGCTATGTGTCCAAATGCCTAATGCATTTCTTAGGCATTATTGGAATCCGTGAAATTGGAAAGCTCCAATCTGCCCCATTAGGGCTGATTATTTGTTTTCTAGCTGACTTCAGCAAACTAAAAGCAAGCCCAGAGATGGAGAATACTTGATGGGATTTTGGCAGATGGGTGGGAGGAAAGGCCAAAGAAGATGGCAGAGAAAAATATTAATGAGAAGATTTGGAAGAATGTATAATGGGGTCTGAGCTTGATAGAGAGGACAGTAAAAGTAGGATGATGTCACCAAAAGTAGAATGATGTCACCAACTGTAAAGGACCTGGTTATCTCAAATATGGTATAGAACACTGAGAGTGAGAAGAATTAAAGTGAGAGGATGAAAGTCTTTTATTTATATTGAGAGTGTAGGTAGATGTAGAGACCCAATACTCCTTCTAGTGCCATTTATTTCCCCTTTACTCTGAGGAAAAAGAGCATTTTATGTGCAATATTAACCCCTTTGATTTATAAAAATAGAAAATTTGCTTTAAAAAGATACCAATATTAAATAAAAATAGACAATGGGTTTGGCATGCTAGGAAAGGAATATAATAGAAGAAAATGATTTTTAAATGACTAAGAAATATTATTTTTACTTTAATATTCATTTTTAGAGTCTCTTTTACTACAACAATTATAATGTTCATATTTTTTGCAATGTACTGATTAAGCATAGTTGAAGTCAAATATGAAATACCAAACTACTCTAAAAAAATACCTGGTATCAACAGTTGGGTATTCCATGTATATTAAGTAGCCTAAGGGGCTAAGTTATAGATATTAAAATTATCTTTATTTCATTTTGATGAAAAATTTACTTAAATATAGTATAAAATCTAACACAAAAGTGAATACAAATATCTGCTATAGAAATTAGCTATGATGCCAAATTATCCCTTATGAAAATGACTTTTTTGGTATTTACTAGAAAAATAATAATAAGTACTGTTATATAATTATAGCTGTATTTAGATGACAGGATAAAAACATTAAAATGCAGAACAGCATTAATTTATAATGAATTATAATGCCTACCATGATCCAACTAAGCCCTGGCCAAATCTAAATTTGGCTTTGTTAAAAATGACTTAAACTTAGTTGTTGATGTCTTTATTTCCCCTTACCTACCTGTAATGTGGCTGCTCATATTTTAGTGAAGGGGGAGAGACAAGTATTAAATAATGGAGAGGAGAGGTTTGGTTTACTATTTTTTTCTACTGTGTGCAAGTAGTTCAGAATCTGTACATGAGTTTTAGTGGATAGAAATTGATTGAAATTTGTGGCAAAGCAAATGTTCTCAAACTTACATGGAGGTGCCTGAATGAAATTGATGCCTATGCAAATATAGGGCTCTTAGTAAATTACTGTGCTTTTTAACTTTCACTTTTACTTAAGAATTGCAGGTGAAGCCAGAATATTCCAGAGAAAGAGATCAGCTTGGGCAAACGTCTGGAGGCACACAAAAATGTTTTACTTGCTAAATATTAAAATTAGTTAAGTATAGCAGGCATATAAGACAATTGTGAAGTATGAAGCTAGAACATTAAATAGGGACACATTAAGTGAGGACTTACATGCTGAGGCAAGGGGTCAGAAATTTATTGTTTCGCTCAAAAAGGGACATTAAAGGAGAAAAAGTAATTGAAAAATTTTAGAAAAGCCCCTCTGGTTGCTATGTGGAGGATGGAGTAGAGAGCATGTTTGAGGAAAGAAGACATGCAAAGTGAAACTGCAGGCATAATAAAGAAATGATGTTTTCAATTAGCTTATTGCAATAGACTTAACAATCTTTTTTAATCTTGTAAACTATTTCCTCATTATCTTTCTGTTGGTTAGAAGCAAGTCACATGCTCTGCTTACACGAAAAGGAGGGAATTATACAGGTGTGTGACTCATAGGGGACATTTTAGAGTGTGTCCTCCAAAAATACATTTATTAAGTTCTTCATCAAAAGTTAAAAATCTAGTAAGCATTCTTGTTAAAATTGAATAATATATTATGTTTCATATAGTGATCTTTTAAAAACACAGTTGGATCCATGGTCTCTAACCAACCCCTTTCTGCTGCTCATAGCAATCCAATAATTTCCCAACTTGTAATAAAAGCAAAACTGCTTCTAAAGTTTATAGACTGTACATGAGTTGATTCCTGTTAATCATTGTCTCTGACTTTCCCCTTTGCCCCTGTGCCCCAGACACACTCCAAATTACTTCTTAGTGCAGGGCTTTGAAGTAGTTTTTCTGTCACCTTCTCAGAAAGGCCTTTTCGGACTAGCCAACTAGGGTTTTACCACTCAACATTGGGTATTACATAATCTGCTTTTTAGTGTCTTTTTAGAACCATCTGTTGGTGGTAGTTTCTTCTAGGTTTATTGGTTATTGCTGGCTACCAGGCCCCCACCTCCTCTGCAGTAGAATACAAGTTCCATAAGAGCAGAATTGCGATGTGTCTGGTTCATCTCATTATTCCAAGTACCCAGATAAGTTTGTCTCGTTGGAGGTGCTCAACACATATTTGCTGAATGAACGAATGGCCCACATAATCGCCACTGGAAGCAGCTTTTAGTATTATAAAGAAATCCCTTTAAAACTGCTTATTTTACATCACATGTTTTTGGTTTGACTCTTTATAATTTAACAAAACTTAAGCAAGAAGTACTGTCACTTGTATTTCTTCAGTAATGAGCCAAAAAACCTCATGGTCTAAGAACATCATTTCTAGTGCTGAATATGTGTTGGTTGCTTGCTGGGACACAATGATTTTTTGCACTGAGATGTAATCACAGATTGACGATTGCACATACTGAATTACAAAGTTTTTTTTTTCCGAAGTCTTGCTATTACTAAATATAAAAAACGTAAATGATTATTCAAAAATATATAAAGAAACCTAATGAAATTGAAATCTGTGCTTTTTTAAAAAAACTTTTATATTAAGTTTAGGGGTACATGTGCAGGTTTGTTATATAGGTAAACTTGTGTCATGGGGGTTTGTTGTACAGATTATTTCATCACCCAAGTATTACACCTAGTACCCTTTAGTTATTTTTTCTAACCCTCTCCCTCCTCCCACCCTCCACCCTCCAATAGGCGCCAGTGAGTGTTGTTCCCCTGTATATGTCCATGTGTTCTCATAATTTAGCTCTCATTTATAAGTGAGAATATGTAGTATTTGGTTTTCTATTCCTGTATTAGTTTGCTAAGGATAATAGTGTCCAGCTCCATCCATGTCTCTGCAAAGGACATGATCTTTTTCTTTTTTATGGCTGTATAGTATTCCGTGGTGTATATGTGCCACATTTTGTTTATCCAATCTATCATTGATGGGCATTTAGGTTGATTCCATGTCATTGCTATTGTGAGTAGAACTCCATCTAACATGTGTATGCATGTGTCTTCTCAAACAAATCCATGTATGTCAAAATTGTGTTTAAGATTAAGACTATTAATGTCTCGTTTAATACAATAATCTCAAAGATTTTGTGATTTGAAGAGTATTTCACTACCTTTGAAAGGGACATGATAACACTATATGAAAAAAAACTTGGTTAAGTAAACATCTTCTGGGACCACTTCTAGCTTGTGCAATGTTTTGAGTTGATAAGCTTGATAAAGAGATTGTTTTGTGTTTGGTGTGTGATGTGGTTTGGCTGTGTCCCCACCCAAATCTCATCTTGAACTGTAGTTCCCATAATCTCCATCTGCCATGGGAGGGACCAGGTGGAGATAATTGAATCATGGGGGCAGTTTTCCCCATTCTCTTCTGGTGATAGTGAGTGAATTCTCACAAGACCTGATGGTTTTATAGGGAGTTTCTTCCTTTGCTGGTCACTGATTCTTCTTCCTGCCATCATGTGAAGAAGGATGTGTTTGCTTCCCCTTCCACCATGATTGTAAGTTTCCTGAGGCCTCCTTGTCCATGCAAAACTGTGAGTCAATTAAACCATTTTCCTTTATAAATTACTCTGTCTCGGGCAATCTTTTATAGCAGCATGAGAGTGGACCAATACAGCATGCAATCTATACTGCTTGCAATGTGGACTAGAGAAAATAGACACCTGGGGAGGCACTGGATGAATGATGAGTTGCACAGTTGGCATTTAAAAAAATAATGTGGGACTCATTCATCATTGAAAAACAAATATGCAGTTTAAAATGTGTTTTAAACCAAGAACCTAGCTTCAATCAATTCTCTAAGATTAAGAATAAAATCAAGCATATTTTCTTATCAGCAGACAAGACTGAAACTTGAACTTTCAGAAGCATACTAAAAATTCAGGGATTTATAGAAGTATTCATTGACTACCTTGTTATGCAATGGCTTGAAACGAAGTATATAAAATTTTATGTATAATTAAGATGACAGTTTAAAAATGCTGACAATGGAATCTCCAGTAAATGTTTGCTCCAGGAAACTCTAAACTCTTAACTGAAGGAGCAAAGCTAAAGGAAGGTAATTAATCTTCAAGAGTGAAAGTATTGTAATATCAATTGTCCTATGTGAGATATGTAATTAAATTTTCAAGAACCATAATTTCATCTACTTTTAAAAGTGAAACCAAAGAATACATCTGAATTTTTGACATTTCCTTAGCAGCGTTTTTATTTTTAATGAAGAGTCTCAAAACTATTAATCTTGCTGAGAATTCCACAATTGCTGATCAAACTCCATCTTGAGGCAGGTTAACTAAATGGCTCATAAACATACACAGTTAGTGACAAAGAGTTTTAATCGGTTTCATCAAAAAAGACTTCATGAGTGTAAAAAGAGATAACTTTTTTCCTATAAAGCACACTTTATTTTTCTTTTTGCAGCTACCATCTCAAAATACCTTTTCATGAATTATACAAAGTTTATATCATTATTTTAAACCAGACAGCAATTGTATGCCCTTCAGTGATAAGATTTCAAAGAAAGTCCTCATCCTCCATGAGGAACTAGGGGAAGACGATTTCTATTCACTATTCACCACAATACACAGGGTCAGACATAGTGATATACCATGGGTATACATTGATCCATAAAATACATATATTTCTTGCAGTCTATTATTTTCCATCTATTGAATAAAGAAACAAACTTTTTTTAAGAAAAAAGAATAACCTGTGCTAAATCCCTTAGTGGATGGTATTCAGGCTGTAAAAGAGTGGGAAACTTGCTTACAGTGGGTGTTTTGGGAGGGCCTCTTTGAGGAGGTGGCTCTTAAGCCAAAATTTTAAAGGAGGAGAAATCACTGAGTGAAAATAAATGAACGTGGCATTATATAGGCCAAGACAAGAAAAGAAGGAAGTCATCTACAGTGTCAGTCCCTGCAAATCAGTCAGTTAAGAACCATAACAGATAGTCATCAGATTTAGTCACAGAAAGGCTATAAATTGCTTTGGCAAGAACAGTTTCAGTTGAGTGGTAGAGCAGGGAATTCAGATTATTCAGAACTGAGGAATGAGTAAAGGTGGATGGTGGTAGTGAAAGGGAAGCCATAAACATTGCCAATCTCAAAAACAATTTACTTGGCCGATTTCATTTTTTGAACAAGCTAAATACTTAACAACAGTGGTTGTAAAAGTTAACATCGTAAGTTACTACATTGTCAATTATTACAAGGGAGTATTATGCAATCCTTTAAAATGTTGTGAATGAAGAGTATTTAATGATGCACAAAAATGCTTGCTAACTTTGAAATTTAAAAGCAGAATGTAAAATTGCATTTGCAAAAATCTTTTTAAAATACATGTGACAATAATACATTTGCTCTTGGATATCTAAAAATAAAAAATATGTCAACACTAGGTATCATAATTACATATTATGTCCAATATACTGATATATATGTAAATATATGTAACTAGAAACGAATATACTGAAATATAAACAGGTGTTAGCTCTGTGGGTGTCTTAGTCCATTTTGTGTCTCTATAAGAAATACCTAAGGCTGTTTAATTTATAAAGAAAAAGGGTTTATTGGGCCACAGCTCTGCTGGCTGGAAGTTTTGAGACTGGGTATCTGGTGAGGGCCTCAGGCTGCTTCCACTCATGGCAGAAGGAGAAGGGGAGCTGGCATCTACAGAGATCACACAGTGAGAAAGAAAGCAAGGGAGAGAGGTGAGGTGTCAGGCTCTTTTTAACAAGATCTAGCGGGAACTAGCAGAGCAAGGATGCACTCACACCTCACTCCACCCAGGGAGGGTATTCATCTATTCAGAAATGATCTATTCCCATGATCCATTCCCATGATCCAACCATTAGGCCCCACCTCCCAACACTGCCACACAGATGATCAAATTTCTACATGAGATTTGGTGGGGAAAATAAACCATTTCCAAACTATAGCAGTGGTATAGTTTTATTGGCATTAATTTTTTTAACAGTGTATATATATATTACTTTTATAATTACAATGTTAAAATTAAGCATTGTAGACTAGGTGCAGTGGCTCATGTCTGTAATCCCAGCACTTTGGGAGGCCAAGGCAGGTGGATCACCTGAGGTCAGGAGTTTCAGACCAGCCTGGCCAACATGGCAAAACCCTGTCTCTACTAAAAATACAAAAAATTAGCTGGCCGTGGTGGTGGGCAGCTGTAATCCCAGCTACTTGGGAGGCTGAGGCAGGAGAATTGCTTGAACCCAGGAGGCAGAGGTTGCAGGGAGCTGAGATTTGAATCCATTGCACTCCAGCCTGGGTGACAGAGCAAGATTCTGTCTCAAAAATAAACAAATAAAAATACAAATAATAAAATTAAGCATTGTAAATAAAATATCATAAACTACAAATAAAACCAGAGAGACTGGTTCAAATATATGCTCTAGTATTCACTAATTTAACTTTTGAGAGTTAGACGTTTTTCCTCTGTGGAAGGGAAACTATTATAACTTTGTATGCTCTGCAGGAAGATCATATTACAATGTATTGAAACTCCTAACTCTTTAAAACATAATTATGCCTTCAATTCTTTGATAGAGATTTTTAAAAATATATACCCTCGGTTAGATGTCATAAAAAGAACAATGGGGCCGGGTGCAGTGCCTCAGGCCTGTAATCACAGTGCTTTGGGAGGCTGAGGTAGTCATTTGAGGCCAGGAGTTTGAGACTAGCCTGGTCAACGTAGCAAAACTGTGTCTCTTCCTCCCCACCCCCCAAAAAACAAAACCAAAAAATTATCCGGGTATGGTGGTGCACACCTGAAATCCCAGACTCTTGGAAGGCTATGGCACAAGAATCCGTTGAACTCGGGAGGCTGTGTAGGTTGCAGTGAGCTAAGATAGCGCTACTGCACTCCAGCCTGGCAGCCTAGGCAACAGAGTGAGACTCTGCCAAAAAAAAAAAATAAATAAAAAAGGAACAATGGTATAATAAATTAGGGAAAGACAATTGAATTTTTATGTAAGTTAGTGAAATCATTGAACAAGGAAGTGGGTATGATAGATAACAGTGAGTCTATATTGCCTTATTTTTTTTGAAAAAACAAAACAAAACAATTTTTGTTAGGAAAAAATCTTTACCTTCCATAATATGCATCCTTCAAAAGTTTTCTATATTCACAAGTATCTCTAGAAAGTATCCTGTCATTATTGACTAGGTGCGTGGGTACAGAAACCAAATATGATTTATTTAGATGTAAAATCTACTCATAATTGTGCTTCTGGAATTTGTATGGTAGAAGAACTCCAAAAGATTAACACAGTAAAATACAAAGGCAAGTTATAAATTGGGCACACAAAAATGAAAGGTGAATATTTTCCATATGACTTTATAAAAAGCAAAGACAGGTCATTGGGTTATTTTTATTTTTAAGTTAAGGTAGAAGATAAACTAACTCGTTTTCTTTTCATGATTAAGTTTGTGCAGGTTTTGTGGTAAAATTTATCTCTTCTTTAAAAGTAATAGCAAAAGGGAATAAAGTTTTCTATACCTAAGGCTAATACAGAATTGTAACACAGATGAAATTTCTCTTCATGCAACCTCCAACATAAATTCAGGTTCATAAATTTCAACTTTTTATTTAGGTATTCTATAAAAATGTTAATCTAAGTGAATTTAGTAGATCTCCGTTTATTTATATCAAAAGCTCTGTATACCACATATGTGAATTAATGATTGTTTTATTATAATATTTATTCCTGTTAAGCAACTATGATTTCTGGGCACGTAGAAGATATTGGCAGACATAGTCCCTACCCTTAAGGTAGTTGTAGTCTTTGCTAACATTGGGGATGTGGGGGGCTAGGGGAGGGATAGCGTTAGGAGAAATACCTAATGTAGATGATGGGTTGATGGGTGCAGCAAACCATGGCACGTGTATACCCTGTGTAACAAACCTGCATGTTCTGCACATGTATCCCAGAACTTAAAGCATAATAAAAAATAAAAAATTTTAAAAAAAGACATAACTCTGTCTTCAAGAAGTATATCATACATGGAAGATATAGTTCTAAAACATCACAGTGTGCTCAATGATCAGTGTTACATTAGATCAATGCAAACTGCTATAGGAGCAGAGAAAAAATTAGTCACCTTCCTTAGAGAAGATGAGGGCATACTATTTCACAGAAGATGTGACATGTAAGCTGGGCTAAAGCAGGTTTTCAGAAGAGGAGAAAGATGCCCCAGAGAGACAAAAACAAATGCAATGTAGTCCTGTACATTCAGAGATAATGAGAAATTCTGGTGGCTGGAGCCTAGTTTACATATATGCAGAAATCCAGGGACTTAATTGAGAGGAGCCCTATGGTTTACAGTAAGGAGACCTTACTAGTCTGCAGGTGATAAGAAACACTGAAAAATTTCAAAGAAAATAGTGATATGACCAGATGGAGGACTGTATCTGCTCATCATTAAAAGGAAAATAGTTTCTTCAAACGAAGATTGTGCCCTAAGATCGACCTCCACTGCACCAGAACAGCAAAATAATATTGGTTGTTTTGAATTAATATACAACATAAAATAATCCGTTTGATTTTTAAAAACAAATCAATTGGATTATTCTCATCCAGAATATAGAATCAGAGATTCCAGTTATCTTATGATGGGCAATGTTCCCAAAGACATAAATTCTGTATTTTTCATGAAAAGAAAAATGCAGTTATCAAGTTTATAAACATCTCAAATGATATAATATTGTTTTTAAATTCCTTTTTCTCAGTGAAACATTGTATGTATAATTCTTAAATGCAATTTAGCTATGACAACCATGTGTGCTGTGGAATTTCCCGTGCACACATCACTAAAGTGGCCTATCTCCAGGTGTGTCCTTCATCAGCTCAGAGAGTTTTTATTCAATCTTCAGGGACAGAGGAGAGAGAAAAAAAGCCTAAGGACAGGCCAAGGAGATTCACTGACTATTTATAGAATAACCAACCTTGTTGGAGAAAATCAGCTCTTTAGAGAGAGAGAACTAAAGCTTTTTGTGTATGTTTAATGGAAAGAGTAGCAATGTAAAATATAAAGCAACAACTCCTAATCAAAGGAATACTTTGTAACTCTAAAAGAATGTCAGGGATAAATGTAAAATTAACAATTAGCTGGAGTGATTCATTAGTGTCATCTTTTCTTTTCTTCCATTGTTCTATTGGGGTCTTACATCTTGAAATTATTTTCTGAGATAAGTTACCTGCCTCCCTACTACCCTCCAAAATAGTAAAATATTACACATTTAAAATCACTTCTGTACCTTGAATATAAGTTATATACATCTGTTGAATTTTTGTAAGTATAAAAATTGATAAATATTATTTAATAGTGACTTTAAAATTTACATCGTTTAAATAATATTTTGAATAATTTTTAAAATATTCCACTCTTTTGGATCATAAATACTGCCTGATTTAAGCATTTGAAGTGTGAGAGATACTTTGTTCCTTTTTGTTTGGAAGCAATTTGATGGAGCTGTAGTTTTTTGCAACACTTTTATTATATAATCCCGCCAGCAGATCCCCATCCCCCATCTGTTCACTATGATGTTTTCTTCCCATTTTATTCCAGAAGATGCCAAGACAGCCTCCTGGTGGGTTACCTTGGCAACCTCATGTGTCGTGTTTTAGAATGTCCCAGGGCTGCCATTTTATTTCAATTTGCATGCACTTCAGTCAGCTAACTGTAAATTAAAAAGGTTATAGAATCAACCTTTCTTTTCTTGCAGAATAAAAAACCAGATAATTAGGATTACTGTGTAATAAATATTAAAATCTACTTGTATTTAGTACTCTATCCAGGAAAAACTTTGGTTACTCTTACCTAAAGTCATGGTATTTTTGACGTGGCACTTCATAAAATGACACTGCAATGCTGCTATAAGACTCAATGGGACTGCTTGATCTCATCTTTGAAAAGCATATCACTTTACAGTCTTTTGGTGACTGTCATACAAGGGTTTTCTCAATGGAACTTTTGACATATCTGTCAGTGTAAAATGGCAGTGACTCAAGGTTATTTGATTATATCAAGCTACAGATTTCACGTAGTCTCCAATCTAATTTTGAAAACATTTCTTTTTAATATTTTACACCTGAAGAGTCACATCCTTTAGTTATATTTTTTAAAGCTAGTGACATTCTTTTTGTCTAAGCTTAAAACATTTAATACATATTTTTGACAAAAATAACTTACAATTTGTATTAATCTTCAAAGATAGACTTTTGCAGTTTTATTAAAAGCAAGAATTACAGAAGGCTTGATGTTTGAGCAAAGTCCTATATAAAGTTAGTAGCAAAGCTAAAATGAAAAGTAATTCTCTCTAAGACTCCAGTATTTATTAGGTATCGGAGTGAGAATGATGGATCACTGTTTTGTGCTTAGGAAGAAAGTTACCATCATGCTTACTCCAGTTTGTGAGGTATTTTCTGATTTGCTGTAAAGAGCTTAGGCATTCTATAATCACTTACAACATTCTGAGGGAGATACTCTGCTATGTATTAGTGACTTTCTTCTGTTTGACCCAGATTTAATGTTACCTTGAAATTAATAACCTTGTCTTTCTAAGGAAGGGTGTCTGAAGAGCTTTTTCTAGGTGGTTTTGAGTACTACCATAAACTCGCTCTGTTTCCCCCTTTCATTCCTTAGGGGCACCAGCTGAACATACTTTAACATGTATGGGGTAACTCAGTTGCTACTTTCTTTTACTGTGTTTCCTTCTAGGCTCGATTATGCTACGTCATATTTCAGCTTCGAGTTTGAGAAAAATGATCATGAATTTTCTATTTTCCAAAGTCTTCTCCATCCTAAGAGTAGTAGATGAGTCTTCTGAGACAGTACATCCACTAAGAATGTTTGCATCTGAATATCATTCTTTTTTCAAAATTCTTAGAGTCATAAGTTTCCTTTAGACACGAATTTGTAATGAAAAATTTAATATATAATAAGAGCCTGTAGTAAAAGATTATTATTCTTTAACTCCAAAGGGGAGTAAAGCTAGCTTGATATCTTACTTATTGGTGTAAAAATCACTTGAAGTAGATCACAAGGAAAGAGAAGGACTGGTGCCCAGACTGATTCACTTTGACAGACTCATTCAGATTGTTCATGGTAGATAAAGTATCAAATGCAAGTTTGCCTAATAAGTCTTATTTTGAAAACACTATGAACTTTAGCTTTTCATGATACTGGTGGTTGCCTTTACTTTTTTTTTTTTTTTTAAGTTTAGTAGTTTTAATGCTTGCTTAACAAAGGCAGATAGTTTCTTCTATTGCCATAGTAAGTTTAACTAACCCTGGATGACAGATGCAGTAGATTAGCTCTGGTTCTAAAGAGTTATAATTGAGTGCATTTAGCACATCTAGTCAAGCATGATTTTTCCTTTGAAATATTTGGATAACCTTAGGCATAGATGGGTAGGTTAGTTAAAATTATCTTTCCCTTTTTTTCATTCTTTCTTGTTTCATCTTGTTTTCAATCATTTTTAACTTTTGTACAACTTTATTGCAGCACAGTTTACATCCTGTAAACTTTACATCTTCAAAGTGTATGAGTGATGAGTTTTGACATTTGAATATATCAATAAAATCATTACCACACTCAAGGAGCCTATCTATTAGCCACAAAAGTTTTCTTGTGACTCTTTGTAATCGCACCCTCCCACCTCTTTCCCAGCCACAAATTTGTTTTCTGTCACTATAGATTAGTTTGCTATTTCTAGAGCTTTCTATAAATGTCGTTATACAGTATGCACTAATTTTTGTCTGGCTTCTTTTACACAGAGTATTTTGAGATTCATCTACATTGTAGTGTATATCAGTAGTTCTTCCTCTTTATTGCCTAGTACTATTCCATTGTATGAAATATTTTAATCCATTCACCTGTTAATGGACATTTGGTCATTTCCAGACTTTGGCTATTACAAATACAGCTGTTATGAACAATTATATATGTTTTTGTAATTCTCGTCATTCTAATACATGTTTGTTGTTTCATAGTTTTCAACAGCGAGCACGTACCATATTTTGCTCATAAATTCGTAGAAGAGAGGGTACCTAATATTCATATGCCTTCAACTTTCTGGAGCTGTAAACTGACCAGTTGTTGGTCAGACTGTACACTGACCAAATGCTTCCCAGTACAACCACAACAATTTACACTTCTACCAGCTGTACATGAGGATTCCTATTTATTTACATATTTGACAATGCATGGTATTGTACCACACTCAAATTTGTCCTGTTCAGTAGGGACAGAAGTATAACTTAAATTTGCATTTCTTGTATTATTAGTAAATTTAAGCAATTCATGTATATGTAAACTACATGGCTTTTTCTGTCTTTCATTTGTCTTTTATGTCCTTAATTTTTTTTGCCAATTTTTGAATTGTTTTTCCAGTTTATTTTTAGAATCTCGTTCTACATTCTAGACCAATGTTGTACCGTACATTGAACTTTCTGCAGTGAGGGAAATGTTCTATATCTGTGCCATCTGATATAATACCAATAGCTGCACATGACTATTGAGCATTTGAAAAATGGCTAGTGATCACTTGAGGTCAGGAGTTCGAGACCAGCCTGGCCAACATGGTGAAACTCCATCTCTACTAAAAATACAAAAAAATTAGCCGGGCATAGTGGTACATGGGTGTAATCCCAGCTACTCAGGAGGCTGAGGTGGGAGAATCGCTGGAACCCAGGAGATGGAGGTTGCAGTGAGGTGAGATTGCGTCACTGCACTCCAGCCTGGGTGACAGAGTGAGACTCTGTCTCAAAAAGAGAAAAATGGCTAATGGCTTTGAGGAAGTGAACTTTTTATTTTACTTAATTTTAACTAATTTGCATTTAAATATTTGCACATGGCTAGTGGCTACTGTACTGAAAAGTGTAATTCTAGATATGAGTTCCTTATCAGTATCACATACTGCAATTGCCTTCTTTGTGGCTATTTGTCTACTAATTTTTTCTATGGTTTTCTTTATTCAACAGAAAGATTACATGTAAAGTGTATATCTCTATAATTCTTCCCATTGATGGGTCAACAAGAAAAATCTTTGCTTTTGAGATATTCAATTGTATCAATTTTTATTTTTAGTTTTTAGTGTCAGGGTTTTCTTTTTTTTTTTTTGAGACGGAGTCTCGCTCTGTCGCCCGGGGTGGAGTGCAGTGGCGCAATCTCGGCTCACTGCAAGCTCCGCCTCCCGGGTTCACGCCATTCTCCTGCCTCAGCCTCTCCGAGTAGCTGGGACTACAGGCGCCCGCCACCACGCCCGGCTAATTTTTTGTATTTTTTAGTAGAGACGGGGTTTCACCGTGGTCTCGATCTCCTGACCTTGTGATCCACCCGCCTCGGCCTCCCAAAGTGCTGGGATTACAAGCGGGAGCCACCGCGCCCGGCCTAGGGTTTTCTTTAATAAGTATTTTCCCATGTTGAAGTCACAAAGATAGTCTTCTTTTTTTTGTTCTTTTGGTGTCAGTTAATCATTTAGTTTTGTTTTCTCCTATGTAGTCATACAGTTTTCCCTCCATAATCTATTAATCTCTTTCTAACTAACTGCTTTGTGGAGCCTTACATATCTTCTTTCCAAATTACATTTCTATCTTTCTGAGCTCTATATTCTTTTATTGTGTTGTTTCTCCATTCTTGTGCTTATCTGATAGTGCTCCTACTATCAATCATAGTTATGACAAGTATTTAATATCCAACTAGACAATAACCTGATGTTTTGGTCATACTTTTTTTCAAAATTGCCTTAGCTTTTTGTAGATTGTGTTCTTTAATATGAGCATTAAAAAAAGCATGATCTTTATTATTGTGTAACTTACATATAGTATACGGCTCAATGAATATTTACATATGTATATAACATGTAATTACCACCTAAATAAAACTGTAGCATATTTCTACCACTCTCAAATCTCTGCATTCCCTTTATAATCAATTCTCCTTCACCCCTAGAGGTAATCAGCATTCTGAATGCTGTAATTATAGGTTAGTTATATACTACTTTGGTCTGACTCCTTTCAATCAACTTAATGGTTCTCATGTCATTCACGTTATTGTGTCAGTAATTTATTTTGCAATTTATATTGCTATATGGTATTCCACTTTATGAATATACCACCTTTATTTATCCAATTTCCTGATGAACATTTGCATAGTTTCTAACTTGAACTTATTTAATGGTGTGCTGGTAAACAATTTCTGGGAAGACAAAAAGTAGCATTTGCCAATTCCCCTGGCATAAATACTTCTACCATGGCCAAGTCCAAGCTGCATGGCTTTGAAACAAGCTTTCAACTTTTTTTGTGAGCATCTGCACACTAACTCAAATGCACACCTGGAGCAATTATAAATAAAACTGCTCTGAAAATTCTTATATAAGTGGGCCATTTTTTGTACATTTGAACTAATTTCACTTGGGTATGTGTGCTAATTGTGGGATTTCTGGGTAATAGAATAGACATATGTTTAATTAGTAGAAACTGGCAAATTTCTTAATTTGCTGATCATTTTTACAACAAGCAAAACTATACTTTATCAAATTCTTTTCTCCATTATTGACATAATCTTGTGATTTTTCTTCTTGACCCATCAATGGGAAGAATTATAGAGATATACACTTTACATGTAATGAAAATATTATTACTATTTGATTAAATTATACTCTTTTTTGAACACACTTTTGGATTTATCTAGTGTTTTGTTCAGGCTTTTTACATAGATACCATACATTTTTGCTGAAATGAAAGCAAAAAATATTATTTTAATTTCAAAACTAAGATTAAAATTTAAAGTATATAAATTAGAACATATAGAAGCTCTCATAAATTTTCTATTATTGCTTATTTTTAGCTGGGCTTTATTCTTTAAGGTCATAGTCCTAAAACTATTGTTTTTAATCCTGGAAGTACACCAAAATCACCTGGGGAGCTTTTATAAAAATTCCAGATCCTCACCCTTCAAATCAGAATTGTACTTCTGGTGACAGGAAATAGCTGTGAGAATCATATGGGGTATCACCCTTACCTCAGATAGAATCTACTGTGCTAGAGATGCCTTGGTGATTATGAAATACACATGTACGTCACACACACAAAGACTATGATTAAGGAGAGGGTTAAATGGCCTCTAGTTCTGCATCTAGCTCTGAAGTTCCACGATTCTTAGAAAAGGTTAATTTGCTTATTTAGCTTTCTTCATTAGTTCTGCAGCTCACCAACCAGCCATCCAGTGATTTCAAAGTGCAAATTTTGCCTGAAGTGAAATTCACAAAGTTACAGGTGAGGAACTCTCACATGTCTGCAGTCTTAGTACGTCCCTTTGATTTTCCTAATAGGAGAAGCCAAGATTTTCGCCTTTCTTCTCTACCCCTTCTTGCTGCAAATAAGTTTTCCTTGTATTTATTCATTCATCTGTCTTCTCTCCCAACCAGCTGCTTCTGTAAAAGGTATTTCATAAAGCTATTTTCAAATCTTACAGATTCCTAATCAACAAAGTGAAGTTTTCTATATTCTTAAGATTATTTGGGGTACATTGGATGAAGTAGCTTTTAAGTCCATCAACAGAAGAGCCTCTCTATGTATCTTTTCTTTCGATCCTCAAAGTCCAAGTTCTTATGAGACAACTGAGATTTCAATTACAGAATGAATTGCCTGAAGTCTAAAGTTTGAACTGAGGTTTATCAACTTTGGGAAATTCAAGCCTCAGCATGAAATAGACACACTCCTTATTAAGTGTGTTGAGTTTAAATATATTTTGAAACATTCAGAAAAAAATTGTCTGGTGTGGTCCAAGTCAGTAGAGAAAGGCATACAAATTGTAAGAGTCAATATGGAAGAGTAGAAAGGATACAGGACCAAGATCAGGTGTGAATCAATTTGGAAGAGTGAAAAGAATATAGGAACAAGAACAGTAAGTCATTGTTCTATTGTTTACTGACTGCTGTTGAAAAAGGGTTCACATTTTCAGAGCTTAAGTTCCTCCTCCTTAAGATGGGAGATGAATTCTTCCCCTCATTTCAGGTTCCTATGAGTAACAAATGAGAAAATAGATATGAATTTTTTTTAATTTGAAAAGTGCAATCCACGTGAAGAATTATGAATGGTAAAGTAAAGCCACTGAAAAGGAAGTGAACTTTTTGCAGGATATTCATAGAAATGAGTTGAAATCAGAGCTCCAAGCGCAGTCCAGTTAATGGCAACAATCCTCTATTGTCACTCAATAATGGTGGTAACCTCTATTGAGTCCCTTTTATTTTAGCTACTTAATAACTTTGCTCCACATGAACACTTTCCGTTGCTATAGAGAATCTCTAAGAAATCATGTGAGTACATTTAACACAATTATCTTAGTGCAGTTTTTCCTTCATGATCAGAAAACTAAGGACTAGCGTTAGATCTTTATCAGAAAATAATTTATCATGCCTTTTAATTCAGTAAGTAACTTTTTTTTTCATTAGCTTGATTTTGTTGGTGAAGTATCGTCTGAAACCTTGTCTAATGTATTATGTTGTATTTTGTTTTCCATTTTTTCCAGATATAATCTGTAAGTTTTTCATGCATTTTTTATTTTGGGTGATCTACAGTTCTCTCTATTAGTGTATCTGTCAATTTCCTCATATACAGAGCAATTAATCTCACTTTTTCCCTGAAGTGTATTTTTTAATATATTAGGCAAAGGAAATAGAACATAAAATATCAGTAAAGAAATTACTATGCACTTCATTTGCTTTCAGTTTGAATAATGAAATGAATATAGGTAGATAAAGTATACATGATGGCCCACCAGAAAAACCTAAATGTTGTCTCCTTTCCACTTATAACATACTAGGCATAATTTATAATGGAGAGAAGTAGATTTTTCCAAGTAGCTTGTAGAATTTAGTACTGCGATGGCTTAGATCAATGGTTTTGAAAGAGGAAGGGGGAATGATTTTGCCTCAAGGGAACTTTTGGCACCATCTGGAGTATTTTTGGTTGTAACAGCTGAAGGGGTGCTATAGGCATCTTGTCACAGAGGCCAAGGTAGGCTAAGGCTAAACATGCTACATTGCACAAGACAGCCCCACAACAAAGAATTATTCCAGTTGAAATATCAATAGTCGGAGATTAAGAACCTGCCTTTGATTCAATGGGTGATAAATTTGGTAACTTGAAAGGAGCCTCTACATGGGGCCTTGGGGATGGAAAAGGAAAAATTTCATAAAAGCGAGTTGAAATAGTGTAAATGAAAGCCACAATTTCAGCTGGTAGCCTTGAGTGCTGTGGTGTTCACATTAGCTCCACCTTTGACACTTTTCAAATTTAGAGAAATGACCCTAGTAGACTTACAATAAATTATATCTAAAGCCGTTCTATCAATGGATTTGGAGGATTGCGTTGGTGAGAGCTTTGACCTTTGTAGATCACTAAAATGGCCAAAAAGAAAAAAAAATTACAGAGGAAAATAGAATAAGAACAAAATTCAGAAATGTGTGCATTGAGTAGGGAATGGTAATACAACTGTGTATCTTGTTCTCCGTAGCTGTTTGGGAGGGGAAGGAAGCAGGTATAATAGGGCTTGGGAAGGATGTGGAGCCTACTGACTCCAATCAAATCCCAGCGGGAGGGTATCTGCCAGTCTCAACCCACAGCCTCAGACAATGTAGCTGACCCTGGTCCTAGAACCTGCGAGGACGCTGGGACACAGGGTATGGATTCTGAGGGTGGCTACTGCCCTCTGTGGGACCCTCGCAATGGGACATGGGGCTCTGGGCTGTGGCGAGCGTGCAGTACAAGAGTGCGGACATGCAGGGGACGGCTGTGCGCAGAGCTGAGGCTGGGGCACTGCGGGTTCTCCCTCGTGGGCAGGGAAGGACAGGGCGCACGCGCCACCAGAGGCAAACAGGACCGGTGTCGGCTGCACTGGGGCTGGAACTGGCGGAAGGGCATTGTCAGGGCGGGACCCGGCGATCGCAGGGTGGGCGGCTTGCAGGGATCAGAAGCAGGAGGCAGGAGGTCCGGGCACCCGGCTCTGGCCATCAGGCCGCTCTTTATCCTTAATCCCCGCCTCCCTCTGCCCTGACGCCCAGCGCGCACTCCATCTCAGGCCGCGAAGTGGGCCATGTGAGCAGTCTCCCTCCTCCTTTCCCCGCGGGCGGCCCGAGGAGCCCAGGGCGCAGCGGGATCGAATCGCATAGTGCCCGCCCCGGATTTCGTGCGCAGAGGGAACCCCAGGCCCCACAGGCCCTCCCACGCTTTGCCCAGATCCCTGGGCAAGAGTCCACCGTCAGCATCGTTGCTTGTAAGTCTTGTCTGCTTAGTTAGACAGAACTTCCAAGAACTGGAAGTTCTAAAATCCTTTCCCGCACTCTTGGTGGGGGTTGGAGTAAGTTGTGGAGAGAGCAGGGAGATTTGACCCAGATGAATACAGTAAATCTTTAAAATAAACATATTGATGATATAGGTTCATCTTTCCAAACCGCTATTAAATACGACCTGAAGTGAAAAATGACGTCCATGTTGAGTGCAAAATTTAGAGGGCTGTCATTAGACTAGCAGACCTAGTGAATGGGATCATTCTATTCAGCTGGAACTAGGCTTCTTAACAAGAGTGGCAGAATCCTTTCAAAAACTTAAAAATAAGTTCCCATCATCTATTTCTTGCATACATCTAGTGATAACATTGATTTTATATGAAGAGAAATTTAAGGTTAGTGCCAATTTTGTTAAAACTCTGACCCTGTGTATATTTTACAAACTTTTTTTTTTTTGGAACAGTTTTGCAAATGTGACCTATATAGAAGGAGATAATTTGGGAGTAGAGGGATGAAGAAACTTTTCTAGAATATAAAACAAATTTAATAAGAAACCTGTTACCTAAGCTACTTTCATACAATTTCAGCATGCTGGAGTAGGAATATGAAGATTTTGTTGTTGTTGTTGGGGCTCTGCTTAGTAATTCTGTGATCCTTAACAAATCATTTAACAGTCTGAGGCCGTTTTCTTCAACCTTAATTTCATAAGAGATAGTCAGTGGTTTGATTAGTGAGAATATGATACATTGTTATTTTTCAAACTGTTCATTGGTAATTTGCTTGTCCACCCGACAGCTTTAAGTAGATAAGAGGAGGAGGGTTGGGTAAGGAAAGACGGTGTCTTTCCCAGGTAATTCTGATCATGACCTTTTCCTCATTCCCTTCCCTTTAGGAATTTTTTGAACTCTCTAGTGGACAGAGGCTAGTTAACATTTAACTTTATAAACTATCATATTTGATTTTTATGCCAAAGGTTTTCCTTTAGTCATTTTTTTTTCTGAAGCAGAAAAGTAGTGACATATAGATTTAAAATAGGATGGGGTGGTGAAGCCTTTATGTTTGAGTTGCATTTGGTATGTTATTTAGTTGAAATATTTTATTTGTAAAAATGAATTTGGCATACCACACATGTTAAATTTGCAGGAGCAGGCTCAGAATGTTTAAGAATGAGTGATTTCAAAGTCTAATGGGATATGAGGAAATATCTTTATAAGCTAATTAAGATTTTAATTCTTAATTTGATTAATTTGTCTCACATTGCCTGGGTGAATTCAACCATTTAAATTGGGCAAACTCAGCTAAGCCCCTTCTCAGCCTGCAGGCATGCCCAGTCTTTGTCAGGAACTGCAGTATACCAAGGACCAAATCTGGTTTTACTGGAATTTACCTTGGCAGTAGTATCCATAATGACTCTTTACCATTTTTTGAGTACTTAAAATATTTATTATGTGGTAGGTCATGGTCAGAAATTATCTCACATTTTATTTGTATAGATTGCTGTAATACATACATGTAAATATATGTGAAAGTGACTAAAATATTAAATTTGCTGTTTATATCATAAACATACATATATCCATAGGATTTCAAAGAAAAAAGCATTACTAATTTTTTGTTTTATATTAATAATTTGATATAGAATTTAAGTCAGTTCTCAGCCTTCGATGGGGTCCTACTTGGGATTGCTTAGGTTGGGTGGATGGTCTGTGCAGGCTTGATTCTATAATGTGTTCCTCAGCTATTTTGAAGGTTACAGTTGGAAAATTCTTCCTTTTTTCTGAAGCTCTAAGATATCATAACAGGATGTTAAAATGGGAGATTCTTGTCAGGGATACAAGAAAACAATTTATGCTCAACGAATTCCACACTCAGATCTATGCCACCCATACAGGACTTAGAAAGGAGTTGGTGAAACCTAGCTTTCAGCTCTCGGCTTATCAGTTATCAGGAGGAATATTAGTGGTAGCCACAGGTTAATGGGGATGTTGAGAAGACCTGCAGAGATGGTTTGTTTGGACAAATTATGAAGGCCTCCACTCTTTCCTCATAGAAGAGGGAAAGAGGCTGCTTTATGAAGGGCGTGTTTCTAACTTTCTCAAATCCAGTCGGAGAAGTTTTGAAGGATCAATTTAGAGGGCCTAATCACGTTCCCTGGAGTTTTGGAGATGAATGCTTACGTGTACCTGAAATCATGCCCTTGGCTGATCACAGCTAGAAACCTGCATTGCCAGTGAGCTATAATGACATATATGGTGGGGGAAGGATGTATATGTTTTGACAGTTGATGCTTGGAAAGGAGTTGGCCTAGCACTGCTCCAGGCTTCTCAGCATAAGATGGATCCAGGATGGGAAAAGATAAAGTTTTATTTTTGTATGAAGTTTGAAGTTTAGATTATTACATTAACTGTATACTTTAAGAAATGAGACTATTTTTTGACCAAAAAGAACCAGAAAGCTACATCCTGAGGTTTTATCCAGGAACAGGAAAAGAACCCGCCCACAGAAGAGGGCTGAAGACTAGGAAGAGGTTCCTTATGCACGCAAAGCAGTCTAACTTCTTTCATGACGTGGTTATGCCGTAATAGTTCTTTTGACTCTGGCTCAGCTATAAAACCTTTGTCAATGTCCTTAATCTTTCCAAAGTTTTAATTTCTATATCAGTAAATGAGCATGATATTAGATCTTATTTCAAATATTATTTGTGATAATTAGACTATAATTAGCACAGTGTCTGACACAATGTAAGCAAATATAGCTATTATTAATATGATTGATTTTTACACAAATGTCACAGCTCCTAGTTCAGTATTGGGCTCACTTAGGTACTAGTGGAAGTCTGTTACATTGAATTATTAGGATGAGTTGGTTGATGCAATAAAAACTAACAAATTTTTTTTATTTGGGGCTAGAAGAAAGTGGTGACCAAAAACATTAACTTGTCTGACTCCTTGATTCTGTGTATTGCTTTCAAATGTGAGGAAAAAAAGCTACAGTTTCCCTGATTAGTCTTTTCCCCAACTCCTTCAGTAGTAAACACAATAAAATAGCATCTTAGAGATACAACTAAAAATGTAGTTATTAAAATCTGGGTACAAACTGGAACTCTATTGGCCATTTTTATAAAACAGTTTTAGAAAAGACAAAACTTATGATGAACTTTTGATGAACTTCTTATGAAGTTCAAAATAGAGTCCAATTGTTGAAAAAAAGGCAAAGCTAGTACTTCTAGATCAGATATTATCAAAGTCCAAGTCCTAATGCCAGTGAATTGTTTTTGAATTACTCAGACATCAAAGGCACATGTGGCTGTGGATAAATGTAAACATTTGAAATCTCAGAAGCACTACTTTGGATTTAAACACTAAGAAGGTTCGTGCACACATCGTGACCATCTAAGAAGTAATACCACTGTTCCTTTCTTTGACTTTCCTAATGAGGAAAACAAACTGATGTGTTACGAAATGAAAGACAAATACTAAATTCCAGAGGAGGGATCTGTGTTTAGGAAGGCACTAAAAATGTCAAAATGGGTTTTTATAGTCCAATAAACACAAAGGCTTGGCTCTGGACTTTTTGTTAACTTTTAGTAAAATTACACAAGCAAGTCTTTGCATGACAGGAGAATTTCTTCAGTTCATAAAACACCCAGAGAAGAAAGCATCAAGCTCACTGATGCTTTGCTCACCATGTCTTGCTCAACAATACAAATTAAGCTTTAATATATATAAGAAAGTGGGATATCCATGGTTTATTTTTCTGCTATGAGGGGAAATAAACTTAGCACTTTCATCTTGTCTCTAGTCTCTTGTTTTCTAAACATGGTATCAAGGTCATTTATTTCTTTGTACATACGTAATCGCTAGGACCTGACAAAATAACTTTGTGCAACTCCCGTTCATCTTCTTTCCACAGCTTCTAAGCTCTTAAACTGCAGAGAGAAAACATTTCCAAATGTGGGAGGCACAGTATCAGTACAAATTCATCCAAACTTGGAAGAGTCTTTTTATATTTTTAAATTTCCTTGTTGGGATATGTATCTTTTGATAGTGTAAGCTGTATCCTTGTAAGAAAATTAACTAAATTTTCAAGGCAGTAAATAATATTAATATGATGGTATAAATAGTTGTATCTTTTTAAAAACTTATTTCTTTTCTGCACACATCTTGTCTTCTGAAAAAGTATTCTAAGCAAGCTTGAAATATAATTCTGAGTTGGAAGTATTCTCATAAGTTACTTAGTCCTACACCTTCATTTAATAGCTGAGTTTTAGAGAGGTCAACATTCCAGATCAACTAGTAAGGCCAGGGCTGGAAGCTAAAACCTTAAGTATATGTCTTTTTCCTTCTCTATAATAAAAAGCAGCCCAGGAAAGTTAATCTGTGAAGATGTCTTGTTTTACCTTGTTTTGCTTTTTATTGTTTAAAAAAATTGGTTTCAGCCAAATTTACGTAAGTGGCTTTGTAGAATAGCTTAATAATTTGATATTTCTAAGAGATTAGAAAATAATATTGTTTAAAACTCAGTTGTATGAATTATCTTAGTTCATTTCAAGATGTGAAACTCTAGTTTAAAATTATGAAAGAGCATTTAGAAATCATCTGAAAAAAGCCATAGGATTTGTTAATAGGCTATCTCTTCTTTGGTAAAATCTGGCAATTTTTCCCAACATTTTTTAGACTCTAACTTTTGTGGTAGGAAAAAACAAATGCTTAAGGAATTTGAAACAGTATACATTTTTTTCAAATATTTTTAGTAGTGCTTATTTTGTGACTTTTTAAATTTTAGGGTTTGGTATATTAAATATTCTATTATGTGCTGGTGTGTATATTTTGCCTGCAAGTTTAAATTATGGTAAATTCCAGAGTTCTGAGTTACATACCTCGTCAAACTTAACCACTTGATATACCTTTTTTGGAAAGAAAAGAGTTTAATAGGAGTTTACTGGGTTATATACTAAACAATAGCCTGGTTTATTAATTTTTAATTTGTATAATACAATAAATGCACAGAAATTCATTTGCCAATAAAAATGTTTAAGAATTTTTATAGATGCAAAAGGAATTGTTTATTAAATGATGGCAAAATTGGCAATCCATTTGAAAGGAATCAAACAGATTGTGGATCAATTAATATAGGTTTAACAAGTAAAATAAGCTGTTATTTTAACTATAATTAGGTTATATTGAAACTGTAATAATTTTAATTAGAGATTAAACAAAAACTTGCAAATTGACAAAATGAACTTTATGATTTTAAGACAAATGATTGTGTCAACATTTATGTTTCTGAAATCAATACGTTTTTATATAAAAGAGTGCATGAAATAACCATTCTGTTTTTCCATAAAAGCTTTTGAACATTTCTATATGAATAAGATATTTCACAAATATTCATCTGCCCTTCAAACTCTTTTAATTAAATCTCCCTTTCTTCAGTCACCATAACTTAAAGCGAAATTTTTTTTTTTGTATTGGGCTAAAAAAATGGTGCCTTCTAATTTAACCAACCATGTGAGAGACTTGACTTGAAACTAGATAAGTAACAATGAAAGCTGCTATTGGAAGAAAATCTAAAACACATTTGATACTTCCACACAGATTTTCTTGTATTTAATGTATAGTGATGTTAAAATCTTTAGGAGTAGTTGAAGACAGACTAGGACCATTAAGTAAAAGGTAGATGATGGTTCATCCATGTCAGTTCTTGAAATTGGTTGTAAAATGCATCATGAAATAAATGTCTCTCATTTGCTATTATATCCTTAGATATATTTGATATTACACATTAGCCTACAGACTGAAATTGTGGGACTTAAACATTTAATTAGGTGACCCATAATCAGATACATTTTTAAGAACAGGAATCTGGGATGTGTGCAAATATAAACATTAAAACATTGTGGTGTATATGACGTAATATTTCTAAAGCACCATTGAAACTTAATTATATCCTGGTAACAGTTCAAGAATACAGAGTTACATTTGGTTCTTTTAAAAAAAACCATTGTCATTAATGTTTAATCATTATTGTTGGTTTATACAAAACAAGGATAATATTCTTCCTACCATAAGCAAATTAAGTTATCGGCATGATTGTGCTTTTCATCACACACTAGACATTTTATATTATCGTATATTGGATCTTGCACTCCTTATTTTTAAAACAAAAAGCAAACAAATAGCAATGAAAAAACTATCTTATTAATGGTGAAGAATGTAGACTTTGGAGCCAGGCTGACTGCAGGCAAACCTTGGCTCCACAATTTCCTAGCCATATGATTTTGGACATATTAGTTATACTCCCTGAGGCTCAGCTTTTAAATAAAGTAATATAAGGTTTGTACCTTTTTTCAAAGGGTTGCTGAGATAATTGAATTATTTAAAACATATGAAGCACTTAGAATTTTGGCTAGTACATAGAAATCATCAACAAATGTTAACTACCAGCTAGTTTTCCTCCCTTTCTGTCTTGCTTTTCAAATTATTATCTTGTGTTGCATTCTCTTCTTTCTTTAAATTTTTTCCCTAGGTCCTATAGATATGAATCTGATTTCTCTAAGAATAAGTTGTGTGTGTATGTGTTTGTGTGTGTATGTGGGCATGACAGAGAGAGAAATAGTAATATTTTGATACAAGACATAGCAGAAGCACTTACAGGATTTCTCTTTACACTAAAGAGCCATCTTATAATTAGAGACAATTTCATAGCCTGTTCTACCTACATATTTAAACACAATGTTTACAAGTCTTAATCAGTGACCAAAATAGATCAGCTATCACTATATACATTAAAACCACTTGTTTTCACACTTTTTGATAATTCCTTAATGATGATAAATCTCTGAACCAGCAAAGGATAGTCAATTTTTTTTTAACTAATGTGGAAGTTTTTAGTGTAGTAGTTGAGATTATTGACAGAATTAGGTAGTAGCAAAATTATTGCTACTTAATAGCTGTGTAACCTGGCATAAATTACTCAACTAGACTCCCTCTTTAAAATGGCTTAAAGATTATAGATTTCTGATGATTTACATAAGTCCAATTCACATAATGTTTCTCATAGTTCATATAATGCTTCAAACAGGAGCTGGCAAGGAGTACACAGAAATATGATTGCACTAGTTGTTATTTACTTTTCAATTGTACTACAGAAGAATCTTATTTTTTGATTAGCTCAAAAGTCATAAGAAACTGCCTTAGTCTTCAGTTTTGCTTTGGTTGTAGAAACTTAGCCTCAGAAGTTATCACTTCCAGATATACCTAACCACATCTCGTCCTGCCAAGATCCAAACAAAAAGGTCAGTCATTTCTTATTAGAGGATAAATCAATTGGTGAGTTTCCCAGTGGCAATGTTCACAAATGTTGAGACTTTCCAGGATCTCTTAATGTGGGGAAAAGTGAACATGGTGATTTCAAAGACATTTGCCCTTAAAGTAAATTTCAACAAACCAATTCCCAAATCAAACTGTGACCCAGAGCCTTTTATGTCACTTAATAAGAGTGACAAAATAGTTTTATTTTTCAAATATGCAAGTCCACATTTTATTACAGTTTTTTAGAACATTAGAGAAAAGTTCCACATAAAATGAAAGGGAATGTGTTTGTGGGCTAAGAATCAATTCTGAATAAGCAATTATTAAGGCTTTCATTCTCATTACTGGGAACATCTGCAGGGCTAGAGGCTCATGCTAAGTCACTCAACATTTATGGGATATCCAGTGTGTGAGAGCTGGGTTCTGAATAATGCATCAGCATCTATGGAATATATGAAATATTCACAAACAAATATTTTAAGGCACAGATTATTTTAAGTTGCCTAGGGAAATTTTTGAATGAGGTAGAATATTTTATAAAATCAAGCATTTATTAGAGTGGACATTACTGTTTGAAAAGGAAAAGTATGCATGGGCCCTACTTATAGCTGTGCCAAATATTAATAATGATCATGAAACCCCTTTAAATTTAAGCTAAAAATCATTAAAATGCTAAGTTTAAGATTTTAGAAAATATTACAGTTTCCATGGGAATACAATATTCTTTCGAAATATTTCGTGAGTTATCATCTTGCTAAACTAGCAATATTTAGGGATATTTTTATCCTTAAGCAATACTTAAGCAATACCCTTTGAAGCAATATTTAAGATAACTGCAGATATCTGGGGAGTTGTAAATACAGTTGTGTTATTATATGTGCATTTTAAACCACTTTCTGCCAAGAAAGTAAAAAAGCTCAGGCATTAAAGGGATTATTTTTTAGTTTCTAAAAGTGTAAGCTGACAAGAATGGATAAAACCAATAAGAAAAATTCATACTCTCATCGCAGATATGCCCAGAGTTGCCTTTTAATTTTTCTTATTTTCTGCTTTTGCAGTATACTGTGGAAAAACAGGTAGCAGGAAACAGAAAGGAGTAATCTCTCTTCTGGCAGAGCAGTGTCTTCAAGCTGGAAACTGTATAGAATAGAGAATGGGGAGTTAAAAGTTTCTATCATTCAGGATAGGGGAGCAAAATACAAAATCAAAATTCTGAGATTAAATACAGATGAGAATGGTGTACAAGGCATTAATCTCTTAAAGAAAAAAGAACCTGTATAGAATTTTACTAGTTGAGGTTCAATAAGATTCTGTGCTGGAAAATATGACAGACACAGAAATAAGTTATTTCAAGGGCAGATGAACATTATTAATTGTGTTTCTTTGAGCAGTTCCTTACACGTTGCTAATTGGAAATACACTTGTTATGTGACGTCATCATTTTAAACTAGGGATTTAGCAAATAAATAATATAATAAAAACTCTCAACTTACTTATTTCTCCCTCTCTATCTTTGTATACCTTGCTGCTTAATAAAATTCCATCCCTGTTAGGCCTTTATCCCTTGCTCTTAGAAACTGCCAACGTTCATTTTTGCCTTTTTACTTCTTATGTTATTAATTCTGTTTGGAAGATTATCTACTCCCTTCTCTGGCTATTTTAAACATCTCTAAAGGGTCAGAATAAATTTTGCCTCCTTGATAATATCTTTAAAGTTTCTTTCTTTCTTTCTTTCTTTCTTTCTTTCTTTCTTTCTTTCTTTCTTTCTTTCTTTCTTTCTTTCCTTTCTTCTTTCTCTCTTTCTTTTCCTTTTCCTTTTCTTTTTCTTTCTCTTTTTGAGACAGGGTCTTGCTCTGTCACCCAGGCCGGAGTGCAGTGATGTGATCATGGCTCATAACCTCTCACGCTCAAGTAATCCTCCCACTTCAGTCTCCTGAGGCTGAGAAAACAGGCACAAGCCACCATGCCTGGGTAATTTTTTCTGTTTTGTGTAGAGTCAGAGTCTGGCTTTGTTACTAGGCTAGTTTTAATTTTTTTCTGCTGTAGTTTTTTTTTTTAATCTGGGACTACATGTGCACACCACCACGCCTGACTAATTTTTAAATTATTCCACAGAGATGAGGTTTCATTTTGTTGCCCAGGCTGGTCTCGAACTCTTGGGCTCATGTAATCCTCCTTCCTGGGCCTCTTGAAGTGTTAGGATTATAGGTGTGAGTTACTGCTCCCAGCATCTGCCATAGTTCTTAACCCCTTTTACTATTGTAATTGTGAGTAATTAATACAAAATAAAATGATTTAATTATAATGATTATGATTTCTTAAAATTGTAAACTAAGAAAATATAGCTCCAAATGATCACAGAAACTTTCAGGCATGGATCCCATAATCTATTTCTCCTGTGTTCTCTTCAGTGCCCGTAATAGTGACAGTCACAGCCTTCGAAATAGAGATGAGGGTCAATCAGTGGTAAAATTTTATGATAAAATACTATATTTACAGAAATACTAATTAGCTGTTTTATATTAATTAAATATAATGATAGTCTACTGCCATACTATAGGATATTGCATTTTCAGACCCTTCATAGATGTGTCTCAAGTTTTGATCAATTCTTAAAATTATTTTTTTAAATGTTTTAGAAAAGCTGCTGGGCATTGGTTAGGATGCTGAATTTCAGTGACCATATGTGGGTTGAGGCTAGCCAAACTCGGACTTGAAGCTGTTTGAGAGTGACTAACATGGGAGCCAGAGACTTAATGGAGGGGGCGGAACCAATGCAAGATGCTTGGTGTATCCTCTTCTATGTCATACTTTCGAGAAATTTGTGAATGAGGACAAATGGTCACAAGTATTGAGTATTGGGATGAAGGTGGTAGCAATCTGCTAATTGAAATCTAATTGTATCAGGAAAAGCCCACTATAACAGAATAACTTTAAAATTAGGATAAAAATGTCATAGGTAGTGAGAGGAAAAAACAGTGGTAGCATGCCATCTTAAAAAATGATATAACTAAAAACAAACAAACAAAAATAAATGCAGAAAAGGCTTTCAATAAAATTCAACATCCCTTCATGCTAAAAGCCCTCAACAAGCTAGGCGTCAAAGGTACACACCTCAAAATAATAAGAACCATCTACAACAAACCCACAGCCAAAATCATACTGAACAGGCAAAAGCTGGAAGCATTCCTTTGAGAAATGGGAACAAGACAAGGATGACCACTTTCACCACTCCTACTCAACGTGGTACTGAAAGTCCTAGCCAGAGCAATAAGGCAAGAGAAAGTAATAAAGGGCATCCAAACAGGAAGAGAGGAAGTCAAACCTTATCTCTTCACATATATTATGATACTATACCTAGAAAACCCCATAGTCTCTGCCCACAGGCTCCTAGATCTGATAAACAACTTCAGCGAAGTTTTGGGATAGAAAACCAATGTATAAAATTCAATAGCATTTCTATATATCAATAACATCCAAGCTGAGAGCCAAGCCAATAACACAATTTCATTCACAGTAACCACAAAAAGAATAAAATAGGACTACACCTAGGAATACAGCTCACTAGGGAGGTGAAAGATCTCTACAATGAGAATTACAAAACATTGTTGAAAGAAATCAGAGTTGACACAGACAAATGGAAAAATATTCCATGATCATGGATAGGAAGAAAATTATTGTTAGAATGACCACACTGCCCAAAGCAATCCACAGAATGAAGGCTATTTGTATCAAACCACCAATGACATTTTTTCACAGTATTAGAAAAAAAATTCTAAAATCCATTTGTAACCAAAAAAAAAAAAAAATCCTAAATAGCCAAAGTGATCCTATGCAAAAAGAACAAAGCTGGAATCATCACACTACCCAACTTCAAACTATACTATAAGGCAACAGTAACTAAAATAACATGGCACTGATACAAAAACATACAAATGGAACAGATTAGAAAACCCAGAAATAAAGCCACACATCTACAACCATCTGGTATTCAACAAAGCCAACAAAAACAAGAAATGGGGAAAGGACTCCCTATTCAGTAAACAGTGTTGGGATAATTAGTCATATGCAGAAAATTGAAACTGGACCCCTATCTTTCATTGTACACAAAATTCAACTCAAGATGGATTAAAGATTTAACTTTAAAACGTATAATTATGAATACCCTAGAAGAAAATCTAGGAAATACCATTCTGGACATCGACCCAGGCAAAGACTTCATGATGAAGACTCCAAAAGCAATTGTAACAAAAACGAAAATTAACAGATGAGACCTAATTAAACTAAAGAGGTTCTACACAGAAAAAGAAACTAACAACAGAGTAAACAGGCAACCTATAGAATGGGAGACAATATTTGCCAACCATGCATTCAACAAAATTTAATATCTAGAATCTACAAGGAATTCAAAAAAATCAACAAGCAAAAACCAATCCCATTAAAAATGGGCAGATGGCATGAACAGACAATTCTGAAAAGAAATCATACATGCAACCAACATACATGTGAAAAATGTTCACTATCACTCATCATTCCGAAGTCCCTTCCACATTTTCAGGTACCTTTATAGCAATACCCCACTCCTGATATGAATTTTCTATGTTAGCTCATTCTTGCACTGCTATAAAGAACTACCTGAGACTGGGTAATTTATGAAGAAAGGAGATTTAATTGACTCACAGTTCCACAGGCTATATAAGAAGCATGGTTGGTGAGGCCTCAGGAAACTTCCAATCACAGCAGAAAGATGAAAGGGAAATAAACACCTTCTTTTTGTGGGAGGAACAGAACAACGGAGGAAATGCTACACACTTTTAAACAACCGGATCTTGTGAGAACTCACTATCATGAGAACAGCAAGGGGGAAATCCTCTCCCATAATCCAGTCACCTCCCACCAGGTCCATCCCCCAACATTTGGGATTACAATTCAACATGAGATTCCAGTGGGAACAGAGAGTCAAACCGTATCACTGAGTATATACCCAAAGTAATATAATTTGTTCTACCATAAAGACACATGCACAAGTATGTTAATTGCAGCACTATTCTCAAGAGCAAAGACAAGGAATCAACCGAGGTGCCCATCAACAGTGGACTGGATAAAGTAAACGTAGTGCATATACAACATGGAGTACTACGTAACTATAAACAAAAACGTGATCATGGCCTTTGCAGCAACATGGATGAAACTGGAGGCCATAATACTATACAAATTAATGCAGGAACAGAAAACAAAATACCACATATTTTACTTATAAGTGGGAGCTAAACACTGAGTACACATGGCCGCAAAGAAAAGAACAATAGACATTGGGGCCTACTTAAGGTTGGAGTGTGGGAGGAAGGTGAAAAACTATATATTGGGTATTATGCTGATTACCTGGGTGACAAAATTATCTGTACACTGAATGAACCCTCACAACATCCATGTAACAAAGCTGCATGTGTACCTCTTTAAACTAAAGTAAAAGTTGTAAGGAAAGAAAAATAAAAATTATGGAGTTATTTATTATTTACAGTTTAGGTTATTTTCTATAATTTCCCCAAACAAAATGATAGGACAGCATGATCTGCTCCTTTCACTTTATGTTTGAGTCCTGCAGCATAGTCTCTAAGATAATTCCTTTTAAAAATATCTGACATGAGGCATAACCCATTTTTACCAGAGATCTTTATTAATGCTTTGATATTTAAATTGATCTTTTCTGAGGCTTAGCTAGGTATATTATTCTTTTCTTTGGTTTTTAATTTATTTGACTCTGATGCATTTCCATTTGTCTATGAGTTTCTATCTTCCAAAATCATTTTTAGTAGTTCACTACATTTTCTATTTCAATCTGTACTTAATTTGAATTTCATTCATGTGATATCTTCAGTGCTCCAGTTGGCAATCATGAGGAATTTAACAATAAAGAAACTGAGCAGTGAAGATGGGTAACTAATATTAATGGGGAAAACCTAGGAACCAGTTTTATAAGTGGTCAGTTCACTTCCGAATATTTTTGGGTAGTGATGAGGTTTGTTTTTTCTATCCTATCTTATAAATTTAGGGGTTTAGAAAATAAATACCCAAATAGTAGGGAATTTCTATACATTTTTTTAGCTAGAGGTTAAGGACTGATTGTAACTTGACTAAGAGCCCAAACTACCACTCGTGGAAGTTTCTTCACCGTGAGTCTTGGAACTCTCTCTGCAGTGGCACAGTGGACCACCACGTCTCCAGAAACATCCATGTGTCGGTGCATATGACCATGTTCTAAATATTTCTGCTCATTCTCATCATCCTTTCTAAAATACCATTAATTTCCTCTTTTCTCTCTCTCCCCACTACCTTCTTTCATGATTGGTACTATCTTCTTAAACAAATTTTAGCTGTATGCTTTTCAAGAGATTGGGAAAAAATAGACTGTATTTCTGGAGCAATTTAGGTTTGTAGATTAACTGCACAGAATATACAGAGAGAATCCCATATATCCCCCTTTCCCTTGCACAGCTTCCCCTGTTATAAACATCTTGCATTAGTGTGGTACATTTTTTATAATTGATAAATGAATATTGACACATTTTTATTAACTAAATCCCATAGTTTACGTTAGCTTTCACTCTGTTTTACATTCTATAGGTTCAGACAAATGTATGATGGCACATATTGACAATTACAGTATAATACAGAATGGTTTCACTGCCTGAAAAATCCCACGTGCCCTACCTATTCATTCCTCCCTCCCTTCCTTCTCCTGAGATCCTGATAGCCTCTGTTCTGTGTACTGTCTCTATGGTTGTGCCTTTTCCACAATCTCATAGAGTTGAAATTATATACTATGTGGCCTTTTTATATGGGCTCGTTTCACCTAGAAATATGCTTCGAAAGTTTCTCCATGTCTTTTTATGGCTTGATAGTTCATTTCTTTTTATTGCTAAATAATATTTCATTGTATGAAAGTACCACAGTTTGTTTGTTCATTCATTTACTAAATAACATTTTGGTTGCTTCCAAGTTTTGGCAATAACAAATCTTAATATGTGGACATAAGTTTTAACTCCTTTGGGCAAATACCAAGAAGCATTATTGAACATATGATCCCACATAATACGTTTGGTTTTATAAGACACTGCCAAACTTCCTTCCAGAGTGGCTGTAACATTTTGCATTACCATCAGCAATGAGTGAGAGCTCCTTTTGTACTATATACTCACCAGCATTTGGTGTTGTAACTGTTTTGTATTTTGGTCATTCCAATAGGTGTGTAGTGGCATCTCATTGTTTTATTTACACCTCCTTAATGACATATGATGTTGAGCATCTTTCTATATGCTTATTTTCCATCTGTATATCTTAAGTATCTGTTCAGATTTCCTGCCTACTGTTTAAATGGGTTTTTTTCTTATTGTTGAATTTTAAGAGTTCTTTAATATTTTGGATACCTGTTCTTTTTTTCAGATATGTGTTTGGCAAATATTTTTTCCCAATCTGTGGCTTGTCTTTTCATTTTCTTAACTTTCAGGAGATTTTTATTGCTAATCCTTCCTTTTTATGATAAATGATTCCATCATTTTCATATCTAATTCAAAAGACATTCATTACAATCTTTCTGAATCTTGACATCTTCAGTCTAAATTAGCACATACTACTTAGAATCTGACCTAAATAATTTGCTATTTTATTATAAAATAAAATTTAATATAATGTATATATCATCTGTATACAGATGTATAATGTATATATCATCCAAATCAGTCTTTTATTTACTGCTTACTCATATTATTAGACTTTTTTCTTTAGAATAATAGTTTTGAATTGTTTTCTGTTAATTAGCCATGGTTTCTATTTTGAACTTTTTAATGTGTTCATTGAAATAAAATCTATTTTTAGTCTATCATTTTCTTACTACAGTTTTTATGAAGTAATCTTTAATGCATATTGCTAAGTGAAGGAAGCCTGTCTGAAAAGGCTGTATGTTGTATGTAGCCATACACATCCAACAATATGACATTATGTAAAATGCAAAACTTATAGCAAAAGATTGGTGGTTGCTAGGAAGTTAGAAGGGGCAGGATGAATGGAAAAGCACAGGTGATATTTTAGGACAGTGAAACTATTCTTTGTGATACTTTCATGGTGGATACAGGACATTATGGATTTGTACAAACCCATAGAACTGTAAAACAAAAGGAGTGGACTTAAGGCAATAACATTGTATCAGTATTGGCTCATTAGTTGTAATAAATGCACCAGTAATGCAAGATGTACCACACTAATACATAGGAGAAACTGTGTGATAGAGAAGTAGAAGGAGTGAAGTTGAGGGAGTAATGGGAACTCTGAACTTTCCGCTCAATTTTTCCATCAACCTAGAACTGTTTTAAAGATAAAGCTATTAGCTAAAATATATATAAATATAAATATATATATAAATATAAATATATAAATATATATAAATATAAATATATATATATACATATATATGTATATCTTTGCACTGAGATGTATTTATTACCATGGAGAAGAATGAAGTCTTGGGCTCAGTCTATCAGTCTATCTTAATGTTTACTTTGAATAAAGGACATACTCCTCTTTCATATGGATAGAAATGAGATAGAACAGTTATCAAGATCCTATGCAGAGAATTGAAAAGGCTGTTGTATGAATAACTGGTATGAGTTATATCAGAAACCTAAGTTCAGGGAAGAATACACACACATCTAATACCAAAAAAGAAATTATTCAAATGTTTATTAGAATAGTAGATGCAGGTAAGTACATACTGAGTGAAGTATAGCTAAAATCCAGTTATGTCATTATTCTTGATAAAACGTTTTAAGAGGAACCAACAAATTTGGGCACATACAGTGACTTGTAAAGAGGAACAGGTGATCTGGAATTATTTGAGATAGATATGGTTGGTGACTGGAGTAGGGTTGTAAAGGAATCTGGCTAGTTCTGATACTGTGTTTCACCTGAAAACCAGGATTACAAAGCTATATCCTAGCAATATCTACTCACAAGCCAAAATCTATTGTCTTAAAATTTCTACTCACCTTTTTTAGTTTTATCTGTTGAAATGTAAGTTTTAAATGTAAGAACAAGTGTGATCTAGGATATATTAATAATAGTATTATAACTTATTTTTGTTTTCCCCATTGCGTATACATTTAATCAATAGCCTAGTTCTTCTCCTGACCTTACACTAAAGCAAACCTCTTAATCCTTTGGCCAAACAAGTTTTATTTTAATGATTGTATTTTCAAATTTCACGTAACAATAAAAACTCTGAGCCTGATTTGAAGTTGAGAGCTCTCTGCTCCATGAGTTTGGGCCTGCTGAATAGGCTGAATGCCTACAGTGGGAGAAGGGAAAGTGATTCATTTCTTTTCTCCTTCCCTATCTTCCTCCTCTGCTCCTGCCAGCACAGGGGTTAGAGCAGAGGAGAGGGAGAAGAGGAACGCTTTTGCTGAAAGGATAGCTAGTACCGCCTCTGGGTTTGCTGCATCCGGCAGGAGTTAAAGCTATCCTCATATGTATTTCTTGTAGAGTGCTCTCCCTGGTTATTCCAGAAACACCAGTCGCTGAGGATCTCTCACCTGCAGTTCCCTGCTGGATCTTCATTCTGACTGGTAAGTTATTCCTTCATTTGCTGAGGTCTTCACACCTCCTCCTGTGGTTTTCATGGAAAGGAACTTATGTAACCCCATAGTTGCTCCTTCGTGTGACCTGCACCTGGTCATGGAAAATCCTGATGCATTCTTTTTCCTTAAACCTCTGAGTACCTGCTGATCCCCATGTGGGAATAATCTCTCCTGTGTTTTTCATTAGAAAGGTAGCCAGATTCCTGGTTTCTGTGTATTTTCCACCCCCCAGGAGATTCCCATCACTCCCCATAGCTGTTCTTCGTTGACTTGGGGTTGAAAGATAGTGCTTCCCCATCCCTTCATTCTTTGAAAAACTCTACTTTAAACCTTTATTCGTAGTGACTGAGGGGTGTAGGAGTCATCTCATGATTCCTGGCTTCCATAATAAATCCTTGTTCAGAACCTCACTTTCCCATTTTAATCTCTTATAACAGAAGCAACCTAGAACATACTTTTTCTTCAAATATTGAGATTTGTAAAGAATCCTTTGTCATCTCATTTCTATGCTAAAGTCATTTACTGAAGGAGTGACAGCCCCAGACTCCTCAATGTCATCTTTCCTGTTTTGAGCTTAATGTGATCTAATTGAAGAGGACCTTTTAAATATGTGGCAAGTAGTAAGACAAACCTACCAGACCAACAATGATAATTCAACAAAAGACACGTATTTGTGATGTATAAATCAAGTGCTAATAAGATATGCTCAACATTTTTTTTTTTTAATTATACTTTAGGTTTTAGGGTACATGTGCACAATGTGCAGGTTTGTTACATATGTATCCATGTGCCATGTTGATTTCCTGCACCCATTAACTCGTCATTTAGCATTAGGTATATCTCCTAATGCTGTCCCTCCCCCCTCCCCCCACCCCACAACAGTCCCCAGAGTATGATGTTCCCCTTCCTGTGTCCATGAGTTCTCATTGTTCAATTCCCACCTATGAGTGAGAACATGCGGTGTTTGGTTTTTTGTCCTTGCAATAGTTTACTGAGAATGATGTTTTCCAATTTCATCCATGTCCCTACAAAGGACACGAACTCATCATTTTTTATGGCTGCATAGTATTCCATGGTGTATATGTGCCACATTTTCTTAATCCAGTCTATCGTTGTTGGACATTTGGGTTGGTTCCAACTCTTTGCTATTGTGAATAGTGCCGCAATAAACATACGTGTGCATGTGTCTTTATAGCAGCATGATGTATAGTCCTTTGGGTATATACCCAGTAATGGGATGGCTGGGTCAAATGGTATTTCTAGTTCTAGATCCCTGAGGAATCGCCACACTGACTTCCACAATGGTTGAACTAGTTTACAGTCCCACCAACAGTGTAAAAGTGTTCCTATTTCTCCACATCCTCTCCAGCACCTGTTGTTTCCTGATTTTTTAATGATGGCCATTCTAACTGGTGTGAGATGGTATCTCACTGTGGTTTTGATTTGCATTTCTCTGATGGCCAGGGATGATGGATATGCTCAACATTTAAGTATTTTACCCATGAGAGGAGTGGGTGATGAGTTTTTAAAATATATATATATGTATGTGTGTATATATTATATGTATATATATGTGTGTATATATATGTATGTGTATATATATACGTGTATATATATACATGTGTGTGTATATATATATATATATATACGTGTGTGTATATATATATATACGTGTGTGTATATATATATAGATATATATAGATATATATGAAAAAGGGTTAGCCTGAAAGGTGAAAGCTCTGTCCTATGAAATGGCAGAAGAAATTATTTAACAAGTTATCAGATGCATATTTTGTAGATTTCTATATTTACTTTCCTTAAATTGCTAAGTACGAAAGCATGACCTACTTTTCCTCAACTTATGCCTCGTAGTGGGTATTTGCTCTATTCTCTGTACTGCTATTTTCTCCCTGAGTCACTCTTCTACAGAAAGCACTTCCAAAATTTACTCATTAAAGACAGAGAGTTCTGGGAATCTTAATCAAAGATTCATAGTTTGTATTCATCTGGTTCACAACTCTGTGAATTGCCAATTTTTGTTGAATTATTTATATAAAAATGAACACATTTTAACTCTTATTTAATTGGCAGTATCTAATAATATCTCCCATTTGCTACTCGCCTTGTGGACATTGAGAGAATGGTTCAGAAAATTCAACTGGCATTTGGGAAGGCTGGCCTAGATAATCCTGTTTCTGGAAAATTATTGATTTGTGCCAGATTATACATTAAAAATCTCTTCTTAAAATTATGTCACTCTTTTCCTTTCTCCTCAGTTAAATCTATGGGATCTCCCTTTTTTTTTGTTTTTCAATTGGACCTCAGCTGGGGCTGAGGGGAGTGGGTAGATGAATGGCGGGTAGCTGAAAGAACACTCGGGGGCCAAAGGCAGGTGAAATGTAGTTTTATTCAGCAGCTCTCTCATGAACAGCTTATTCACATTAGCTCTCTCACATTGTTCACCTTTATCTCCGCTGTCTGCTCCAGCTCTGCGGCTCCTGCTGCCCCCATGCCTGCAACAGCATGGCCGGCTCTCCCTTGCCCTCAGGGTCAGCAGCTTAACTCTTTCTGTCTCTGGGCACCAGCACGAGCCCTGCCATGACTCCCCTCTGTCTTGCAGATGGACAGCTCTGGTTCTCTCTCTTTCTCTGGGTGCCAGCGCCATGTCAAGCCATGCCCAGGAGCCCATACAGTGTCAGCAGGGCAGTTATACCTTCTACAGACAATAGTGGCTCGGAGCCAAGTATGAACTTACACAAACAGATTATGTAACAAGCGGAGTATGTGCCTGCACCCTAAACGTGCTGAGTCATGCAGGCCTGGATCTCTGCCTTGGCCTAATTCTTGACCAAAGCACATCCATGTACCTTACACTCTACCCACTAGGCTGAGGGAGACATAGGTTTTGGACACACAGGTTTGATACATAGCCTTAGGCATGCAGACCCGGTACACAGCTTTGGCACATAGGCCCCAGACACATAAACCTGACACATACACTCTGGGTGCGCAGGTTTGGGCACGCAGGCTTGATACATACACATGGGCTTTGATAAACAGCCCAGCTATAGGTGCAGATTACCATAGATGTTGTCTCCTTGGTGATTACCATTCACACTGCCCTGAATTCAGCTCATTAGCTACTTTGCCTACACCTGGTTTCAAACCACATCGTGTCAATACTAGGCTGGACTGCAACACCAGTCCAGGCAGCAGTAGCACCTTGGCTAGACCCATCTGTATACCATGCCCTATTAGGAACGGGGGGATGCACTTCCTAATGGTGAAAGCTCAGCGTCTAGGGGTGCCTCAGGCCCCATGGCCTTATCTTGCATTAGGATCCTAAGGCTTCTTGTAACTGCTGCTAAGGGAGTTGTACTCAGGGTACTCCATTCTTCCAAGTAGGCACCCCACTTCACTAAAGTGGATCTGTGCCATCCCAGTCCTGGGGGAGGGCCATGAATGCACCCATCCTGCTATTGGGTAAGTTGTCCACACGATGATGACTGTAACCCATCCTGACACGCTCTTATGAGCCTGAAGGGCAGTGTATGCAATTATTAACTGCTTCTTTATTAATGAACACCAGAGCTCAGCTGACTTCCACAGCTGGGACTAAAAGTTTACTGGTTCTTCCAAGTACTCCATTCACTGCCATAGGCTCTAGCCAATACTATCTGTAATTGCATGTACATCAAGTTTAAATGGGAGCCCCTGGTTAACTACCTGCAGGGCTTGAGCCTGCTGAATAGCCTGCTTGGCTATTGGAAAAGGCTGCCTCAGTCTTATCCAAATCCCAGGCAAGAGGGGCGTTGCCACTTTTAAATCTGCAAGAGAATCAGAGGTTAACATAACATCATCAACAAGACTATGACATAGAGTGGGGCTATGCATATTGCCCTGTAGCAACACTGTGAAAGTCCATTGTCACCCTCCCATGAAGGCAAACTATTCTTGGTTCTCTGAACAAGAATCCCAGTTCCATTGTTAAGCAGTCCAGCAAGTCTGTGACAGATGGTACAGCTGCCAATCCGTGCAAAACATCCCCAGCCAGAATGTCCTCAGGCGTGGGAGAGACACACACAGTTCATGAGCTGAGAACCAAGCAGCTGATGCCAAGATGCAAAGATACAGGTTTCACTTTCACTGACCAGTCTTCACAACCATCAGTAACTGCAGCTCTGCCCAGAAACTTATCCGGGTTCAGAGTCCAGTAGATTGCCAAGTCCACATATGGCCTTTGGTCGTCCAGTGTCCCCCCAAGCCAGGCATCTTGGTCAGTCTCTAATCAAACAGAAAAGGCTTTACACTTCCACCTAACTGCAGCAGGCAATCTGTGAACTGGAACGCTCGGGCAGGACTGGGTTGCGCGGCAATGTCCTTCTCCCATGTGACTTACACTAAGTCTGTACATGACTACCGACATTACTTGCTTTGCTTAACTCCTGCAACTCAGTGGGGGTATAAGCACTACAAGAGCTGTGTTCCACCACTGTGGGGGGGCCCTGGGCTCTCCCCTGGGGTCCCATTGGCTGCTCATGGATGCTTCTGATGGATCACAGGGTGAGCCCGCAGCAGAGGAGCCTCCTCCCTGCCCGGCATCCTGCAGAGACTGGGCATGCACTTCCCGCAGCACAGTTACAAATGCCCGTCTGACTTCTGGCAAAGGCATGTTCCTCGTTGGTGCTGTGCACTTCCAGGTACTTCAGTGCCCTCTTCATACTCACAGGAGACCCATCTACTGCCTCCCATGTTTCCATCAGATCCCCTCCTCCTCGCAACATGGCTGCCACTGGGTATCACAGCCCATGCTGCGGCCACAAAGCCGACCCAGGAGCCCTCGGGCTGAAGACCCATTCACCTCATCCTGCTGACAATGCCAATTGTCAGGTTCCAGCCCCAGCTGAGGTCCAAGGGGAGTGGGTGGATAGCTGAAAGAACACTCCAGGAGGGCCATAGGCAGGTGAAATGTAGTTTTATTTAGCAGCTCTCTGAGCAGCAGCTTACTCACATTAGCTCTCTAACACTGTCCACCTTCATCTCAGCTGTCTGCTCTGGCTCTGCAGCTCCTGCCCTTCCGGCAGCTGCATAACAGGCTCTCCCTTGCCTTCAGGGTCAGCAGCTTAACTCTTTCTCTGTCTAGGCACCAGCACGAGCCGTGCAATAGCTTTCCTCTGTCCATCTGCAAGACAGCTCTGATTCTCTCTCCCTCTCTTCTCTGGGTGCCAGCGCCATGTCAAGCCATGCCCAAGATCCTGTACAGTGTCAGCAGGGCAGTTATACCTTCTACAGACAATAGTGGCTCAGAGCCAAGTATGAGCTAATACAAACAGGTTATGTAACAAGTGGAGTATGTGCCTGCACCCTAAACTCGCTAAGTAATGCAGGCCTGGATGTCTGCCTTGGCCTAATTCTTGACCAGAGCACATCCATATACCTTACAAATTGTTTGTCTTCTAACAACTGATAACACAGGAAAACTTAGGCAAGCACCAAACAACAGAATAGTAACTCAGTAAAGGAGGTGTGGCATGCAGCCACAAACACAGAACCAGAAGGCCAGGCTGAGTGGATGTGAATTCCTTTTTGTTATTTGTTAACTACTTTGTATTGGGTAGGTTTCTTAAACTCTGTGACATAGTTTTTTAATCTATAAAAATAAATAATAGGGCTGGTTGCAGTGGCTCACGCCTGTAATCCTAGCACTTTGGGAAGCTGAGGTGGGCGGATCACAAGGTCAGGAATTCGAGTCCAGCATGGCTAACATGGTGAAACCCCGTCTCTACTAAAAATACAAAAAAATAGCCTGGTGTGCTGGTGGGCACCTGGTACTCAAGAGGCTGAAGCAGGAGAATCGCTTGAACCTGGGAGGCAGAGGTTTCAGTGAGCCAAGATTGCGCCATTGCACACCAACCCAGGTGACAGAGCAAGACTCCATCTCAAAAAATAAATAAAATAAATAAATAATAATAGTATCACATACCTCACAGAGTAGAAAAGAGGATTCATGAGTTAATATATCCATAAAGTGCACTCAGTGAATGTATGTATTTTAGTATTTCTAAAATAATAATAGCTCATAAAACAAATGCCAAATCCTAATCTGTGTCTAACAGTTACAGAAATTGTACCAGTCTCAATCATTTTCACATAAAGCAGAAATGAAAGTTAATACAATTTCCTTCCCATGATTATCCTTTGTGTGACCCTTAGCACACTGGCTTGAAAATTCTAAAAAAACACAAACACGGGACACTGGAATCTAAACGGACAAACTATTTTCAGTAGTATTGGCTATAGTGTGAACCATAGGAAAGGGGACCAGGAATACCTTTTGCTGATCAGGATGTTTAATCCTACACATTGGAAGAAACTAAGAGCTGTTAGCAAGCACACACATCTCATTCCAGAAAGAAACCATCCCTGACAGACTTAATGGGTCATGTGTTCTGGTCAGGTCATAGGGTTTGTGGTTACCTCACTTGTCCCTCACAGAAGGGGCCTAAATGGGAACCCTTAATGGTAAGGGGGTTCTGTGCAATTCCTGAACCTATGGTTGGAGGTGCTCCTGATGTTTTGCTGGTTTAAATTACCTCCTTTGAGTTTGGAACTAATTGTTCTGAAGAGTTACATTCCAGTACCCTATCTATTTTTCTATTTGTGTTTCCTGTTTGTTCCTCTTACCACTCTGGAGATACAGGCCACAGTGAGATTGCATTCACAGTGAGTATCATGGTAAAGAAAAAGATGGAATATGGTTCCCTAGTCCTCTCCCCACTCTGCCCCTGTAGACCTCCTGCCAACACCCACACTGTGCAGAAAGCTCTGAGGATAAAAGTTCATGGTAAAATCTAGAGATTGTTTTAAAAATATCTCTGAAATTACTAAGTTGAGGGTTATTTTTTCCTATATTAATGTAACTTTAAAATGGCAAATGATTTCTATTGAAACGTATCTTTTTCTACTATTTGTGTGTTTTGTAAGCTATAGCCTCTATGCAGTCAATAATGTTATACATTTTAAAAATAACTGACCCTCAAATTCAATATTGATCATAGTTCTGCATCAATCAATACTAATCTCTCAGACAAATTAGTGTTTACATTGATCAGAAAAAGTCATTATATGCATATTAGCTAGGTACGACAACATAAATTGAATTAATTTAAGGAGTGAAAAATATACAGCTTTTTGTATTACTTCATATTTGATACTTCCAGCCTTAATTCTTTACCATATTTTTAATGTTAACAAATTATCCCAATGAGCAGCTATCTGCTCATTAAATGAAATAAAATATATAAAATTTTAGAACAATGCCTGGCTCATAAAGGTACTCATTAAATATTATAATCTGACCTCCTTCAATTTTTATCTTTCAAGATTAAGAAATTAAGAATTTCATCATCTCCATTATCTATCTACATATAGATAGAAATACTAGAAAATGTGGCATTGACATTAAAGACCAAATGCTGCCTCATTGATGTGGCTGATTTATGCTCAGAGTGGTGAGTGTGGATGGAGACTACAAATTGGGGAGTACTGCAATGTTTTACAAGAACACTTGATAAAAATGTCTCTCTTTCTCTGCCCCACTCCAAAGCACTGTCCATATAACAGGATTTTTATGTTCAAGACCAAGAGTTTGCCTATTGCTTTTTCTGTTCTTATTTCTTTTTAATTACTCTGTTCCCACCATCTTTACTAATCCCTGTACACATGCGTGTGTGCTGACACATACACATAGTCCAATATAGTATGTCCATGTCTATTCAGTACCAAAATCTTTATTATCACATGAATAAATGCTGCGATATCAACTGTGTGTGTTAAGTTTTAAGATTATTACTTCACATTAATCCATGTTTAATAGATAAGGTTCTATAAAATTGCTGATATTTAGCCATATTACACCTTCAGTAAAGATCAGACTGATATCTTGGTCTTATCCAAGGTATCTGGTCATTGCTCTGCCAGTCAGCAGCACCTCTGCATGTGAATATATCATATAATATAATGAGGTGCCATTATAATTCTTGGCTAGTCAGGATGTTGCTTCTTAGTTCATCTGATTTGACTGTATGCCTGGTTCTGTTCCACTAGTCCACATTGCTTGGTGGGGTTCCCTTCCTCTGCTCTTAAAAACACTCCTTTTTTTACTGTGACTAAAGATACCTAGACTTATCTTTTTCTTGATTTTAAACTTTTACCAAAAAAAAAAAAAAAAGACCACAGAAGGAAACTTGACTTAAAATAACTTTTGTTTTATACCCGACAAAAAGTATCTGAGATAAGGAAATGTTAAGGGGGTCTGTACATGCTTAGGGTGGGAGAGGAGAGGAAATGCTTAGAGTGTACATGCTTACTGAAGGCTTTTTTTATTCTGACCCCTCATCCTCAACCAGCTCCCATGCAGCTCTCCTACTTTGTAGCAGGGCCAGAGCAGCGCTCCAGTCCCAGTGCTGATACTGCGATTAACCCCCAAGCCAAACACAGCTTTTATATTTGCTTCCAACTCATAGCTTTTGACCCATTTCAGGATTTTATTTGCCTGTTTTTGTGGAGAGTCTTTATTTTTTTCCGTCAGTTTCTGAAAATCAAGCAAAAATATAAAAAGCATGTTGTATATTGGATTCAGTTATTTTGTCTTTTTTTCCTTTTTATGTTCTATATTTAAGGTGTACAACATGATTTTTTGAATACACATATACATAGTAAAATGATTATTATAGTTGACCAAATTAACAAATCTATCTCCTCACATAGTTACGTTTGTGTGTGTGTGTGTGTGCGTGTGTGTGTGTGTGTGTGTGGTAAGAGCACCTAGTATCTACTTTGTTAGCAAATTGCTATACACAAAATAATATTATTAACTATCGTCATCATGCTGTGTATGAAATCTCCAGATGTATCCTACATAACTGCAACTTTGTACCCTTTGACCAACATCTCCCCATTCCTGCACTTCTGTAGCCAGCATTCTATGTATCGCTTCTATGTATTTGGATTTTTAAGAGTCTCATACCTAATACAGTACATATTACAGTATCTGAGTGTCCAAAAATGTTTATTTTATGAATGTGTACTTCACTACCTAACATTATTGTCACATTATAAGTTATATGACATTTTGAGAGTTGGGTTTATTTTACTTACCATCGGTAATATTGTTTCATTGGATAGCCCATTTAGTTCAGTTTACACAATTGTTATTGAATATATTTTATGCGCTAGTTTCTTTTGCAGAAAACACATGCCTGCTTGCAAGGTTGGTCCTTGACTAGCATCTGGGAACTTTAATGGTAAACAGTTTCTTACAATGATATAAAACTTTAACTACATGAAAAAAGTGGCTTGGTATGCCTAGCCTGTGTACAATGTGGTTTAACACCTGGTTTTCCTTCTAGGAGTCTAGAATTTTGCTAAAGACTGACTGGGCAGAGACTATTTATATGACCAAACTCCAGTATAAACCTTAGACACTGAATTTCTGATGAGTTTCCCTGGTAGACAACACTTCACATGTGTTGTCACAATGCTATGTTGGAGGTAAAGCGCATATTCTGAATATTTCACAGGGAAAGAACTCTTGGAATCTTGTGCCTGTTTTTTTTTTTTTTTTTTTTTTTTTTTTTTTTTTTTTTGGTTTATGCCCCATGCACCCTTTGTCTTTGTTGTCTTAGCTTCACTGTAATAAATCATAGCCAGGAAAGTAACTACATGCTAAGTCCTGTGATCCCTCCTTGTGAATCACTGAACCTGGAGTGGACTTGGGGACATGTGACAGAGCTGTACATCAGACAAAGTGAACATATAAGAAAGACAGAGCCTTTCCCATGAGGAGCTTATAGTCTTGTAGAACAGAGGGAGTAGGAAGTGTGTAAGGGGCATTTAGATATTCAAATAGATAATTTCAACATCATTTGGTTGATAATAACCAAATCATGCAAAGAGTGCTATGGGAACACCAAGAAGAGACACTCTTTCTAGGAGTTCAGGACAGGTTTTAAAAATGAGAAATACCTTGCCAGTATAGAAAGGTAGGCAATACATGCTGAACAAAGAGATCTGAATGTAAAATAAAATAATATTAGTGATAAGAATGACAGTAATGGCCACAAGAACAACAATAGCAAACACGAAATGCTTACTAAGTACCAAGAATTTTTTAAGCCCTTCTATATATTAACTCATTTGATTCTCATAGCAATGCTGTGAAGTAGGTAATACTAATATGTGTTTTTAGAAAATGAGGAAATGAGGGTACAGAGAGATTAGGTATATTGTACATGTTCATATAGCTTGAATATATTCGTCTGCAGCTTGAACCCAGAAAATCTAGCTGTTACTCTGTGCTAGCTTTCGAAAGAAGGGAAGCAGGATATATTTGTTTAATTATTTTGTTTTTTAATTCCAAACTTCTGAAATAGAAAATGCTTTTTAAATTATAACACATGTGAGTTGGAAATTTCCAGAATGAAATATGCTATTATTATCTCGGTGGGAAAATAAGACTTCCAAATATAAAATAATGGAAACAATATAAAATGTCATATTTGAATATATAATATAGTCTAAAAAAGGCAATGTATATATTAAGCATTATTTCCTTTCTCCATGTGGAGGCTTAGTGATATCTTCACTTTACCTAAATCCATGATAAAAACATGATAGCATATAAATGAATAATTGCCTCACTTATTGAATAAAATCTACACTCTCCTTGGATAATCTTTAATTTTGAGCTTCTCTGCTATTACATCTGACTTAATATTTTCAGTGGTGAATGAATTATTTTTGTATCTTTGGTCTTCCCATTTACACAAGCACCAAAGATACAAAAACAGAATATTTATATATTGGTATATATGTCTGAAAACATATATATAAACACCATATATATAGACAAACTATATATATATGTTTTCAGACTTGTTATGTGAAAAGTGGTGAAATAATATTATATTTCATTGTTTTTAAGACATTTTCTTTACTTGCTATATAATTTTTTGAAGTTTTAGATAAATTCAGACAAGTGACTACCCTTTAACTTTATCTCCTTCAATGCTGTAACAAGGCTGAAAGATATAAATGAAAAAGAAAAACAAGCTGCCCATTGTTTAAATAATATCTTTAGGTCATTTCAGTATTTTAGCAAACTCTTTGCTAACCTTTTGACTGCAATATAATTATTAACAGTAATCATTTCTATTGCAGTCGGAAAATTGAAATTTTCAAGTGGTCTAACACGTATATTAAAAATGATACTTTTATAGATGGAGAATGAAAGCCAGAGCCTGTATTTGAGCATAATTATGAGATTCATATATTAATGGAGTAATATTTAGAAATAAATGGCCAAAGATTTTAAAATTATAATTTTTTTGGAAAAATAATGGTATTATCTAATTTGAATAGAATTTACTACGATGCTCAGTATGTTACTTAGAATTACCATGTGACTAATTTTTAATTTCCAGCTTTTTATTGAAGTTCTCCACCTTGTTATCTAACTATGTGACTATGTTCATCATGTTTATTTTAATATCCTTGTCTGATAACTCCAATATCTATATCAACTGTGGGTTTGTTTCTATTATCTTTTGTGTTTTCTGGCTTTGATACACTTGGTCTCTTTCCTTGGTATGTCTGATAATTGTCTAATGGGATGCTGTCTGCCTATTATGTATAAAAATTATGGAGCTAATCTCTAGATAGATATTGTTTTCTTTGTCATGAGAGAATTTCCCTGTTGCTTCCTTCAAGCAGAGAGAAGGGATAGAATATATTAATGCAACTCAGTGAGAGATGGAGCTTGTTTAGAATTGCAGTTTCATCTTAGTAAAAGCTGGCTTAATGTTGGTTCACCTCTGAAATAAATATGTGTGTGTGTATGTGTATATGTATACACATATATCACAAATACAAATATAAACATACGTGACATGGGATCTTCTTTGACTGAGTAGAATTGAAATTAACATTCACAGTTCTTGCCTGGGGTATTTACCAGGACCCCTTCTGCTTGATGTCCCCATACCACATTTCAGTCCCTTCAACCCCCTAAGAAGCCCTGTTCTGTTCCTTAGCCCTTTACCTTTTGCTTGTGGATTAGCAATTGCTTTAACAGGAAAAAGCCATAATGAATGTTGGGCAGAGTCCTTTGTAATTTTTTTCCTCGGAGATCATAGTCTCTCAAATCCACAGCTTTTATTGGTCTCCAGCGTCTTTAAATTGATGTAATTTGGATTTTGGACAATCTTACCACTTCTCTTCACCAGGGACATAGGTCTGCAAAAGGTTTTTCTGCAGAAAGCACAGTGTATTACTAAAGATGCAAAATGTAAAGTACATTTAAATATGTTATTATCTGTAGAATTTGTGATAACCGATTTCAGGATACTTGACTACTATACTCAAAAATACTTCTATTCCTACTCCGATTTTAACCTGGGAGTGAATAATTTTATGCGCATAAAAGATTCAACATATAACGGATAACCTAACATATAATGGACAATTTAGTTCAATAAGTGGTTAGATCTGAATTTTCCAGTCCAGAGCAGTCTACATTTTACATTTTACAACATCACGCCATTCAATATCTAAGTAACTGCGTAACCTCTGTATCAAGCTCCAAGCTTTAGCGACAACTAAGTTTCAACAGGATTCCTATTGTAGCTCTTGTTTGAACTTAACCTATTTCATTTTTTATGATCACAATCATTTCGTTTTTGTCTTGTAATAAGTGGTAACAGGTAAAGGGCTTGAGTATGAGTGATAGTGAAAATAATGATGACAAACATAAATAATCTAAAAATGTGTATTATTTGCTCTTGACTATTTATCTCAATGTAAGTCTACTTCTTATAAAAATGTCATTTCTTTTCATTCCTGATGTGAAACTTGCCCTTTAACAAATGAGAAAGAATGCCATTTTATGACTTCACATAACTCAACAGTATGAATTACTACAAATATACATTAATATACCATTTCCTCAGAAGCCTATTTCATGTAGCTTTGCAAACAAATGAGAAAGGCACACTAGAGGAATTAGATACTTAATCATTTAGTAGCAGTTCTAACTTACAGCTTTGACATAACACTTCAACAAAACAATGAAGTGACTGAGTCAAGAAAAGTAGTTATACTACAAAGTACACTCTCTTAAATATTTGGTTCCAAATTTCAGATGTGAGTTATTATTACCACAGCCTGTGGGCACTCATTTAAGTATTCTTGCCTTTTATAAATGGTTTATGTGAATCAGTTCTATAAGAAAAACGTTCTTCCTCGTTACCACCTCCAAGCCACAACCATCAATTAATGTTAAGGGGCCATATATAGGAGGGATGGTAGGGGGGAAGTTTGACTCTGAATTCATTACTATATATACATACTGTACTGTATATACATACTGTAGAAGTTTGACTTCTAATTTTAGAGCTTTTCCAACACTTGAAAAGTCAAGTAGCATGACTTTCACTGTTGAGATGTATAATAAAAAAATCCTATATTAATAATTGTTTGAGGCTACTTGTTTTCTCTGACATATGGTTTCTTTTTTTAATGAATGGATTAATACCACCATTCTTTATTTCTATTTCACCATAGTTATCATCATTCTCCAAGCTCAAGGATAAAAACTTGAAGTTCTATATAAATCTTAAATTATTATTTGCTTTTATATTTATTCACATGCCAAATACATTCTAAGAATTTAATACATTCTTGCTAAAATAAATTTTTTGCTTTTTATCTCTATTTGATATAAGTGTCTATCAGCTTTAGTATGTGGAATTTGTCATAGGCACATGAGAATGCATTTGGTGCACTAGAGCATTGATATTTAACTATGCTTTGCATTCTGCTCTTCACACATGTTCCTACTCACATGGATACAAAAAAGTACATTGATTATGGGACTAAGCAATACGGAAATAGATGCTAGCCACCAAGAATCTCCATATGCAGAAAAGAAATAATATGATTTAGACAAAGTAATTATAGTCATCATTATCATAATTATGTCCACTAAGATATGTTGAATGGTTATGAAATACCGGTCCAGTCTCTGTTCTAAGTGCTTAGAATTCCTGACATCTTAGCTTCACACAACCAAGAGTGTGTAGCAGAAGTGAGAGTAAACCAGGCATTTTTCAGGGATAAAAGGACACATGCTAAAGATCAAGACTGAAAAAAAAAAATACATGCAGTCTTGGCCCAAACATATTTTAGAATGTATGACTCCAAGTCATGATCTTTTGCCATTTAAGCAACTGCTACTCACACTTTGGAATAATAATTTTATTTCTATGATTCATTACCCATTTAAGTATATAATTTGACATTACCTATGTCAAAATGCATTCATTTTCCGTAATAGACATGGTTCTTATTTTCACGTGCCAAATCCGGGAGGTGACACCTGCTGCCAGAGGAGCTTCCATTCACCTCTTCAACTTGGAAATGCCCTGAAAAATTTAAAATAAATTTTCAGACACTTTATTATGTTTATAGCTCTTAGCAAATAATGAATAGAAACAAACATATTGAGTGTTCAGCACCATGAGGAATAGAAAATCAATAGGATGCAATTTCTGTCTTCTGGAACCTTACAAGATAAATGAATTAAATACTACAGGTAAATAAAAACGAAATTGGCTAAATTTTAGGTAAGGAAAATGGAAAGAGTGGAAGCATGGGGAAGGAAAAAATTCCCTCTTATAGAGCCTATGTTCTCAGAATGGAGAAAAATATGAATTTCCGAGACCTCTAATAATTAACCACTATTCTCAAGGAGTCGTGTGAAAGAATGAACTATTTCTTCACGTCTCAATGAACCAACCAGTGGCTTCTTAGCTTCTTTTACCCTGGATTGGACACATTACCAGTCCTAATCTTTACTATTGAATCCTTCTCACACTGCCAAATACGTTAACTGCTTCTTTCTCTTCCCTGTTTTTGCAGTATCATCCTCCTCAAGCTGTATATTTAAAGCGTGAAAATAATTCATTTCCAGAGTAAACTTTTGTCTTTTCCAGACTCATGAAATACTGCAAAATGAAACTCTTCCTGGGCCCTAAGTTTCCCAGCTTCACCTGGCATGAAGGAGTGGGATTGGGGGGAGTTTTGCGTAAATCTACTGAAATTTGGAGAAAGGTTTTTGTTCTTACATGGAAATTGATTTGTATGCTGATGTATGCTAATCAACACAGCACAGTTCTGTAATAATGGGATAATTATTATGCTGACTCAGGCTAAAATGTTAGCCCTTGTGGCATGTTTATCTTGTCCTCTGGCACCAGTGGTGTAAAAGAATCATATTCACCATAACTGTAGTGAATATGATGAATTTTAAAAAGTACTGTTTTGTTTTGATGTAAAGACGAATATATCTTAATGAAAAAGAAAAGTAATTGCTAGGTAGTGAATTTGGGGTTGGCTTCAATAGCGATAACTTAAATAATGTGAATAAAACAGTAATTAAAATATAGGCAAGTAAACTCCCTCCAGCACTATTTTAATGATGGACACATTCCAAGAGGGTTCTTATCTCCTCAGGGCAAAGGCTGGAAGCACCTTTTTTGACCCTTAGAGGATGATGGCATCTCATTTTGATTGTCAGGTGCACAGTTTAGGAGAAAAACACATCTGGAATACATAAAACATTCTGTCTGTCAGAATGGAAAAATACTGCATGTTTAAGGATCAACTAAAAGATCTTTTTTCTGAATATTTGGGACAAAAGCACATTTTAGAAATTAAGACCTCATGATGAACTTTAGACAAAAGGAAACATGAACATTTTTCTACCTATTATGTTAAACTGAAGCCAAAGGTAAGTTGTAGCATCTTTCATTGTTTGCTTTTAATGAGCACTTATGCATGGTATTAAGTCATAACCATTTTGTGATGATCTATTTTGAGATATGTGTTCTTGTGGACACAGAGCAAGTTATATACAAGTTTATGTACTCTTTTCTGCTATAGCATGCTTGAGGATGTCATCTGAACTAGCTTAGTGCCTCAGCAGCTCCTGCACCACATGGCTGCTGACCATACAAGCACTACAATCTTGTCAATTCCAGTGCACAGTACCCTGGAAAGATTTGAATGCAGGGGATTTGTTACAGGAACCCAAATTTCACCTTCAGTGTTTCCTCCAGTGGGGAAACTCCTTCCATTCAATCATTTACTAGGCAGTTCTCGATGCTGGCTATGCACTTGAATCCCCAGAGCTTCTGATTAGATTGGTCTTGGGTGAAACTAAGGTGTTAGTATTTTGTTTAAAGCTCCTCAGGTGAATAAATATACAGCCCAGTCAGACTACCCCACATTAGGTGATTTAGGGAAACCCCATGCCCATTCACTCATGGCAGGAGAAGAGAGCATGGTGACTCTTAGGGGACTTTGTATCTATCTTCTCTGTAGACTTTGCCATTCTACTTACTATAGTTCTATGAAAGGAAATTGCCAAATCTCATCTTTTAAGTCTTGCTTAATTTTGGATACTGGTTATGCTTTGTGTTGTTTTCACTGCCTTGTACCTAATAGTTCAAATTTCCTCTGCTTTCCTACTTGTGACTGCACAATACTCAATCAGTAATTCACCTTGGCATCACATCTTGCAGTTCTAGGTCAACCTCTTCTCTAAGCCAAGAGAGGAGACTGGATTATGATCCATACTACACTACACATACAGGCATGGAAATATTGTTTGCATTTTACCAATCATAATGTACATCCCCAATTCAAAATATTGGAAACACTGTTACCAGCACCCTCTCCAATGATCCAGTAATGCAATAACAAGGCATCAGCATTTCAGCATATAAATATTTATAGTACATCTTTGACTAAAAAAAATTATGTGTCACTTAAACCTAGATATCATGGGTCATCTCTGTTCTTTCTTCCCTGTTATTTGTGATTCTAATTAGGTTGGCTATAAATACCTTTTATAAAAAAAAAGTCTTCAAGGTTGTATAATTCTGTTATGAAAAATTGTAAATTTTCATGGATAAATTACTATTAATGAATATGGTTATATACATTAGGAAGCTAATTTGGTAACAATTATTTCCATATGACAGCAGAAAGTGTTGAAAACAAAGGTAAAGTAATTTGTCAATCAAAATATATGAATAGGTTGAAATTTTGGAAACAAAAACTCTTTATGCTCTATCACTTGCATTTTGATTGTTCTATATGGTTAATGAGATTTCCCTGCCCTCCACCTTTGGAAGAGCTTTATTTAAAACAAATATGTAGTCACTAAAAATACGACTAAAAATTTATGTCAGGACAGTAATATTCCTTTTTTTTCTAGCTATTCTTGTCAAGGCAACCCTAAACACTCAAAATATGGAGGATTTAAAATATGGGATTTAAAAATGTAAACAGGGGCTGGGCGTGGTGGCTCACGCTTGTAATTCCAGCACTTTGGGAGGCCAAGGCGGGTGGTTCACGAGGTCAGGAGATCGAGAGCATCCTGGCTAACACCGTGAAACCCCGTCTCTACTAAAAGTACAAAAAAAAATTAGCTGGGCGTAGTAGCGGGCGCCTGTAGTCCCAGCTACTCGGGAGGCTGAGGCAGGAGAACGGCGTGAACATGGGAGGTGGAGCTTGCAGTGAGCCGAGATTGCGTCACTGCACTCCAGCCTGGGCGACAGAGTGAGACTCCGTCTCAAAAAAAAAAAAAAAAAAGTAAACAGTAAGTTGCTTACTTGTCAAACAGTTTTTAAATAACACAGCAGCAACAAAAGAACATAAATATTAATACAACTACTACTAATTAACTTAGAACATTCTGATAATCTGAATTTTCACACTACATGGTTTGAATAGTGATGATATTAAGATTCCTTGGTGTGGCCGGGCGCGGTGGCTCACGCTTGTAATCCCAGCACTTTGGGAGGCCGAGGCGGGTGGATCACGAGGTCAGGAGATCGAGACCATGGTGAAACCCCATCTCTACTAAAAATACAAAAAAATCAGCCGGGCGTAGTGGCGGGCGCCTGTAGTCCCAGCTACTCGGAGAGGCTGAGGCAGGAGAATGGCGTGAACCCAGGAGGCGGAGCTTGCAGTGAGCCGAGATTGCGCCTCTGTACTCCAGCCTGGGCGACAGAGTGAGACTCCATCTCAAAAAAAAAAAAAAAAGGATTCCTTGGTGCATTTTAGTGGGTTTGTAGTTGGCTCAGGTTTATTATAGTCCATTAGAGTGTTATATTGTCATCTCTATAAAGTGGCATCGACACACATGAAAATCTTTAATGACTTCACAGGATTAGGCTGTTGCAGTTACGATGATAGTTTCTCCCCATTACTTTCACTATTTAAGAGGAAGTTCCAATAATATTTTCAAACTGATCTAGAAGGTATTCACTACGGTAAAAACCTCAGGCTAAGTTGAAGAGCTTATATAGTTTTGCTATTAGAATTCTTTGATTTGAAGTAATAGAAACCAATTTCTCAAATAATGATGCAAATTAATAATAAGGGTACAAATGCATAGCCTTGAATCCAGAGGCTGAAATTCATGTAGGCCTCAGTTAGCTAACATAAGCAGAAAAAATCACTGGAACTTTTCATCCTTCATGTTTATTCCTCCCTGGGTTGTCTGTTTTAATGTCTATTTTTGCAAACAAGCTTTCTCTTCTACTCTGCCTACTTGGTGAGCTGTGACTTCCACCTCCCTATGTTTTACATATGGCAGCCTAAGCATACCCTGAGATTAAGAGGCTCTAGGAAAGAACATCTGCCTGCTACAGCTTTGTTCAAGGACACACTCGTCACTAGGGATGGCCTGGTGTTAGTGTCACTGAGCATTGACTTCTGGGGCTTAGGCCTGTGCATCAGGAAGGGGAATAAGTTGAACAATGTAAACTCTCATTGGGAATGTGCAAAAAGACTAAATTTAAATTTGTGCATGAGGCTTAGGGTAGTGCTTAGTGCTAAAGATTCTTCAGCCTAGGGGCATGGACTTCTTCTTCCAGCCCACCTGTTATTCCCATGGACACCTATCATCTCCTTCCCTATATTTGCACAGCTAACAACTATCTTGCTACTTCCTACTGTTTATCATGAAACCCTGATTTGACGTCTTCCATATAACTCCAGGGCTACACCAACATATCACCTACATTGGTTAAAAAGAAAAGTTAGTGGGAAGCAGAAGAAAAAGTAGGCTGTTCCTTTTTCTTCTCACTTTCAACTCTAACCAACACTGCTACATCAGCAGACCTTGTACAATAATCATCATTGGTAATTATGATGATAGTAGTTACTGAGTATTCCCTATGTGTACTGGACTAGGCTAGTCCTTATCTTGTCTCATTTAATAGAGGTGACAACCTTATAGATAGACACTCATCTCCATTTTATATGTAGGTAACTAAAGCTGGGAGAAATGGACGTTTCAGAGGGGCCATAAGTAATAAGTGATGAAGCTGAAATTCATCCTCAGGCAATCTGATTCCAGTCAGTAATTTTCCGCGGAAAAGTTGGGAAGTGCTGCAAGGCTGCAGGCCAGCATGCCTTGCATCCATCCCTTCCCCATTCCACCCATCCCTCATTTCAGAAACTTGTCTCAAAGATCTCTAGGCCCGCATAGTGATTCTTTAGGGTAGTCCATTTGGTCCCACCATCATACCATCCCTTTCATGCAACACTAACTTTCTCTAGGGAGGGTATAAAATGGATAAATATTTATCCTCCCTCTGTTCTTACACTGTCATCATCATTCAGGAAATCAAGAAAGAAGAAGAATGAAAGCGTCTTGTTTTGGATTAGGTCAGGGAAATAGGCAGTGCGAGTCAGATTCTGGTGGAAAGGTAGTACTCCTCCTACAAACCTCAGAGTTCATAAAAACAAGCTAAGAAAGTCAGTTGGAACTTTGTCCCGTCCCATGTCATGGGGATCTCATGAATGATCAGTGGAGAACCCACATATCTTTTGCAGGCAAATAGAGGGAATAAGGACAATGCATAGCAGGGCTAGATAGATGCTTGGCATCATAAAACTTTGTGACCCATGTTGATTGGCTAATATGCTTAAAGTACATTATTAAGTGATTAGAATTCGGGGAAGGGGGGTTGGATTTAGAGTAAATCTAACGAATTTCAATGGGACAATGGGGATTAAATGGAATCTGTTTACATATGCATTTTGGCAATGCAACTCATTTAAAATTGAGCATTCCTTATTTGACTGTGAAATTTAAATGATTGAGTCAGAATTTTGCTGAAAAGTAAAAACCCTTTTAATTGGCACAATTATAGAGAAATTGAAGTGTCAGAATATTAAGGCCTGTTGGAAGTAAATGCTCAGTGCCTCAAAGTGAAAATAGCACTCAGGCAAAAGTTTTCTCAGCAAGGCAATTTACTTTTTTAGAAGGGTGCATCTCAAGGATGGAGCAATGGTGGGAGCACACTGGACAAGAGAGGGGAAGGGGGTCTTATCCTTAACACAGCTAGTCCCTACTACTGTGTCTTTCCCCTATTGGCTAGGGTTGGACTGCATAGTCTAAGCTAATTCCAGTTGGCTATTTTAAAAAGAGCAGACGTATGAGCCAGAGTGGCGGGGTGAGTAGTTTTGGTTGAAAGGATGGTTACAGAGGAGATGACTAAGGATGACTAAGGACAGAGCAGGTGACTAAGGACAGAGCAGATGATAGAGGCTAGGAGAGGGTTGTTACTGAGACTAGGGGCAAGGAGACATAAAAAAAAAGGAAGTTAAACTTCAAAATGGAGAACAAAGAAAATGGAAGCTGAACATACTGACATATTGGTTCTTTGAAGAGGAATTTATGGAATCCTTCAATTCCCCCTTTCAATTTTTATAGTCTTTCCTCTTCAAACCTTTTTAACATGTCTTGGCTTTGTTGTTCAACTTGATCTTCTATAAGGAAAAGCTTATCTGAATAAAGCAGAGGAGAGCTAAGGGAGGGTTTAGTAATTGCTGTTTCTATAAGCCTTTGCACTAGCCCACGGATGCATGGTATGACACAACACCCAATAAGGATGAGTACACCTGTTACGGCTGTAAGAGAAGTAAGAATTGAGGCTATGATTCCTTTCCATTTACTGAACCACCTCTCTAGCCATCTTGAGAAAGGGTTATTGACTCCAGAATTTATAGTAAATTTAATGGATAAAGTAGTAAGTCCTTGTAGGGCCCTTGTTATGTTCCCATCAAGGGCAGTGTTGTTTGGGATGAAGGTACAACACTGAGTTTTAATCACAACACAAACACCATCTTTTTTGGCTAATGTCATTTCTATGGCCATTCTGTTTTCTCAGGCCATCTGGCTAGTAGGCCCCAATTGTTCTGCTATTCCTTTGACAACATCCCTGATGTAATTGATAAATTGCTGTTGATTATAATAGTTGTAATTTATCCAATCTGCATTTTTATTAATTGTCACCCACCAAAATATTGACTCAAATCCTGCAGCTATTTGATCCCAGGCTTTAAATTTATGTGGTACTCCTAGTGGGACTCTAATTGTATCTAAATAAATGTAGGAGTCAAAAGACCAATAAGGGGCTTCCCTTGCTTTACAATGTTGTGTTTTTCCTTTTTCTGGTTGATGAAATGCCAGGGCAAAAGGGAATGTCAATTGGGCTAGAGCACCAGTGCCACTCCAGTTACTTGGCAGAGTGGCCAGTAAAGGTCCACCACAGTACTACCATACATCTGCTCAGGGGTGAATGAGGGCTGACTGATTGGTAAGCTCTTGGAAAGTCTTAAGCTGACTGTATCCTTTTAGGTATCCAAGGAATGCTAAGTTACCTACTTGTTTTGAGAGACACGAAGTGAACCTAGTGTTGGGAGATGGAAGCTGGATGGCCCTCAGCGGCTGACCCACAGAGTGTTGAACTTTGGGATATAGCACAGAGAGAGAGCTTGTCATGACTTGTTACCCCAGGCTGTGGAATCTTGGAAAAGAGCTATTATACAGCCTATGTCTGGTCAACTGAAGGACCATTGTAGTGGAAAGCGGATAATCTGGGCTTCTGGTCTGCAGCGCACACAAGCATAACAATTGCTTTTGTTTAAAATGTGGATGGAATATTTGATCCATTACAACCAGGCATTCACATCTTGATACCCTGTCTCAATTGCCAAAGTTTGTTTTAGGTCTTTAACTTCTATAATAGCTACCTTGGTCTTTTTGTTAGATGGAGGAGGAGAAACAACAGTTTCATTGTGAGAAGTTTTGGAAGAAGGCTTAGGGGAAGGTATAGGCAGTGGGGGAGCAATGAAGTGTATTTCAAAGGATCCGGTAGGGTCTGTTCCTGAAACCTCAGCCCCCGTACCATAAAACCAGCTTAAAGAAGGGAACTGACTTAGAGAAGGAGAAGAACTTTGAGGGTTTGAGATAACCTGTATTGAATTGCACTGGTTTAGCCAACAGTTAAGGGAAGCTGTTTATTTAGTAAAATGAATGTATGGTTTTAGGAAATTCCAATGCTGGTTGTGGCAGTCCATCCTTGCCCTTTAGTGGTCCACAGAACATTGGACCAACTACAGCATAAAAGCTCTGTATCGGGGGCAAGACTCCCGGTTGACACTGGGGTCTTCACTGAAACCTTCCCAGACTAAATGATCCTGATTCACTAATCTCCAGCCTGAGGAGAGCCAGGAAGGACAGAGGTATTTTTCTGAAGTGGAAAGCTATCTTTGACTTGATAAGTCTCCACAGGGTATAACAAGGCAAAAATCAAATGTAATAGTTTGAGATGAAATTGACTTGGTTACATTAATAACGAGGTGGTCAGCAATACAGCAAGGAAAGGAGGAGTAATAGAATAGATGAAAGAGAGTTAATTTTTTCTTAGCTTTAGTTTGGTAGGGTTTTCACCTGGGACTATGGCCCATGACTCTGGAGGGGGTGGTGCTTTCTTGACTCAGGTGTGATGGGTCCATCCTTTTTCTACTGTCGAGACTGCGGTTTCAGTAGTTAGAGCGCTAGGTAAGGTCCTTCCCAGGCCAGTTTGAGCTTTTCCTCCATCCAGCTTTTGATGAGGATGTGATCCCCAGGCTGATTTTGATGTACTGGGGACTCCAGGGGCAGTGCCCATGCCAGGAAACCTTTGCTTTTAAGAAAAGATAAAGTAGAAGATAGACCAAGTATATAATTTTTAAGGAATTGGTCTTTTGTTTCAAAGGTACGAATGTCAATAGTGGAGTGTAAATAAGGCAATCCATTGAGCATCTCATAAGGGGAAAGACCAATATCTTTCCGAGGGGCAGTTCGGATTCTTAACAGGGCAATAGGAAAGCATTTGGTCTATGGTAACCAAGTCTCCAGAACCAACTTGGTTAAGCGGTTCTTCAGAGTTTGATTCATTCTTTCTATCCTCCCTGATGAAGGTGGGTGCCAAGGAGTGTGATATTCCCATCTAATGTCTAGTGTTTGGAATAGCTTTTTAATGATGTGCACAATGAAATTGGTTCCATTGTCTGAGTCAATATTTTCTATTAGCCCAAACCTGGACACTATATTTTCAATTAACACCTTAACTACATTATTGGCCATTGCATTTGAAAAGGGGATAGATTCGACCCAGCGAATGAGGACTTTAGATGACCTATTGGAGTTATCTCTGTGTAATCAATCTGGATACTTTGGGATGGCCTTAAGCCTGGGCTCCTTCCCCAAAAGGGTATTCTTTTTAGTTTTTAGTTTCTTACATACTATATGACTGTCTGTAACCTGTTTGGCCAGGGTATAAATTCCTATGCACCCATAAACCCTGAGGACTGTATCACACATGGCTTGGGCCCCCAATGGGTCCCTTGAGGCAGTTGGGACAAGACTTCCCTCATAAGGGGTTTGGATAACATTTATCTCTGGTCTGGCAATATCCATTTTTCTTCTGAATTCTCTTTAGCATCTATTTTTATTAGTTTTTCTTTTTTAATGGAAGAGAAAATGGGGATCACAATGGGAGGAGGAAGGTAATGAGTTAAGTCAAAAATAGGTGTTTTAGAAGAAATGGCAGCCTATTTGGCTATCTGATCTGCTAGGTTATTTCCTTGACTTTCACAAGAAAGGCTTTTCTGGTATCCAGGGACATGGACAATAGCTATTTCTTCTGGCAACTGAAGGTTATTCAATATTTTGGTGATTAGCTCCTTATGAACAAGGTCTTGACCTTTACTATTAATAAGACCTCGTTCAGTCAAAATTTTCCAAACGTATTAGCCACTCAACAGGTGTACTGAGAATTGGTATAGATGGTTCCTTCCTGGTTCTGCAAGTACTTTAAGGCTTGGCTGAGTGCAAACAGCTTGAAAGTTTGGGCAGACCAATTATTAGTCAATTTTCCTTACTCTATTTCTTCAAGAGTTTCTCCATCAAGTACTGAATACCCATTGAGTCTTTTTTCCTCAGTCACCTGGGAGGAACCATCTATATGGTTCCTCCTGTCGTCCAGTCCTGAAGGGAGTGTCTGTCTCCTAGGTCTGGTTGGACTTTTGTATGATAATCAGTTAAATCTAAACATGTGTGCTCTCTCTTTAGGTTTGGATGGCCTGTTAGGAAACTTGCTGGGATAAGCGAATTATCAGTGGTTAATATTAACAGAATAGCCTCATACTTTAAGGTTTTTGAGTCAGTAAGCCACTGCCCTACTTTCTGGTTTAAGATAGTTCTAACTTGGTGGGGTGTGCTTACTGTCAATTTTCCTCCGAAGGTTAACGTTCTACTTTCTTTAATAGTGCTGTAGTTGCAATGGGTTGGATATATTGAGGCCATCTACAAGTAACTGGATCTAAGACTTTTGACAGGAAGGCCATGGGCTACTGACAGCCTCTGTGTTCTTGAGTAAGCACTTCTAAAGTTACTCCATTATCCACGTTGACAAAAATGTGGAATGGCTTTTTAGGGAAGGTAAGGCTAAGACGGGTTGGTTATGAGCCTTTCTTTCAGCTCTTTGATCTGATGACCTTTCTCAGAAGTCTACAGGAGATGGTCAGGCTTCTTCTGGGCAAGTTTTTGATATAAAAGTTTATTGTTTAGTGCATATGAGTCAATTCATAAGTGGCAGTATCCAACTAGCCCTAAAGATTTCCTGAGTTTTTGTTTAGTTTGAGGCAGGGGTAGGGATATGATTCTCTCAAATTATTTAGGCCCTATTTTTTCACTTGTTTGCACTGTGGCCTAAATATTTAACTTTAGGCTCTACATACTGAAGCTTTCCGTTTGAGGCTTATAACCCCTCGAACTGCAGATGGTTAAGAATATGTGTAGAGAAGCTAGCTACTTTCTCTATATCTTCACCAGATATAAGAATATCATCAACATATTGGAGTAGGCATATTTGTTTTGGGATGATGACTTTTTCTAATGCTTGTTCTAAAATTTGACCAAAAACGTTAGGGGAGTCTGTGAACCCTTGGGGTAAGACTGTCCATCGATATTGTTGTTTTCACCCTGGATGGAGATCTTTCCACTCAAAAGCAAATATATCTTCACAATCTGTAGCCAGGGGACATGTCCAAAAAGCATCCTTCAAATCTATAATAGTAAACCATTGATGATTATATGGAATCTTGCTGAGAATGGTGTAAGGATTGGGGACAATGGGGTGGGTAATTTGGACTATTTGGTTAATGGCTCTAAGGTCTTTTACCAGCCAGTATGACCCATCTGATTTCTTGACTGGCAGTATTGGGGTATTATAAGAGGACATATAGGGATCAAGAAGCCCATCTTTAATAAGACCTTCAATTATAGGTTTTAACCCTATCCTGCCCTCTAGGGGAATGGGGTATTATTTTCTCCTTACGACTTCCCTGGGGGTTTTTAGCTTGATGTGGGTTGGAGGGACTCGGAGTTTTCTTCAGTTCCTTTCTTTGGACCAGACATTAGGACTAATGTATGTTTTATCTGTAGTGGTGAGTAGGTTTAATGAGGTGAAGAATTCTCTTGGTCTGACTTGTAGGCCTATGCCTAACTTCAACATTAAATCCCTCCCTAATAAATTAGTCTCTGCCTCAGGGATTAACAAAAACTGAATATGAGCTGATTGATCTTGGTATTTGACTTTTGTGTTTTTTAAAATTTTTGTTTTAAATCCTTCACCTTTCACTCCAGAGAGCAAGCAATATTAGATGGGGGGAAACAAACAGAGGAACGAGTCATCCCTGAATCGACCAAAAAAGTGATAAGTTCATGTTTAGGTCCCACTTCTAAATTTATTAAGGGCTCCTGGTGGGACTCAACATAAAAGAGACAGAGCCCCTGACTCCCTTATTCTTCCTCGAAAGTAATGAATGGAAGGGCTTTCTTCTCTTTTTTTAATTCAAGACATTTCCTCTTGAAGTGGCCTGTTCTTTCATATTTGTAGCACCTATCTTGTCCTTTGTACCTCTCAGTTCTGGGATTTTTTGACGTTGTTTCGCCATACTCTTTAGAGGACCTTGGTCCTCCAGATGGAGGCTTGGGTCTTTTAAAGAAGACCCAAGTTTCTGTCTCTCTGGAAGCTCTGTTTAGAAGTACATGGGTTTGGAGTCATCTGTTGGAAGATGGATAATGTAAGTTTTGTCTTTTGTTTCTGATTTTCTTTGTCTCTCCTCACACATAACTTTTGAATTTCCCTGAGAAGTTCACTTAGGGGACGGTCTGGTCTTTCCAATTTTCTATTTTTTTGTAATTTATTTGAAATGTCTGGCCAACTTTTCATGAAAAATTGGAGTCTTAACATTCCTCGTCCAAAGGGATCTTCTAAATTGAGGCCTGTATATTGTCTCATTTGTTCCTTCAGTCTGTCTAGGAATCTCATAGGCCCTTTATCCTTTTTCTGTTGTATATTAAATGTTTTAGAAAGATTTTGGGTTTGGGGTACTGATTCCCAAGTTCTTTTTATTATCACCTCCCTTAGGTCCTGTATATTTTCCTGGTGAGTTGTGTTGTTATTGTCCCAGTGGGGGTCTTGGGCAGGGAATTTCTGGTCCATGGTAGGAACGTTTTGACTGGGAGGATGCTCATGTTCTCAAACTACTATAGCAGCCCTGTGAATCATACTCCTTTCTTCTCCTGGAAAGAGGACGTCCAAAATGGACATTAACTCAACCCAAGTGTATAACTGAGGTCCTAAAAACTGATCAATTTCATCTGCCACTCCACAAGGGTCATCTAGTAGTGGCTTAAGCTCCTTTTTTAAACTGTGGACTTCTGAAGTGGTTAAGGGAGTATTCATGAAGTCAATGGCTCCTCCTCTTTGTGGCACCTATCTTAAGGGAAAGAGATCGGGGGCTGACTCTTTAGTTGTAGAGGGAAAAGGGAAGTTTCAAATATCCTTTTTGTATTGTTCTATTTCACATTGGAGTCCCTTTAGGGAGGGGTCCTTAGTCTGTTAGGGGACAGACTCTTGGGATGATAATTTCCAAGAGTCAGGATTGTAAGGAGGAGGCATAACACGAGTAGGTGAAGAATCTGGTGCAGGATCTTGGGTGGCAGCAGCTGTCTGAGGAGAGGGGTTGGGGTCACTGAGCAGGGGAAGATAGTCTAGGGGATCCCATATGCTGCAGTCTTTGAGCATGGGAACTAACTTATGTAATTTTTCCTTTTGTGATGTTACATTGGGTTCTTCCCTAGTTGTCTTTAAGGGAAAAAGGACAGGTCTCTGCCTCCAACAAAGAGCATAGTCTAGTTCCTCTTGAGAAACCAGGCTTTTATCATTTACATATTGAATCAAAGGCTGACACATTACATCTTCATTCGACCCAAACTTTGGTCAGAAGATTGAGGGTTTGAAGATGGGTCTCTTGAGTCCAAATAAAACAGCAATATTTTATCATTTGTTGCTTTTTCTTATATTTAGTCCTCTCATTATTTTTCCAGTATTTTAACATGAGACCTAGGGGACTATCAGGGGGAATATCTTTATTGGTATTTTTATCCTTTTTACTCCCTGTCTTGCTTGGGGTGTTTCCCATGTTGGGTCCTAGTTAGGCTGAATCCCTCGTACTAGAGATTTCTTGCTTAGTCTTCTCGGGAGGCTTGTTAAGGCTCAATCCCTCATACTAGAGATTTCTTGCCTATCTTTTAGCCCCACCTGCTGGAGGATCCTTGCACCCTTCTTTTGTTTCATCCACTCTGGCCACTTCCTTTATGGGAGTTTAGGCCCCTCTTGGTATTGGCGTGCCAGTTTGAACCCCATGGCAGGATCTGCCCTAAGCGGTATGAGGTGACCATGGAACCGCAGATAGGACCCACTCACTCCACACAGCAGTGGTGCTTAGTACCATTCACACAAGCAGCACTGCAAGCAGTAGTCTTTGTGATCATTTAAACACACTTTTAACCTGCAGAATATCTTGACCACCAAGGAAATACTTTGTCACCCCTGTGACATCGCTTAACTTGGTCTGTGAACAGAGTTACCTGATTGCTGCGGTATGTGAGAATCCTTTCCCCAAGCTATCAGCCTGTTTCCTTCTGGGTTGTTGAGAGTCCGAGTTTATTTGTTGCACTGGGTGGTTCCCCATCTCTCACCCTGAGGTCACCACAATGAGGCAGTGGGACGTGTCTCCCCACGAGAAGTGAATGGAGACCCGTTCCCTGGAGGAGAATGGGAATCCTGGGCAGGCCCCCAAAATTGTTGGAAGTAAATGCTCGGTGCCACAAAGTGAAAATAGCATTCAGACAAAAGTTTTCTCAACAAGACAATTTACTTCTGTAGAAGGGTGAGTCTCGTGGATAGAGCAATGGAGAGAGCACACCATACAAGGGAGGGGAAGAGAGTCTTATCCTTAATGCAGCTAGTCCCTACTGCTGTGTCTTTCCCCTATTGAGTAGGGTTAGACCACACAGTCTAAGGTAATTCGGGTTGGCTATTTTAAAGAGAGCAGGGGTACAAGCTGAAATGGCGGGGTGAGTAGTTTTGGTGGGAAGGATGGTTACAAAACGGGTGACTAAGGATGACTGAGGACAGAGCAGGTGACTAAGGACAGAACAGGTGACTATAAGGATGAGTAAAGACAGAGCAGGTGACTAAGGACAGAGAGGGTGATAGAGATTAGGAGGCGGTTGTTTACTGAAACGAGGGACAAAGAGATGTAAAGAACGAGGAAGTTAAACTTTAAAATGAGGAACAAAGAACAGGGAAGCTGAACGTACTGACATATTGGTTCTTTAAAGAGAAATTTACTGTATCCTACAAGGCCTTAGTGCAGAGCAAGTTGCATTACTTCTGTGGTATGGCAAATAGTCCTAAAATAAGCAGATATAAAATGAACAAAATCATACAGCATGTTTTCTATTAGGAATACAAAGGGAAAGCAAACATAACATGTCTAGTCCTTAGTAAAACCTGGGTAACAAAAGAGAAGAGTGAAAAAGGGCAGCACATCATTGTGGTATATGTTTCTTATATATGTTCCTTATATACGTTTCTTAACTTCCTCGTTCTTTACGTCTTTTTGTCCCTAGTTTCAATAAACAGCCCCCTCCTAACCTCTATCACCTGCTCTGTCCTTAGTCACCTGCTCTGTCTTTACTCATCCTTATAGTCACCTGTTCCGTCCTTAGGCATCCTTAGTCACCTGTTTTGTAACCATCCTTCCCACCAAAACTACTCACCCCGCCATTCCAGCTCATACCCCTGCTCTCTTTAAAGTAGCCAACTGGAATTACCTTAGACTGTGTGGTCTAACCCTACTCAATAGGGGAAAGACACAGCAGTAGGGACTAGCTGCATTAAGGATAAGACTCTCTTCCCCTCCCTTGTCTGGTGTGCTCTCTCCATTGCTCTATCCAAGAGACTCACCCTTCTATAGAAGTAAATTGTCTTGTTGAGAGAACTTTTGTCTGAATGCTATTTTCACTTTGTGGCACCGAACATTTACTTCCAACAATTTTGGGGGCCTGCCCGAGATTCCCATTCTTCTCCAGGGAATGGGTCTCCATTCACTTCTCGTGGGGAAGAGCTTCACATACACCTTTATTTTTTATTTTCATTAATGTCACTAATTCACATTATAAAATGATGGTAAAACATTTACATAAGTGCTGGACTGCAGTTCAATGTATTTTTAAGTGAAGAAACAAAGTTACCATCTAAACTAAATTTTGTTCCTTTTGACCTAAGAAGAGAAATATCTACTTAAAGCAATCTTTCATTTTATAGGTGAATGAAATGCTAATCACAAATAATTCTCATATAATCAGTAAAGAAATCACTTATAGAGCCCTATAAGCTGACATTTTGTCCAGCTTAAGCTCCTGTTTGTACTTAAAATATTAAAATTATAAATCTTGAAAATAATTCTAACTGGAGGATCCTGCTTGTTTGCAGTCTCTGCAAAACAGTTTCAATACAGTATATTTCAACTTCCTTTCAAGACGTAGACTATATTTCTGTTGTTGAAGCAATTAGGTGCATATTTTACCTACAACAATCAATAAGTAGACAGTCTGTTTCTTATACACTTCTTCCACCATAGCCAGGTGTTAGACAAACACAAGTCATTCAGGCATTTTTAAAAGACCCTTCTTTCTGTTGCTATGTCCTCTAATTTCTGATTTCTGCCTGGGGGAGCTTACAGCAAGTATAACTCTCTTTTGTGGTGGCTAGGGAAGCTAAAAAAAATAGTTTTGCAAAACATAAAATAAAACACCTTTTTTATAAAAGCAAGGTGAAAAGTTCAAACATCCAGCTTCATTGGCAAATTGTGATTTGGCTCCATGAAAGTAAGTTTACTCCCTGATTCAGTGAGAAGATACATACTGATTCTTAGTAACTGCTTTGCCTGTGGTATGTGTGATAATCACATTATGTAGACCCTTAATCTGCTTTGGGGTCTATTTGATGTCAGTGACTCAGTTATCTTTATGGGTGGGGCAGATCTCAGTTTTACCTTTTAAAGTTACTTAAAGAGAACAAGCATAACAATATGTATTAGTTTTCTATTGTTGCCATAACAAACTAGTACAATGTTAGTGGCTTAAAACAACACTAAATTATATTACACTTCTGGCAGTCCTACACAGTCTTACTAGTCTCAAATCAAGAGATCAGCAGGGTTGCATTCCTTTCTGGAGGCTTTTAGGAGGATTGGTTTCATCAACTTTCCAATTTCTAGAGGCGACCCACATTTCCTGGCTATGACCCCCTTTCTGCATCTTTAAAACCAGCAAAATTCATCCTCTGACAACCTTTTGTTATATATCTCTCTGATTGCAGCTGGGAAAAAGTTTCCATTTTTAAGAACTCGTATATTTAGACTGGGCCCACGTGAGTAATCGAGGATAATCTCCGCATTTAAAGATCCTTTACCTATGGCCAACTGTGGTGGCTCTGCCTGTAATCCCAGCATTTTGGGAGGTCGAGGCGGGAGGCTTGCTTGAGGCCAGGAGTTTGACACCAGCCTGAGCAACATAGTGAGACCTCATTTCTACAACAAATAAAAAAAATTATCCAGTATCCGGGCATAGTGGCCTACACCTCTAGTCCAAGCTACTTGAGCACTGAGGTGGGAGAATCACTTGAGCCCAGGAGGTCGAGGCTACAGCGAGCCAAGATCATACCACTGCAGTCTAGCCTGGGTGACAGAGTGAGATCTTATATCAAAAAAAAAAAAATTCTTCACCTGAATAACATCAACCAAGTCCCTTTGGCCAGGAGAGGTAACATATTAGGATATGAACAACTTTTCTTGAGGGGAGGAAGGGGTGGCATAATTCTGTCTACTATAGAATAGGACAGCAATATACAGAGCAAGTTAAATGTGCAAATTTATTTTTGGTAGAATTTTTTTCTCCAAATAAATGAGTTTCTTTCAGCTCTTTCCCTGAAAGGTATTTTGATTTTCATTATATTTCATTCTTTTGATTATTTTCACTTAATAGATGTGAAAACCGAAGTTCATAAAATTATCAAAAGTCATGCTTCAAGTTGTAGGAGGAGCCAAAGGCTGCATCAGGTGTTGGGTTCGAAGAGTGTTTCCTCCAGTGACCCATTGTTCTCCAAATTGTTCACAAGAGAACAGACAAAAAAGGGATGTCCTAGAAAATCATAGGCCAGTCTCTCAACCAGAAAACTTCTGGGAATGCTATTTTTAAAGTCCTTAACAGATTTTTCTTACTGAAAGTCATAACAAATGTTTCCTCTAGAAAAAAATGTTTTTATTGAAGTATATTTGACAATTGAAAATTGTATATATTTAAGAAGTATAATTTGATGATTTGATATACATATTCATTGTGACATAATTGCAACAGCCAAGATAATTAACATATCCATTCCTTGAGTTATCATTTTTGTTTCTTTTTGTTGTGAGAACACTTAAGAGCTAACCTCTTCGCAAATTTCATTTATACAGTAAGTTGTTAATTATAGTCACATTGATATACATTAAATCTCCATAACTTATTCCTATTACACCGAAACTTTATACTCCTTAACAGGATCTTGCTGTTTCCCCATCTCTCCAGCACCTAGCAAACACTCTTCTTTCTGCTTCTATGAGTTTGATTCTTTTAGATCCCACATAGGAGATCATGAAGCATTTGTTTTTCTGTGCCTGGATTATTTATACATGGTTTATCCACGTCGTTACAGATAACTGGTTTTTACATTTTTTTACAATGTGGAATAATATTCTGAAAAAAATATTTATAAAAGCTGTGCAACATTCCATTATGTATTTATACTACATTTTCTTTATTCAGTCACCCATTGATGGACACAGGTTGTTTGCACATATTGGCTACTGTGAATAGAGCTGCAATGAACATGGGGGTGCAGATCTCTTGAAAATCTTGATTTAATTTTGTTTTTATATATACCTAGAAGTGAGACTTCTGGGTCGTAGGGTAATTCTATTTTTAATTTTTTTAGAAAGCCACATACTGTTTTCCATAATGTTTGTACATTCCCAGCAACATTACCCAAGGGTTCCCTTTCTTCCAGATCTCTCTGATTATAGCCACTCTAACAGATGTGAGGTGATAGCTCATTGATATTTTGATTGGTTATCCCTGATAATTAGTGATACCTTCTCATATACTTGTAGGTACCTGCCATTTGTATGCTTCTTTTGAGAAATCTCTATTTGGGTCTCTTGCCCATTTTTTGACAGGGTTGTTTTTTTGCTATTGATTTTTATGAGTTTGGTTTCATTTTGTTTACTCCCCCCCCCCAGGTTTATTAAAGTGTACTTGACAAATATAAATGATATATTTTTACAGTGTACAAAATGATATTTTGATGCTCATATACATTCGAAATGATTGCCACAATCAAGTTAGTTAACATTCCCATCATCTCATAGTTAACTTTTTTGTGTATTTGGTTAGAACATCTCAGTTCTACTCTCTGAGCAAATTTCAAGTATAAAATACATTTTTATTAACTATGGTTATCATGCTGCACAATAAATCTTCAGATCTTATTCCTCCTGTGTAACTGAAACTATGTCTTTTAACCAACATCTCCCCATTCTGCCCCCTGTCCTCAGCTCCCGGCAACTACAGTTCTACTCTCTGTCTCTATTTGTTTGACTGTTTTGGATCATGCAGTATCTGTCCTTTAGTGCCTGGCTTATTTCACTTAGCACAATGTCCTTCAGGTTCATCATTGTTGTTGCAAATTACAGGTTTTCCTTCTTTTCATAAGGCTGAAAAATATTCTAATATTCAGTATTCTATTGTGTATGTATATATATACATAATATATTTTTTATTCATTTATCTGATGATAGACACAGATTGATTTCTTGTCTTGGCTATCATGAATAATGTTTCAGTAAACATAGGAGTGAGATATGTTTTCAACATACTACTCTCATTTCCTTTGGATATATGTTGGATATTAACCCCTTTCCAGTATATGTACAGTTTGCAAATATTTTCTCCATTCCATAGATTGCCTTCACATGCTGTTGATTGTTTCTTTTGCTGTGCAGAAGCCTTTTCATTTGAAGGAATTCCATTTGTCTAGTTTTGCTTTTGTAAAATGATACCCAAAGTTCTGTACTTTGGGTATCATTTCAAAATAATATCATTGCCCAAATTTATGATTTGCCCAAACATAAAAGCTTTTTCCTAAGTTTTCTTCTAATAATTTATATTTTCAGGTCTTACTTTTTAAGTTTACTATTTTGAGTTTATTTTTGTATATGGTGTGAGATAATGGTCCAATTTTATTGGTTGTGTTTGGATATCCAGATTTTCCAACATCATTTATTGAAGAAATTATCCTTTCTCCATTTTCTGTTCTTGGCACTCCTGTTGAAAATTGGTTTATCATAAATATGTTGATTTATTTCTGGTCTGTATTCTATTCCACTGGTCTTCATGTGTATTTTATGCTAATACCATACTATATTGATTACTATAGCTTTGTAGTACAGTTTGAAATTAGAAAATGTGATGCCTCTAGTGTTGTTCTTACTGTTCAATTGTTTTGGCTGCATGGTGTCTTTTGTGCTTCTACATGAATTTTAGGACTGTTTTTCTGTATTTCTATACATAGAGAATGCCATTAGGATTTTGACAGGGATTGTAATGAATATGTCCATAACTATGGTTAGTACAGCCATGTTGATAGTATTAATTCTTCAAATCCCATGGAACAAGGGATTTCTTTCCATTTATATGTGCCTTCTTCAATTTCTTTTATCAATGTTTCATAAATTTCAGTTTAGAAGTCTTTCACTTTGTTGGCTACATTTACACTTGAATATCTTATTATTTTGTTTCTATTATGAATATTTCCTTAATTTTTCTGGATAATTCATTATTAGTATATAGAAATGAAACTGATTATTGTATATTAATCTCATTATACAACAGTTTCATATCTATATACTAATAATAAATTACCTAAATACATTAAATTTCCCTATACACTATGTATTAAACTTCACTGAATTTGATGATTATTTCTAACAGTTTTGTTCTTGAGCCCTTAGGATTTTATATATATATATATATATGATTATGCCATCTGCAAACAGAGATAATTTTGCCTATTTGTTTCCAATTTGGATGCCCTCTATTTCTTTTGCTTGTCTAATTTCTCTGGCTAAGACTTCCAGAACTATGTTGAAAAGAAGTTGTGAGAGTGAGCATTCTTGCCTTATACCAGATCTTAGAGGGAAAGCTTTCAGGTTTTCCCCATTGATTATGATGTTAGCTGCAGGCTTTTCATATATGTTTCTTACATTAAGCTGCATTATTTCTCTACCTATTTTGTTGCAAGCTTCAATTACAAATGGGTGTTGAACTTTGCCAAATGCATTTCTCAGTCTGTTGAGATGACCATAAATGCTTTTCTTTTTATTTTGGTAAACTGTTGTATAATGCTGATTAATTTGCTTATATTGGATCATCCTTGAATCTCTAGAAAAAAATCCCACTTGTCATGGCATATGATCCTTTTAATGGGCTTTTAATTTGGTTTGCTAGTATGTTATTAAAATCCTTAAATCCTTAATATAAATATCAATATAAGATAAATATAAATATAATATATATTTATAAATATGTAATCCTTAAATCCTTAATATAAATATAAAATCCTTAAAAATAAGGGTTTCTAAGTCTATGTGCATCAGGGATATGGACTTGTACTTTTCTTGTAGGATTTGCATGGTTATGTTATCAGAGTGATGCTGGCCCCATAAAATGAGTTTGGAAGAATTATTTTTGGAAGAGATTAAAAAGGATTAGTTTCAATTCTTTTTTGAATGTTTGATAGAATTCAAACATGAAGCCATAAGATCCTGGGGCTTTCCTTATTGGAAGATATTTTTACTGATTCAATCTCCTTATTTGTTATTGGCCTCTCAGACTTTGTTTCTTACTGATTCAATTTTTGTAGGTTGTAAGTTTCTAAGGATTTATCCATTCATTTTAGGTTATTTTAGTTTGTTAGTGTATAATTGTCATTTATAGTTCTTTTTGATCTTTATTTATTCCTGAGGTATCCATTGTAATGTCTCCTTTTTCAAATCTGATTTTATTTATTTGAGTCTTTTCTCTTTTTTTCATAGTCTATCCTAAGGGTTTATTGATTTTATTTATCTTTGAAAAACCCAATCTTAGTTTTGCTATGTTTTTCCCATTTTTTTGTTCTCTGATTTGCTTCTGCTAATCTTTATTAATTTTTATTATGTTAATTTAGGGTTTAGTTTGTTCTTTTTCTCCACTGATTATTTAAAGTATAAAATTGTTTATTTGTGGTCTTTCCTATTTTTAATGTAGGTGTTTATCATTATAACATAGTCTCTTATTACTGCTTTTGCTGTATCTCACAAGTTTTGGTAAGCTGTGTTTTATTATTCAGATTTTGAGATACTTTTAAATTTTCTTCAGTTTCCACTTTGACCTAATGGTGTGTTGTTTAGTTCCTACATTTTTGTGAATTTTTCCAATTTCTTCCTGTTTTTAAACTCTAGTTTCATTCCATCATGGTTAGAAAAGACACCTGTAATGATTTTGATCTTCTTAAATGTATTGAGGCATGTTTTGTGACCTAACATATGATCTATCCTGGAGAATGTTCCATGTGCACTTGAGAAGAATGTGTATTTTGCTGCTAGGTTAGAAGTTTTGTTATTTGGTATGTATTATTCAAGTCATAAATTTGTTTACTTTCTGTCTGGATGTTGTGTTCATTATCAAAAGTGGGATATTGAAATCTCAATATTATATTATTGTTTGTTTCTCCTCAGTGTTTGCATTATATGCTTAAATGATGATATTGGGTTCATTTATATTTACTTTTTTTTTTTTTTTTTGAGACAGAGTCTCGTTCTGTAGCCCAGGCTGGAGTGCAGTGGTGCAATCTCAGCTCACTGCAACCTCCGCCTCCCGGTTCCCAGTTCAAACAATTCTCCTGCCTCAGCTTCCAGAGTAGCTGGGGTTACAGGCACATGCCACCATGCCCAGCTAATTTTTGTATTTTAGTAGAGACAGGGTTTCACCATGTTGGCCAGGCTGGTCTTGAACTCCTCACCTTGTGATCTGCCTGCCTTAGCCTCCCAAAGTGCTGGGTATATTTACATTTGTTATATCTCTCTGTTGAATTGATCCTTTTATTATTGTATAATGACTTTCTTTTTCTCTGGAGACAGAATTAGACTTAAAGTCTATCCATGCCTTCTTTCTTTTAGTTATCATTTACAGGAAATACCTTTTCCATCCTCTCACTTTTAGCCTTTGTATGTCTTTGATTCTAAAGTAAGACTCTTATAGACAGAAAGTCACTTGATCCTCTTTTTTTTCCATCCATTCAGCTATTCTATATTTTTTGATTGGTGAGTTTAATCCATTTGTATTTAAGGTAATTATTTGCCATTTTGTTAATTGTTTTGGGTTTTGTTTTTTTGCAGTTGCTTCATTCCTCTCTTCTGCTTTTGTCTCCTTCCTTTGTTATTGTGTGTGTGTGTGTGTGTGTGCGCATGTGTATGTATGTATGTATTTATGTGTTTTACTATTTTTCTTTTCTCTTTATCCTTTGTATACTTATTACAGGTTTTTGGTTTTTTTGGTTAGCTTGAGGCTTGTATAAAATATCTTGTAGTTGTAATCTTCTATTTTGAGTTGAAAACAGATTCAGTTGCATACAAAAACACTACTCTTATACTCCCCAAACCTCCAACGCTTTGTGTTCTTAAAGGCAGGGATTGCTTTCTTTTATATTGTGTATCCATTAACAAATTTTTATTTATGTTTGTACCCCCTTATCTGTTGGGGATATGTTCAAAGACCCATAGTAGATGCCTGAAACCATGAATAGTTCTGAACTCTATATATACTATGTTTTTCGTATACATATATACCTATAATAAAATTTATAAATTAGACACAGTAAATGATTAACAACAATAACTAATAACAAAGTACAGCAGTTATAATGATATGCTACAAAAAAGTTATGTGAATGTGGTCTCTCTATTTCTCTCTTTCTCAAAATATTTTATTATACTATACCCACCTTTCTTCTTCTCGTGATCTGTTAATCTGATTATCAAGGCAGCTAATTAATGACTAATGGACAGGTAGCCTATATGGCATGGATACACTAATCAAATGGATGATTTACATTTTGGGCAATATGGAGTAGGATGGCATGTGATTTCATCATGCTAAACAGAAGAGCGTGCAAATTAAAATTTATGAATTGTGTATTTCTGGAATTTCCCATTTAGTATTTTCAGACTGTGATTGACTGTGGGTAACTGAAACCGTGGATAGCAAAACTGCAGATAAAGGGAGACTACTGTATTACCTTTTATATAAGGATTAAAAGTAATTTACACACCTTTATAGAGTTACATTAATCTGTATATGTTTATATATTTACCTTTGCTTGTGAGATTTATGCTCTCATATTACTTTTTAGAGCATTTTTGTTTAAATTTGTAGAACTCTTCTAATCATTTGTTGTAAGACAGATCTAGTGGTGACAGTTTTTATTTGTCTGGGAAAGAGTTTATCTCTTCTTAATGTTTAAATGATAATATTGCTGAATATAGTGTTCTAGGTTGGCAGTTATTTTTTTCTTTCAGTACTTTGAATGTATCATCTTACTCTCTCCTGGCCTATCAGGTTTCAGCTAAGAAATCTGCTGATAGTCTTATGAGGGCTCCCTTATAAATGTCAAATTGCTTTCTCCTCCTCTTTCAAAATTCTGTTTGTCCTTGACTTTAGACAATTTGATTATGATGTTTGGGTGAAGACCTCATGATATTCAGCCTGTTTGGGGTTCCTTGGGCATCATGAATATGAATGTTCATTTCCCTCACCAGATTTGGGAAGTTTTCCATAATCATTTCCTTTTATTTTCTTTTTTTTTCTTTCTTTTTTTTTTTTTTTTTTGAGATGGAGTCTTGCTCTGTCACCCAGGCTGTAGTGCAGTGGTGTGATCTTAGTTCAGTGCAACCTCTGCCTCCCAGTTTCAAGTGATTCTCATGCCTCAGCCTGCTGAGTAGCTGGGATTAAAAGTGTGTACCACTAGGCCTGCCTAATTTTTGTACTTTTAGTAGAGATGGGTTTTCACTGTTGGCCAGGCTGCTCTTGAACTCCTGACCTCAAGTGATCTGCCCACCTCAGCCTTCCAAAGTGCTGGGATTACAGGCATGAGTCACCATGCTTGGCCTAGTTATTTCTTTTACATAAGCTGACTGGCCCTTTATCTTTCTCTGTTACTTCTTAGACTCCCATAATGAATATATTTATTCACTTGATAGTGTCCCTAAGTCCCATAGGCTTTTTTCACTCTTTCATTCTTTTCTCTCTGTTCTCCTCTGACTGGGTGATTTCATATGACTTGTCTTTGAGTTTGCAGATTTTTTTCTTCTGCTTGATTGAGTCTACTGTTGACGCTGTCTATGGCACTTTTTCATATTATTCATTGTAAACTTCAGCTCCAGAATTTCTGATTGGTTCTTTTTTGTAATTTTCAAGTCTTTATTGAGGCTTTTGTTTTATTTATATATTATTTTTCTAATTTCATTGAGCTGTGTTCTCTTGTAGCTCACTGAGAAACCTTAAAATAATTATTTTGAATTCTTTATCAGGAGATTCTTAGGTCTCCATTTTTGGGGGATCATTTAGTTGAAAATTATGTGTTCCATAGGTGTCATTTTTTTTGATTAAAAAAATTTTATTTTAGCCTTGCAATGATATCTGTACATTTGAAAGAACATTCACCTCTTCCAGACTTTATACACTGGTGTCATTATGGAAAGACCTTTACCTACACATGGGTGTTGGAGTGCCAGCTGGTTGGGATATGGCAGCAAATGGGGGCACAATGGTAGCTCTGGCTGCAGAGACAGTGCTGAGTCATTGTCTCTGTGGAGCTCCATCAGCTGAGGTCAGCACTGGTAATAACTGTAGGGGTCCTTGGAGGCCAAGTGTGCAGGTGTCCATGGTGGTGGTGAGAGCTCCTGGGGTCCTCAGTGGCAAAGACTGCTGTGGTCCTCCTGATTTCTTTGTTCCCCAGGGTGGGATGTCATGGCCAAGTAGATTTCCCAAGGTGCTGGGTCTGGCTCATGGGTACATTCACTGAGTGAGTAACATTTCTGTCCAAGGTGTGGGTGTACATAGAGTGGGCATAGAGCTGGGGTCTGGGACATGCATGTAGTTTTGGGGAAGAGGTTGGTAGCTCTATCTTTAGAAAGTGGGGATGGATTACAGTGGTGGCTCTGACTCTGATGGGAGGGCAATGTACAGCAGAGACTCCGTTCCTGAAGGGGGAAGCAGTACTCAGCAGGCTTCAGCCCCAGTGGGCTGCAGCAGCACAGACAGGTCATCAGCTAGACTCAGTATCAGTGAAGACTGGTAATTCCCAGTGGCAAAATCTGTGGGAGTCCATGACAGTTTCAAGGGTTCTATGGCTCTTCTGCTCTACTTTTCATCTGTGGTAGGGGGTTGAGGGGAAGACAAACCAAAGGAATCCCCCTTGGTGCTGAGCTGTGCTGGATGGAGCTATGAGGTAGCACAGATAAAAGTGTTTTGTACACTTTTCTATGCAGCCACCTTCAGTTTTTGTTCTCCAAAGGGCTTCAGCAGTTTCTTTACCATATTCCAAGCCATCACAGAGCTATATTTGTCATTATATAGTTGTTTGTTTATTGTTTTTGTGGGAGGGATGGGTGTTGTGACTTACTAGTATTCCATCTTGCTTATATAATTCACTTCCCTCTGACTTTAAAACAATAAATAAAATATGCAGACAAGCATGGGCAGAGTTACTATTCAAATAAAAACTTAGACCTAACAATTGAATCTGGAAATTTTAACCATCTGTATGTTATTATAGGGCTGCCTACCAATTCAGGAAAAGATGATGAATAGTTTACATAAATGATTGTATTTCTCTGATGGCCAGTGATGAGGAGCATTTCTTCATGTGTTTTTTGGCTGCATAAATGTCTTCTTTTGAGAAGTGTCTGTTCATGTCCTCTGCCCACTTTTTGATGGGGTTGTTTGTTTTTTTCTTGTAAATTTGTTTGAGTTCATTGTAGATTCTGGATATTAGCCCTTTGTCAGATGAGTAGGTTGCAAAAATTTTCTCCCATTGTGTAGGTTGCCTGTTCACTCTGATGATAGTTTCTTTTGCTGTGCAGAAGCTCTTTAGTTTAATGAGATCCCATTTGTCGATTTTGGCTTTTGTTGCCATTGCTTTTGGTGTTTTAGACATGAAGTCCTTGCCCACGCCTCAAAACCACAGTGAGATACCATCTCACACCAGTTAGAATGGCCATCATTAAAAAATCAGGAAACAACAGGTGCTGGAGAGGATGTGGAGAAATAGGAACACTTTTACACTGTTGGTGGGACTGTAAACTAGTTCAACCATTGTGGAAGTCAGTGTGGCGATTCCTCAGGGATCTAGAACTAGAAATACCATTTGACCCAGCCATCCCATTACTGGGTATATACCCAAAGGACTATAAATCATGCTGCTATAAAGACACATGCACACGTATGTTTATTGCGGCACTATTCACAATAGCAAAGACTTGGAACCAACCCAAATGTCTAACAACGATAGACTGGATTAAGAAAATGTGGCACATATACACCATGGAATACTATGCAGCCATAAAAAATGATGAGTTCGTGTCCTTTGTAGGGACATGGATGAAACTGGAAAACATCATTCTCAGTAAACTATCGCAAGGACAGAAAACCAAACACCGCATGTTCTCACTCATAGGTGGGAATTGAACAATGAGAACTCATGGACACAGGAAGGGGAACATCACGCTCCGGGGACTGTTGTGGGGTGGGGGGAGGGGGGAGGGACAGCATTAGGAGATACACCTAATGCTAAATGACGAGTTAATGGGTGCAGGAAATCAACATGGCACATGGATACATATGTAACAAACCTGCACATTGTGCACATGTACCCTAAAACCCTAAAGTATAATAAAAAAAAAAAAAAAAAAAATGATTGTAAAGACTAATGTTTCCTGCATGTTCTCACTTATAAGTAGAAGCTAAACAGTGAGTATACATGGACACATAGAATGGAATAACAGACACTGAAGACTCCAGAAGGTAAAAATGAAGTGAGGGATTAAATACTGTTGAGTACAGTGTACATAATTCAGGTGATGGGTGCACTAAAAACCCAGAGTTCACCACTACACGATATATCCATGTATCACAACTTCACTTGAACTCTTAATCAAAAGAAGGACTAATGGTTTTCAAACTTTGCCATGCATCAGAATTATCTGGAAGGTTTGTTAAAATGCAAATTCCCATGCCCTCCCTCCAGAATTATTTAGTCTGCATTTCTAAAATAGTCTCCGGTGATCCTGAAGCTCCTAGTTGAGGACCACACTTTAAGAACAAATAATAAAACCCTTTAATTTTTATATACAAATAGATATTTTAAGGATGGAAACCAGATGCTCTTGATTGACCTATCTGTCAGGCTACTATTCTCCTTTCCCTTTTCAGGTTGAGACACTCTTATTATCCTAGATGTAAGGCCAGACGTGGAAGGGAAAAGGAAAAGAAATATTTATGCCTGCCACTCTTTTTAGGTAGAAAAAATGAAAGAGCAAAGAAAAGAGGGTTTAATATCAGCTTATCTAAGACCTATTTGGAGAACCTTAGCACTTTATACTAAAAGAAACTTATTGACATCTGTTCCTCAAATAATTTTTCCATCAATTTTATGAAGATAATAATATGTGATTCAAGTGTGCAGCAAACATTGAGAACAAGTGTACTAGGAATTCTCTGTGGTACAGGAATATTCATTTTCACCATCAGTATCTTCGACTTTAAAGCCTAAGTGTGATTTTTGTGTTTGTCCCTCCGGGGCTGTATCATGAACCCTGGTGGTGATCTTCATGAGCAGTTCTTCAAACTGACCGGAGTTGTGTCTCTGCGAATCTTTGTTATTGGCGTTTTGCTCTATTTGTTTGTCTAGACTGCTGTAATAACATACCATAAATTATGTAGCTTGTAAATAACAGAAATTTATGTCTCACAGTTCAGAAGACTAGGAAGTCTAAGATCAGAGCACCAGCATGGTTGGGTTCTGATGAGGGCTATCTTCCAGGTTGCGGACTGTTGACTTCTCATGTGGTAAAAAGGATAAACAAGATCTCTCAGCCTCTTTTGTAAGGACACTAATCCCATCGTAAGGGTTCTGCCCTCATGAGCTAGTTACCTCTGAAAGGCAGCATGTTTTAATACCATCATCTTAGGAGTTAGGTTTCAACCTACGAATTTTGGGGCAAAATATTCAGACCATAGTACCTTTTAAGTTGAAAGTTGATCCTAATTCACAGTGGTTTTGGCTCAGACACTGTCAGCCATTCTGGATTAGATCCTACTTGGTGCTCTGGATCACACCTCAGTTAAGCTATTGCCACATTATAGACCTTCCTCTCCCCCAAATAGTTTTGCTTCTGACTTTTGGAATAGTGTCTGGAAAATCACACCCCCCATCTTTTCTAAGTATGATCTATGTGAAAGTCTTAGTTGAAATGTTGTTATTTTAGCCAAGTTGGTTAATACTGAAAGGTGTTACTAAGGCTATACATTAATAGAACTTCTGACAGTAGCTGCCATTGGGTGAGCTTAGATTAAATAGTAATTGTGATTGAAAAGGAATGCAATTAATTTGAGTGGTTCTGGCTCTCATTAAAAGGTGTCATGATTCAAGGAATTATGATAGACAACCCTCAAAGTTATACAGTTTTTATTAAACCACAAGCACAGTGGATTCAACTTTGGAATGATGTTCTTTTCTCAGGGACCTTCTTGAATTATCAACATTTTGTATATATGTAATATATAACAACTGTGTGGCTAGTCCACACCTGGATTTCTAGCCATTAGACTGGCTAACCAGAACACTTGGCATTCTAAGGTTTCTTTATGAGGCGTTCAAAGGCCTTTGCCTAAAACCATTTGTCTGATAAATGGAAATTAAAATATAGGAAACCTAATGGTCATTTTGACAATTTAGCTCTAGTTATTTATTCACTACAAAAATGGCAAAAATGCGGTTTTAATGAAGAAACTTACATACATTATTCATTATTTTTATTTTAAAACTGACCTGGGTATAAAACAGATTGTTGCATTTTCTGATGTGATTTTTAACAAGAGCAGAGTAGCAGACGATTTGAACATAACTGTAGAACACTGCACGATTGAATGAGTGAAATGCCATACAATTTTCAGTACTAAGTAGAATTCTTACTACCCATTAAATTGAAAAATGAGAGAAGCCAGACTTCTGCTGCCACCCACTTTGGTAAGGAGTCCAGTTTTCTTGGTACAAAAATAAAATGGCTACTCCACTCTCTTGAGCAATATCTTTGAAATATTACTAACCTCCATGGCAGAGGTTGCTTAGTCTGCAAATTTATTGGCTAGCAAACCGTTATTATTGCTAATAACCCTTATTCACATTATCCAGAGAACTGCTTCTTCTACCATTCTTTAACAAATGGAATGTAGCATAGTAGGTGTACTGAGCCCTATTAAATTTTACACATCATTAGTCCCTACCTCCCTTAAAGCTTCAGCTTATATTTTTTCTTTTCCATTTTCCCCACAAAGACTTTTTTTGTCCGCTAAGGAAACATATTGAGTGAGATCTCATGCAGATTAGTATAATTCTCTTGTGTAATTTTGTTTAAAAAATAGTTAAAGGGCTATGGGAAAATGTGGTGACTTTGATAAAAATATTTTAAAAGTACAAATAATGTGTTTTGACCGTGTGAATGCTGTCACATTTACTGTGTAGTATGTAATTTAAAACAACCACCACCAAAATTTTTTTTAGTTTGACTCTCTTGATTCATCACGATTACATCACAACAAACTCTTTTCAGCAGGATCAATTTTTAAGGTTGAGTTTATTATAAAAATATTTACTTATAATCCTCCATTCATTAATTGTTTTATGGTCTGATATGGTTTGGCTCTGTGTCCCCACCCAAATCTCATCTCAAATTGTAATCCCCACGTGTTGAAGGAGGAACCTGGTGGTAGGTGATTGGATCATGGGGGCAGTTTTTCCCGTGCTATTCTCTGACAGTGAGTTCGTTCTCACAAGATCTGATGGTTTAAAAGTGTTTTGCAGTTTGCCCCTCACTCTCTCTCTCTCTCCTGCCACTATGTAAGATGTGCCTTGCTCCTCCTTTGCCTTCCACAATGATTGCTAATTTTCTCAAGGCCTTCCCAGCCATGCAGAACTATGAATTCAATGAAACCTCTTTTCTTCATAAATTATACAGTCTCTGGTAGTTCTTTAGAGCAGTGTGAAAATGGACTAATACATGGTAATATATTTAATTTTTGGTATGCAATGATTTGGAATTTTCCACCAGAGTTTTTGCTGAATTAGGTAAAAGGTATTTTCAGAGAACAGCATACAAACTAAAAGTAAGCCTTGTTTCCAGCTGCTAAAAATTGGCTGTTTCTTTTATAAGTTTTCAAAGGCAAAGGCAACATTTCAATCAGCAGTGAGTATTCTGCCTTTCACCAAATACCGTAAAAACAGATCTGCGAATTATTCATAATGATCTGTCATCAGTTCTTGCCAATCATGGTATTCATATGTTAGTGAACACCATTTATGTCTGAAGCCATAAGTAGGAATTTTTTTGAATCAAGACTTGAACTAGGACTTGAGATATGTGTTGTGAAGTCAAGCAGAACCAGCTCGATTTCTCAGCAGGACAGGACAATAAAATCTGTAAGTGTGCAGGCGAGGTGACATAGGATAAACAAATTGGATGTCTGATTGAATTATGTCTATGAAAATCAACCTTTGGTTGATTAAACAATAGTATAAGTTTTTTTGGAAATTTACAATGAATAATTCCTTAATGTAGCATTTATAAAGTCAGGTAGCTGGCCTAACATATAAAGAGCTAGGAAGTTATCACTGCCATACTTGCAGCAAGAAAGACCCTGAACATACTGAATATCAACAACTATTGGTAAATTAGTCAGACCATTGAAGTCATAGGGAAAACTCCTCCCCTCAAAACTAGGGAGCCAGGAAAAGGGAAAATTATACCTTATTGGGCACAGAAGCAATTGCTAGATCCTAAAGAGGAACCCACTAATTGTTAGGGATTGAACATAGACTAGCTTGAGAGAAAAAAACTTTCGGGGATCCAGGCTAATGAGGGCCACACATTTTTCTGAGTTTTACCTTCAGGAGCTCCACCAGGTTCTCAGGGAGATAAAATTGGAGAAGAATCCTTTCCATGCTTCAAGCAGGGGGAAGGATAATTTAACAATTTCAAAATAAGCTCAGAGCACTCTCTTCTCCTTGGCAAAAGATCTGTACTCCAGGGAAATTATTTTACCAGACTCCAACCATCTTGAGTTTTACCAAAATCTAATTGATCTGGAAGAAGGAAAATACCTAACTCTAGCTTTCTTTAGGCTTCCTGTCTCACCTAATGGAGTAGGAAAAGGAAAGGAAAACACTGGGAAGCACTTGTGAAGGTTACAGCTGAGGAACACAGGCTTAAAAAAGACTGAAACCTAATCATAGAAATATAGAAAACTTCCCACCTACCACCACATGAACAAGACTCCTGTTAAAAATAATAGGGGATTACAGTTGAAAGAACTGCTAACCTCAGACCTTATTTATAAGTAAATCTCTGGATAAACCTAAAGACAACCAAGGGACAACTAAAGACAACCTAAAGACAAACAAGAACACTGGATGGAAATTCTGAAAATGAAAAGGAAATACTAGACATCAAAGACACTTTAACAGAAATGAAGGATGTCTTGAATGTGCTCATCAGTGGAAAGAATTAGTGAGCTTAAAGAATCTGTGAACTTAAAAATATGTTAAAGCTGAAAAGCAAAGAGAAAAAGGAGTCAAAATAGGAAAAGAAGTGTAAATGGCTCTTGAGCTACAAAAATAATGATGTCTATCATGTGTATAATGGTGTATGCATGTGTGCACATGCTTGAGTTAACTTTTTAAAGAAAACTGGTATTCATGCAGTTTTGGAACTTGCTTCATTTATCCAATGTGCTTCTTTTTCAGAAAAATTTGATATGTCATTATATATTGCATTATTAAAGTCTGCCATTCCCCCACCTCTAGCTTTTTATGCTTCCAGGATTTCTCAATCAGTTCTCCCAACATTTCCCCTAATAACATCTAGGGCAACTGAGCAGCTTTCACGAACCCTCACACTCATCACATCCCATAAAAAGGGACCTTATTGCTAATAAGGTTCTCCCACTTTAGAAAAAAAGTAATGGTTTGCAAAGCAAATGTACTTGTTATTTTTTACTTTACATATGGGAGACATTGTAATCTAGTAAAGGAATGTCTCTGTGTAAGGTTTGTAGACAGAAATTATGAATCTGGAATGAAATGCCAAATACTAATGTGCAACTCCTGGGACATTCTGCTTTCCATATTTAGTTTCAGTGAATGCTGAATTTAGAAAAGATTTTCTAGAAATGAGTGAAAATGACAAAATAGCAGGCACATTGCAGATGCTTTGCATTAATGGTGAGAAAAAAATTGAAAACTGTTGAAATATGTAGAATATTCTAACTGCAATAACATTTGTAAGATATTTTCTTTAGGTTTCTCATTTTTCACAGTTGATACTTTTGTGGAAAGTTATAATGCATTTTTGGGAGGATATTAATTGTTTTATGGTCCAATATGGTTTGGCTCTGTGTCCTCACCCAAATTTCGTCTCAAATTGTAGTCTCCGTGTGTTGAGGGAGGGATCTGGTGGTAGGTGATTGAATCATGGGGACTGTTTTCCCCATGCTGTTAAATTTAAATTTCACTGGGATGTGGACTAATTGAGATAAACACTTAAATTTCACTAGGATGTGGACTAATTGAGATAAATCTTCAATAAATATTATTAATGGAAAAATCTGTTTAAAAAATGAATTAGCTTTTCCTGACTTAGTATTTTATGGCCAGATTTCCATTGATTACTTAGTTAATGGAATATTTGTTTAAAAATGTGGTTTTTGTTTCCTGTTCTCCTATTTTGAAGAGGATAAAGGATGTCTCACTTGGTAGAAATAATATTCACCCATTCCTTTCTCTTTTTGTCTGACAATCTGATTAAGAATATACCTAAAAAAGGAACCAGGAAGAAAGTGTGGAGGTCATTTTTTAAGGATGGAGAAAGAGAAAGGAAATATTAGGATAAGTGAAGTAACAGTGTTTCCATGATGAATGTTTTGGGAGAAAGAAGACGGAAAAAACAACGAAGCATTCTTTCAAAGGAAAAAAACTCAAATTTTCAGGTCATTTTTTGTTTCTGCCTTAATTATATGGTAACAGCATTTGATTCTTATTTCAGAAGAGTAAGCTTGCATATGGGAAAAAGAAGGGAGGCATCAGGTTACCAGAGTGTCCCACAGTTCTCTTTCTGCTATTTTTGCTATTACTATTCCTGCCTTGTTCTGCTTATAAACCTTGCCCTTCACTAGTGAGGAATATAAGCATAGTTGAGAAGAGACTATCTATCATGGCCCTGAAAATAACCACCTTTCCTGAGATAGTAAAATTTTATTTTAGAATAGTAGAATACAGTGCTAAATTGATCGCTGTGTACTGCTTCTTTGTTTCTTTTGTTATCTATATTTTAAAACATTTTTGGTCAAAATTTCTTATTTTCAAACTGTGTTTCTGTGACAACAGAAAATCTAAAAATAAAGCTCAATTTTAGATTTTTTTAAACCTATAAGCCTTAAAATACCTTGTAACTTACTTTTCATCACCCTCATATATTTTCTTCAGGGAAAATAACTTTCATATAAAGTTACAGCCATAGGCATGCTATTCATTAAAACTAACTGCTTGATCTCATGATTAACTTAAGAGAAACCTTAACACTGAGCTTTTGCTTATAATTATTTCTCTGTGCTGAGTTATTGAAATACAATTCCAAATTATATTTATTTATGTACATACACATACATGTGTGCATATATAGGCTACATATTTTATGTCAATATTTATGTATTGTATATAGGGCATAAAGAGTAACTCCATGTTTTATTAGTATTTTATTATTTTGCCTAGAAATTGTAAACCTTTATATCTCTCTGATATGCATTTACACCTCTGTCAATTTGAGTGGAGTTTTATAAAATTGATTGCCAATATTTTAAAATTTGTGAGCCTCTTTTACGTCTCTTTCATACTTTTTTCTGAGTTTTTTATATTAATTGGATGTTAAAAAGTATGCACTGTGCTAAAATATGTCACTCAAGTTTTTTTCTTTGGGGTAACTGACTCGGCATAATTCCTCATGGCATATTAAAAATACAGGGAAGCAACATTGAAGTAGTTTTGAAATCTACTGTAGCCTCCTAAAGACATGGAGGATATTACAGTTGTGTTTCCCTTTTGTTTGGCCTTTTCTAATATGAACACTTATATTTATTTTTTGGCTCTGTAATCTAAAGACTCTTTCTTACTTGGGTTTTGTAATAGTATTTATCTCAATGTAGATCATTATCCTGTGGGCAAAATTGTCGTTATACTGAGAGCCTGAGTTAGGAAAGAAATGCTCCTGCGAATTTCTGTTTTACATTTTAGAAATCTGAAATTGGTGATAGCGTATTTCAAGAGAAATAGCATTCTTTGTAATCTGTATGAAATTTCTTTTCTCGCCCATCTATACACCCTCTGTTGCCTTAAGCCATTTTTTTAGGAAGAGGATGAGAATGAAGAGGTCTCAAGTACCTAACTTAGCCATAGTTGCGGGTAGATCCCGCTCATTGAAAATACACTGCCATGTGTTCTCATTGTTCAATTCCCACCTATGAGTGAGAACATGCGGTGTTTGGTTTTTTGTCCTTGCGATAGTTTACTGAGAATGATGGTTTCCAGTTTCATCCACGTCCCTACAAAGGACATGAACTCATCATTTCTTATGGCTGCATAGTATGGACTGTTGTGGGGTGGGGGGAGGAGGGAGGGACAGCATTAGGAGATATACCTAATGCTAAATGACGAGTTAATGGGTGCAGCACACCAACATGGCACATGGATACATATGTAACAAACCTGCACATTGTGCACATGGACCCTAAAACCTAAAGTACAGTAATAATAATAAAAAAGAAAATACACTGCCTTGAGGATGCTGTCAGTCTGCTGATGACTATGGTGAAGCAATGGGGCTACAGCTTTCTCCACTCTGGATTTTACTTTAAGCTCCTGTTCATAAAGTGAATACACAGAATATTAAGGGAAACTTAAGAAATTCATTGTAGGCTTCAGGTAGTTGTCCTAAATCTATATATACAAGATTTGCATAGATATAGGCAAGATAGCTTAGCTACCTGACTGCTTCTTGTCACATCAGGATTGATGACTTGGAGTAGGTCTTGGATGTGGAATAGGTGGGTGTCACGCATGAACATCTTATGCTTCAATCTCTCCGTTCTCTGCCCCTTTCCTTCAGTCATCGCTCTTTAACCTCTTTCCTCACTAACCATCCACACAAATACACACGATTTCCCAACCCCTCTGTTGCTAATCATCCCATGTCTTTCCAATTTTGTAGCTGAAAGTATCTCCTAAAAGCACTCAACTTTTTCTCATTGACTTGATGGTTTTCCACTGGTTTTGCAGAGAGATGAAGGGATATGCCAGAGTTTTTCTATCTTCTGGATGTGTTAGGGGACTATAATGATAATTGTGCTTCCCATTTAGAGGAAATAACTAGTCGATAGGGTTGGGTAGGTGCTTTTACTCTAGGCAATAGCTTATTTTCACCCACTTCCCACTGTGATGATTCATTTATTTCTAAAGGTCCCCATCTGGCCTCTGTGAGAAATTCATATTCTTTCTATTAACATAACTTTGACCTCATTTGTAACAAACAAATAACTAATAACTCTGGCTTTATTATAACACAAGGGTGTCCGCCTTTCCCTGCCCTGGGCTATGTTAAAAATTGTCTTTTATTAACAGGCAATGAAAGATGCTATGCCTATTTGCTTCTCTGTGATTCCTAGATTTCTTTCTGAACAATAAGAGCGATGGGAAAGAAATTCAATTCACAAAATCACTTCTTACACGATAATTTGTCCAGGAGTGTCCTGAAATTAGTAAGTTAGAAGACATATAGCCTGTAAGAGAGCCTAGCTTTCCTCATTCCTATTCTAATCAGTGTAGGTTTTATATTCTGTGTCATATAGGAATGTTTCCAATATCTTTATGAAACTTTCATTTTATTTTTTTCAAACTCTCAAGGTAAATCAGAACTAAAATTATAGATGCTATTATTTATGAAGGAAGGACATATACAGGATAATGTACAAAATTTAGCTCAGAACATCTATGCTGTGTATTCTTTGAGAATAATGAAATTTATCTTTGTAGTCATTAATTTCTGAATCTTTTGGGGACCATTTCTGGTTAATGTTGAAAAAGAATAATATAAAAGCACTCATGGCTGCTGTCTGGAAAGAATGAATGTTTTCATAAATGGATATGGTTACGTATTTTTTAGAAATAGCTGCCAAATGCTACATCTTGTTATAGTTTTATAAAAGGGAACTTTACATACTCAACTCTTTATTTTTCTTTTTTTATTATTATTATACTTTAAGTTTTAGGGTACACGTGCACAATGTGCAGGTTTGTTACCTATGTATCCATGTGCCATGTTGGTGTGCTGTACCCATTAACTCGTCATTTAGCATTAGGTATATCTCCTAATGCTATCCCTCCCCCCTCCCCTTATTAAGAAAAAAGATGCTCAGGCTGTGTAGGCTATTTGCAATATTTTGGTAAATAATATGTATCAGAACCTTAATTATTCTCAATGCTCTTATACTTTTCCTTTCACCTGTGTTCTGGTCCTTGCCTCTTCCTCTGATTTACCTGAAGCTTGCTATTTTAGCCACGAATCATCCACCAGTCTGTATTATCCACACTTGCAACATTTAGGAACAATCATTCCTTCCTAGTAGCTGTGATCTGTATATCTCCCTTTCCTTTCATCTTTCTCTATATTTCTTGCTGCTTTTTTTCTTTTCCTGTTTGTCTGTTGCATGGGCACTATCATTGCCAAATATACTTCTCTTTACTAACTGCTGTTTCTCTTCTAAGATTATCTGATGTAACTGTATCTGCATCATCTTGTGATATGATTTTGTTGTCTTTTCAGGGGTCTTAGAGTGGGGAGGAGAGTGATAATAATATTGTATGGAGGTAATAGCAATTGCATCTTATCCCTCTACTGTTTCAAATGAAGTCCCATTAACTATTTTATGAGTTTATTGATCACCTATGGTGTCACATGCTAGCCACTGTACTAGAAGAGGTCCTAGGATACAAAGATGGACACATTCTACTTCCTGACATAAAAAACCTTATAAATTAAGCTCTAGAGAAATGTTGGATCCATGTAATTGCTTAGTTTGTGATGGCAGATAATTGATAGCCTTGAATCTATTATAATGACAAATTATAGTTCTTTATATCCATTTGTGAGCTGTTGGTGACATTTGAATCATATATGCCAATCACTTCTTTGACATTGTTAGAGAGTAAAAGTAGTCTGAAAAGTTAATGTTTCTAAATAGTTAAGAAACTTCTGAGTTCTTCACTTATTTTAAAGATTTTTTTAATGGAAATCATCTTATAACATATATCTCCCTTCTGAGATGTGAATGCTTTAGCCTAAGATTTGGTCTAGTATCTGGGAATGGGATTATAATGATAAGAGAATTATAAAATAACAATACAAAATGGTGACTAAAGTTATTATTAGTTTTTATATGAAATCTAGAGTGAAAAATGTTTGCATTTTTCAAATTGTTTTTAATTGTTTTTATTTGGGAAATGCAATTAATAGTATTTTTTCCATTGCCAGAAAAAAACTTGGTTGACATTGATTAATTGCCTACTATGTGACAATTACTCCACCTCGTATGTGTGTTAACTTATATACCATCTCAGCTGACCTATTGCTTCGAAGTCAAATACTAGCTAGTTCTAATATATGCCATATGATGTTATTTAAAACGTTGGAAATAGCTAACAGCAATTAAAATTTGTCATTTTTATCTATGTGTTTGTGCATAATCTTTTCTTTGTGATTAATTTATGTGCATATCTTAAAAGTAAAGTTTCTGTGATGGTTAATATTGAGTGTCAACTTGATTGTATTGAAGGAGGCAAAGTATTGTTTCTGGGTGTATCTGTGAGGGTGTTGCCAATAGAGATTAACATTTGAGTCAGTGGGCTGGGAGAGGCAGACCCACCCTCAATCTGGGTGGGGTACCATCTAATCAGTTGCCAGCATGGCTAGAATAAAGCAGGCAGGAGAAGATGGAACAGCAAGCTTGCTGAGTCTTCCGGCTTTCATCTTTCTCCTGTGCTAGATGCTCCCTGCCCTTGAACACTGGACTCCAAGTTCTTCAGCTTTTGGACACTTGGACTTACACCAGTGGTTTGCCAGGGGCTCTTGGGCCTTCGGCCACAGACTGAAGGCTGCACTGTCAGCTTCCCTACTTTTGAAGTTTTGGGACTCAGACTGGCTTCCTTGCTCCTCAGCTTGCAGGCAGCCTATTATGAGACTTCACCTTGTGATCCTATGGGTCAATACTCCTTAATAAACTCCACTTTGTATGTGCATTTATCCTATTCTGTCTCTCTAGAGAACCCTGACTAATAGAGTTTCCTTTAGGAATAACTGATTCAGATAAGTGTCTCCTCAAGTTTTCTTTCTCTTTCAGATGCGGCAATGTATAATATCCCTTTCTATTCCTTTTCTACTTTAGCAAAACCTTGTTTCCCAAACTCTGTTTCCCATTTTCACTCTTTTCCAATGTGAGTGCCAGGTGAAGTATGCAGTATAGGCCTACAAATCATAAGAATTCACAAAGAGGAGGAGAGCCCATCTATTTCCTGATTGGTTATTTTCCTCAGACCCTGTCCCTCTGCCATTGCTTCTCTATACCTTAAAGTCCTTGTTCTCCTCTCAGTCTGCTTGAGAGCCCGCTGAGATGAGGGGTTCCAAAATAAAGTTTAAATTCATTTCAATCTTATATGTAATCAAATATCCTTCATGATTCATTGTATGTGTGAATATATTTTCCTTTTAATTGCAAATAAGGTAGAAAGTGAATGGAATGGCATTTCTGTTGGCAGTAACCAATCTTAGAAAACATCAGGAAGATATTTTAATTTAGGGAAAAGATTGTGGAAAAAAAATCTGTAAAAATATGTTTACTTCTATAGTGGACCAAGAAAGATACCCTGAGTAAAAACTAGTCCAATTCCTACACCAAAGAATATAAAGCTGATATGGTTTGGCTGTGTCCCCACCTAAATCTCACACTTGATCTTAGCCAAAAGGCCGAGAAGCGATTCTAAATCTCATCTTGAATCGTAACTCCTACAATTCCCCTTTATTATGGGAGGGACCTGATGGGAGGTAATTGAATCATGGGGACAAGTCTTTCCCGTGTTGCTCTCATAATAGTGAATAAGTCTCACAAGATCTGATGGTTTCACAAGGGGGAGTTTCCCTGCACAAGCTCTCTCTCTTTGCCTGCTACCATCCATGTAAGACATGACTTGCTTCTCCTTGCCTTCTGCCATGATTGTGAGGCCTCCTCAGCCATGTAGAACTGTGAGTCCATTAAACCTCTATCCTGTATAAATTACTCAGTCTTGAGTAGGTCTTTATTAGCAGCATGAAAATAGTTGAATACAAAAGTAGATAATCCAGTTCCTATGACATCCAGAAGAGGATGATAAGGAACCAGTAAACTAAGATGCGCTCTACAAATCTTATTTAAAAATTATTATTTTCCCCTAAATTTTTGAAAAGACATAACTTATCCTTTACTCTGTGCACTTCCCCTTGCTATTGCCATACTGGATCCCTTGCCTCTAACCTTGAATTCACCAATGTGAAATAGGCACAGTCTTACTTTCAGGGGCCCAAGAAATGGTTATGTTATTTCCTACTTCAGAAGTACAGTACATCAGAAGACAACTGGCTGGGTCGTGGTGTTTGAAAGTAATTCTCAGGTTCTCCTTCCAAAATATATGTCATGCTATTTAATACCGTGCCTGTGTGTTCAACATTAGAAAATTACTATTTCTTAAAGGCTTTGGAGGTTTCAAGCAAATCTTTAATAAGAATAAAGTCTCCTTTTAATAAAAGGAAATTTTCCTAGGGAAGTAATTGCTTAAACATTTTTTTAAATTAGTACATATGAGTGATGATAACATACCAAGGAACAGAATCCCAAATAATATATCATAAGACATGTCACTGGAGAAGAAAGTGGTGTCAAGCCCCTTGCCAGCATAGCTTTACTAATTCTAGTTAAATATATTAGGTAGTCATTTTTATATAATTTTTATTAACTTTATTAAGCTAAATCTATAAACTATGTCCTGATTACTAATACTGATACCTATTTAATAATTCAATATAAAGAAATATTTTAAAAATAATAATAGACACAACTTAAGTAATTCTCTGAGAATTTTAATCATTACCACTACTGTGTACAACACATTTTTCTTAATAAGTTAACCCTGTTCTGTTTCTAATGTGTTCTATTTTCTACCTTATGTATCAGTCAATCATGAAAGAGGTTTTAACTACTCATGCACTTAATATTTATTGAACACTTATCCTGTTCTAGGTAATGTGTTAAGGGCATAGTATTAAATAATACACATCTAGTAGCTATCTTCCATACCCAGGAAGTTATACAGTCTTTTTTTGTTACTTGCTAATAATAACAACTTTATCCTGATAATATTGCTCAGCTGCTAGATAAAATTTCTGTAATGACTTCTATTTAAAAACCTCTATTTTTATTATACAAGAAAGACATATTAGTTAATAGTAACTTAAACCCTAAAAGTATATATATTGTAAAGTCAATGTCTCTCCCCTCTAAATATTATCCCCCATAATAGTGCTGCTATGAATTTAGTTTATACCCTTCCAGATATCTTATAAATATATAATAGCTACCTTTTACATAAATGAGATCATACTGGCTCACACTGAACTTCGTGGTCTGTATTTTTTACTCAAAATTATATTGAATACTTTAAACATTTCAATATGTCTTAATCCTATGAATTACAGCCTTTTCATTTTCACTGATTGTATAGCATTCCACTGCCTGGATCGATCATGTCGTGGTAGATGTATTTGGGGCTTTTTCTCGCTTTTCAATTTCTTAAACAATGGTGAAATATAACACTGAATTGTATTGAGCCCCTAAATCTTTGCTAATATTTGTCATTCTCTGATTATGAATAAAGTACAGCAATTTTTCTCATAAGTCAGATCTATCATCCAATATGTGGCCCAGCACTTGATTGGTCTGCTGGGCTTCTGTTGTAAACTCACGTCATTGCTACCCCTTTCTACATTCCGTCTGTATTCTTTCAGGTCAGTCTCAGCAATAAATTTTCCAGGATCTCTTTCCTAATGGTTCTAAGTTATATTCAACTAATGAGAGGCATTTAAGGGATATTAGCTATTAGAACTGAAATCAGAATTTAAAATTAAGTGGCTTTGGATTGACTTACTGTGCTGAAATTAATCTGTTAATACAAATCAATTTGATGACCCAACTGATTGTGTTTGAAGTCCTGATTCAGTTTGGATTTGTGGGCTACCATTTAATATTTGTAGCAATTCTGCTGAGCTCAATCCATATGGAAGTTTTCCAAATGACAATTTTCAAATAACTGCCATAAAAACTGCCACAAGAAGCAATTTTTAATTCCTCAGTAATTTCTGTACCTTTCAGATAGTAGGTTCTATACTTTCTCCTTTAAGCTTTTTTTTTCCACTGTTAAGTTTGTGTTTGTCAGTTGATGTTAGTGACTGAGCATGAAACCTAGCTGCAAGTTGCATTTTCGTATTAATTTCGTCTGTTGAAGTGTAGTAAACTTGGCCACTATGGTTTAATCTAGTCAGTAAACCCTGGTAAGATAAGAGTTGGTTTAAACCAAGCCAGAAGGTAAAATTATCAAACAAGTAAAATAATTTTATCTAAAATGATACTATGTATTTGAACCAGCCAAACATAAATCCTAGAAATCTGTTGGATTAAAATAACTAGACCATGCTAAAGTCTTGATCTTGGTCTTCCCAGACTCTAGAACTAGGAGAAATAAAAACACAAATTACCTAGTCTCAGTTATTTTGTTTTAGCAGTACAAAAAGCATATAGAGACATTTATTTTTCTGAGTCCAACTTTGGAAATTTCTGATCAATTTTGATATATTCTTACTATTGACATTTCTCTACATATTATATAATTTAGTCTCTCTTTTTTTTTTTTTTTGAGACGGAGTCTCGGTCTGTTGCCCAGGCTGGAGTGCAGTGGCGTGATCTTGGCTCACTGCAAGCTCCGCCTCCCAGGTTGACACCATTCTCCTGCCTTAGCCTCTCGATTAGCTGGGACTACAGGCGCCTGCCACCACGCCTGGCTAATTTTTCGTATTTTGAGTAGAGACGGGGTTTCACTGTGTTAGCCAGTATGATCTCGATCTCCTGACCTTAGGATCTGCCCTCCTCGGCCTCCCAAAGTGTTGGGATTACAGGCGTGAGCCACCTTGCCCAGCCAATTTAGTCTCTCTCTCTCTTTTTTTTTTTTTTTTGAGACAGAGTCTCGCTCTGTCCCCAGGCTGGAGTACAGTGGCGCTATCTCGGCTCACTGCAAGCTCCGCCTCCTGGGTTCAAGTGATTTTCCTGCCTCCGCCTGCCGAGTACGTGGGACTATAGGCATGTGCCACCATGCCTGTCTAACTTTTGTATTCTTAGTACAGAGGGGTTTCACCATGTTGGCCAGGATGGTCTCGATCTCTTGACCTTGTGATCCACCCACCTCGGCCTCCCAAAGTGCTGGGATTACAGGCATGAGCCACCGTGCCCAGCCAATTTAGTCTCATTTTTAAATGTTAAAAAGTGATGAAAGGCTTTGAAAATAGAAACTTGGATAAGAATAATTAAAAGAACACGATTAAGGGACATTTTAATACTGGCATGACACAAGTCATTCAGTGCAAGAATGGCAGTCTCAGGAGGATGGCCCATTGTCTTGTGCTGTCAAACTATAGATATATAGATATATAGTGGCCAAAGGAATCACAGTATAGGGGTTAAGAACCACAATTATAAAAATATGGAATGTTATTATGCAGTGTGATAGCCACACAGAATGGTTTTAGATTTGATATGGTTTGCCTGTGTCCCCACCCTAATCTCATTTTAAATTGGAGCTCCCATAATCCCCACGTAGGAGGGACCTGGTGGGAGATAATTGAATCATGGGGGTGGGTCTTTACCCTGCTGTTCTCCTGATAGTGAATAAGTCTCATGAGATCTTATTGTTTTATAAAGGGAAGTTCCTCTGCACATGCTCTCTTGACTGCTGCCATGTAAGACGTGACTTTGTTCCTCATTCTCCTTCAGCCATGATTGTGAGGCCTCCCCACCCAAGCGGAACTGTGAGTCAATTAAACTTCTTTCTTTTATAAATTACCCAGTCTCAGGTATGTCTTTATAGCAGCATGAGAACAGACTAACACAAGGTTAATAAGTTGAAAATCTGAAAAACAATATTTGAATAAAAATAGACAGTCATAGTACAATTCTGCAAAACTTAGGGTATGGTCAAATTACTCAGTGTTGTTCATTTTATTTTGTTGTTATTTTCATCTTGTACTGCATTACAGTCAGAGAATGTGTTCTCTACAAGGGCTGCATATTGCAGGGTATTGAACTCTTCCATTGTTCCAAGGGTCCTATGAGTGATAGGAAACAAATGCTGTCTGTAGAATACTTGCTTGTTAACTTATTTGTGTGTTCCTGATCTCTCTAGAACTATCAAAAATGTATTTGTCTTCCACTGGTATTGTGTTTTTCAACTTCTGGATTCTATCAACTGTATATTTTAATTATCTTATGTATTTTGATGTTGATATTTCATGTAAGGGATACATGTTTTTATATTTTCTTTTAATATTATGCCCTTCATAAATAACAAATACAGTATCATTAGTGCATGTAAGATAAATAAATAATATATAGCTTTTGTGTAAATTAAAGTTTTTTCTCTTGCTGTTTTTTGATCCACTTTCTTGATAAATACAGCGGCTCTATTGTCAAGAAGACTGTCATAATGATAGAACGTATGCACATGAATGTATCCTGTTGAATCATTTTGCATATATTGACATATTCAGTAATCTTAGTTGGATGTCTTTGTTGGGGTTTAGAACATGCTACCCCAGAATAAGACACCTTGGCATATTGAATATTTTAAGCTAAAGGAATTTGAGAAAATGGCAGAAGCAGAAAGATCTCTCTGACTTTCCCCTGCCTTTCTCCCCTGAATCGGGTCATAAAACTTAGGAAGGGTTTTCTGACCCCCTGGGGCAGATCATAGGACCTTCTTGTGAGAGATGCTTTTCTATACCTGGAGTAAAGGAACAACCTTAACTCTGAAGATGAAGAGTCGGAAAAGAATCTGAACAGGCAGACTTTGCTATTTCCACCAGCTTATTACTATTAGATCTCATCTTTTTGCCCTACATATTTCTCTATGACTATCTACTCTTCATCAGACCTACTATAAAAAAACTCAAGTTTACTTATTTTAGATCGTCATTTCTTTATGAAGACTCCCATGTCACATAAAACTTTTACTAAATAACTGTGTATGATTTTCTGTTGTTAATCTATCTTTTGTTATAAGGGCCTCAGTCATGAACCTAGAATAGGTAGAGGAAAATGATATTTTGTCTCTCCTACATCTTCATCATTTAAATACACATTGGCAAGTGAAATATATAGGTGTATGTGTATATGTATATATACACATATGACATATATAAATACATATATAAATACACATAACAACATATAGTGCCATTTTCAATGATTTTCAGGATATGATATATGTAATGTAACTAGAAATCTTATCTCTGAAGGTATGTGGGTATTTGTGTTAAAAGGTTTTTGGAATCCTGGAGAAATGTTTGTTGAGTATGTTTTTTAGGGAATATGGATACATTATATTTGAGATTTTGTATCTGACTTGTTTTGACCATCGTGACCTGCCATATCTATAAAGCACTGCCGATATTCAATTAAAATCTATCTTGGAAGTGTCAATCTTTTACACTTCAGGGGTCAGGAAATGTAGAAGTAAGCAAAGTATCTGGATCAGTATAGTCATTGTTTCTAAAGATTGCTGAGACAATTTAAAGAGTCATGGATGGTAAAACAGAATAACGTAAATGTTATTCATTTCCCATTTCAGATTCAGTTTTTGTGCTGTTTCTTCTTTATTCTGGATTTCTCAGGGTAGTGTACACAGTTAGTTAGATGTTCTATATAAGAATTGAATAAGCATTAGTTGTTCTTAAGTCAAAGGAACAGTTTCCATAACCACAAGCATCTTAATTATGTATGTCATTTTTTCTTTATAATGGAGGTAATTAAGATCAAGTCTTGTTCTAAATGGTAGGTTATTAGAAATGACATAAAATTTTAGAAGAATCACATCATTGAAAACTGGGAGGATTTAGGTGTGTTCTTGATTTTAGCCAAGTCACTTGAAGTATCTCAGGGTCCTTGTGTTTTTGTGAGTGGAGTTGTAAAACATGAAAGTTGGAATTGATCATTCTATGGATTCTACCATATCTCTGTATTTTATGAACATTATCACAATCTTTATACTAATCCTATAAAAACAATAGCAGCTTTTCACGAATGAAAAAATTCAAGCTTTGAGATACTACATAAGCTGTGTGATCTACCAGGAACCCGCAGGTGCCAGAATTTAAATCTAGTCCTGTTTGCCATCTGAATCTTATGTTCAATACACTATTCATTACTAATTTTATAACTTAACTGCCCATAATTTTGGGACTCACCATCCTTAGCCCTATTTATTCTTAACATTCACATTCTTTAATATTTGTTTAAATAAGAGAAACTAATGTACAGTGGAGTTTCGTTGTTGTTGTTGAACCCTCAATCATTTAACTTACTTTGATTATTTAATTTTCCTTGCAGTGATTCAAAGTCAAAAAACCAGAAGTGACTGGATTGAAAAGTGACCCCATCAGTCCTTTCTCCTTTCAAATAACAAAGAAATAGCTTTAAAATTTTTTCTTTAGCTCCATTGATGCCACCTGGTGACAGAGGTACAAATAACTAGATATGACTGTTCCTTGAATAGCACCTTTTCCAAAAGACAAAATTTAAGAGTTAAATAACTTATTAACATTCGTTTTAGACATTTAAGTGTTTTTTATTGCATTGGAGGACAGCCATAGCAATAACCTTTCTTTAGTTTTTTTCATTCATTTCTATGACTGTAAAGACCACCTACATGCTTGAAACTGATAATTTATGCTCTAGCCCAAAATATTTTTAAAAGACCAGGCTTATACATCCAGTTGCCTAATTGTCATCTTCACTTAGATCTCTCATATCAAAATGTATTTAACATATTAATGTGAAGTAAAATGTACACATAGAAAAGTGCCCCATCATAGTAACCACTATCCTAATGCTCTAATTTTACAGCAGTTATCAATATTATATATATATAATTGATGTTCTTATGAGTTTAATGTCTACTTATATAAGCTGTATGCTTCATCAGTACAACATTTTATTCATTATGTATCATAGTATGTAGCAGAAAGCCTGACTGTAGATCAGCTGTATAATATTATTGAGTAATGAAGGGAAATAGATACAATATAACAAACTTTTATTATGCACATGTGCAAGTTTGCCAATATCTTTAAAATTTGATGGTTAATTGAAGGTTTAAGGAGAAGTGGAAAGTTAATTTATGTTAGTTATTGTACCCATATTTTCTTGTGGCTTTTCTAGCATTATTCAGCTAAATACAAAATATTCTTTCTTCATATGTAACAGATAAATAGTCCAAACAAGACTTGCAGTATTTTATTTTCTTTTGAATAAAGAATGGGAAGATGAAGATCTTGTAGTTCTAGTTTATAGAACAACCAGGCATAAATATTCTTACTAAATGATGTCAGGTTGACATTGGAAGGTCATTCTTCTGGCACACTTAAATTTCTTATCCTTTCTTGGTTTGCTATTTCTCTTTCTTTCTTTTTTTTTTTTTTTTTTTTTTTTTTTTTTGGCAGCATCTTGCTCTGTTGCCCAGACTGGAGTGCAGTGGCAGGATCTCAAATACTTCTTTCTCTCTTAACACTTTTCTTTTTCCCCATCTTCCTTTCACCTTCTCTGCTTTCTCCTACTGTCTACCAAGCCTTCAGACCTGTTGGCAGCATCCTGTGGGTCTTGCTTAGCCATTGGTGACCTTTGGGGTTGATGAGGAATAGAACAACATATGGTTGATCGAAACTGGGTTGGAACTACTGGCAGGTGGTATCTTGCGTGCATAATTACTCTTTAGAGTTCTTTTTAGTTTTTGGCATTTCTGGTGAATTGTCTCTATTGTGCTAATGTATTAGTTCCTTATTTGAACACTTATGCAGCTGCAAGTCTATAACTTAGAAAACAAATCTCATGTACGTGGATTTTTGGTCTCCTAAATTTGAAGAATTTTCTTCAAAAAGCATATTTTGTATTTATGTCTTCTATTTATTTGTATAGATTTAGGGAGTACAAGTGCAATTTTGTTACATGTATATATTACGTAGTAGTAAAGTCTGAAAACATCACCCAAATAGTGAACATTGTAATCAATAGGTAATTTTTCAACCCTTATTCCCCTCATACCTTTTGGAGTCTACAATGTCTATTTTTCCAATCTGTATATCCATGTGTACACATTGTTTAGCTCCCACTTACATGTGAGAACATGCAGTATTTGACTTTCTGTTTCTGAGTTGTTTCACTTAGAATAATGGCCTCCAGTTCTGCAAAAGACATTATTTTATTATTTTCTATAGTGGAGTAGTAATCCATGGTGTACACGTGTGTGTGTGTGTGTGTGTGTGTGTGTGTGTGTACATACCAGTTTTTAAATCCAATCATCTGTTGATGAACACTGAGGTTGATTTCATATTTTTGCTATTGTGAAAAGTGCTGTGATAAACATATGAGTACAGGTAGGTATCATTTTGGTATGATTTCTTTCCCTTTTGTGTATATAGCCAGTGGTGAGATTTCTGGATCAAATGGTAGTTCTAGTTTTAGTTATTTGAGAAATCTCCATACTGATTTCTATAAAGATTGTACTAATTTTCATTTCCACCAAGAGTGTATAAGCGTTTCCGTTCTCTGCATCCTCGCCAACATCTGTTGTTTGTGGACTTTTTAGTAATAGCCATTCTGACTGGTGTAAGATGATATCTCATTGTGGTTTTAATTTGCATTTCTCTGATCATTCGTGATGTTCAGCATTTTTTCATATGTTTGTTGGCTGAAAGGCATAGTTTTAAATGGGTCTCTGAGTAAATACACAAAATATTCCATGATACTACTGTTCAGGCAAAATATCACTGAAGCAAATAAAAATAAAAAATGAAAAAAAAAAACAAACTTTGTCTTCTGTTTTTTTCTGCCTACACAACCTCTTTAGTAAAGAGTAAAATATTATCATATATTCTATATCTGCCATATTTTGTATGCTTTCTGTTCGGTGAGTGACCTACAATTATATGTGAAACTGTAAAAGGTAAAATAAATTTATTTTACATACTAAGTAATGCATGAATGCAAGCATGTTTCAAGAAAACTACAAAATATATTTTATAAGCCAATTTTAAAATTTTATCCTTAGTAATCTGTGTGACGGTACACACACACACATACACCATCATTTGGTAATAATGCCATCTCTTTATCTGATATCCTAATACTGTATTACTATAATATCACATTTTATAGATGTCCCCATGATCTTAAGAACACTGCTAAGTGAGGGATAATAGATATTTTGATGTGTGTCACCTTGATGCATACATTAAAAATTCTAACGAATTGGTAAGATTATTTTAAGTAACTTTTCTGCAACCAAATCTAATTAAAAGTAAAACTCACAGTATATGGTAGATTGATATAACTATAAATTAAAATAACTGCTATAATATAAATGTATGCATGTGTGTTGATATGTGTTTATATACAGATGTGTAATACATGTGCATATAAGCTGGAGAGCTTAGGTTTTGCTTATGGCCATTCTAATTAAAATGATATCCATGATTGTTAAAGCAGATTGTCATAAACCTATGAATGGCTTTCCTTGACATTATTTTGGCTTGATGCTCTAGTGATGTTTCCAAAAGTAGATACTTAAAGAAGGTGCTATGCCATACATTTTGTTCCTGGCCTGGTACCATTGCCACAGAGACCTACTGGCCAAAGATAACCTTAGTTGTTGGTACTACAGAAATGAGAAGCAGCATCATGAGGAATGTAGGCTTTTTCACTATCTCCCTTTGTCTTTCTTATGGTTTTCTTTAGTAATACAGTTTTAGTGTGAATGACAGACGGTTTCTGGACTTTATATGACTGCTTCTTCAAAAACAATAACTTCGACTTTAATTAGAAAAAAATGACAGAATGTTCAGAAATTTTTATCTACTGCTTAGAAGTAAAGCAAAGGCAAACCCTATGTAGTATTTATTTTTTGTATTGTTTTAAAATCTTTTATGCCATGTGTTAAGTGGTGTGGGGGGTAAAAGCTATTAAGGTAATATCCCAAAAGCTGGCAGTGTAATTCAGGTTAGAGAAGGAAAATTTTAGTTCTTAAAAAAATACCTTGACAAAAATTTGGTTAGTTAGTGTTTCTAAAGCTAGACTTTCATTTTAAAAAGCTCATTGTATGACTCTCATAAAAACATAGGATGTGTTCTCATTGTTCAATTCCCACCTATGAGTGAGAACATGCGGTGTTTGCTTTTTTGTCCTTGCGATAGTTTACTGAGAATAATGATTTCCAGTTTCATCAGGGCGGGGGGAGGGGGGAGTGATAGCATTAGGAGATACACCTAATGCTAAATGACAAGTTAATGGGTGCAGCACACCAACATGGCACATGGATACATATGTAACAAACCTGCACATTGTGCACATGTACCCTAACACTTAAAGTACAATTAAAAAAAAAGGAAAAATATGCAAAATATTTTAAAAATAAAGAAAATCAAATCATATTAAAAAAAAACAAAACAAAGGAAAACATAGGATGAACATGTGCCAAGAATTTATTCAACTAATTAATGAGGGAGCTGGCAGAATGATCAAGCTGGTGCTAAGGAGAATTATAGGCAGAAAGCTATATAAGCACTAGAGAAAGATTGTTGGGGAATGATGGCTAGGTTAGGTATGTGACTGTTTAATGCCTTCCAGGGCAATGGCCTGTAACAGTTTGGGATTGTCTTTGCTGCTGAACAGAAAGTACTTGCATCTCCATCATACAAAAAGCTACAAGTTAAGTTGCAACTTACCTCCTTTTGATTAATAATAATTTAAAAATTAATTATAAATAATCATAGGTGTATTTTTTATATAATTAAATAATCAAATAGTGTAACAATGCTCTACCATAAAACTGACAGGATATTCTGCTTTTGCTTTACATTATTTCTAAGTTTTAAATATATATATTTTTCTTAACAGAACGGTCACTGATGTGTAAAAAGCACTCTTTAAATGTTTTAAAACAAGGTGAAAATATCTTAGGAGGTGACACCCTGGGTACCTGTGTTTAGGGTTAAGATTAGAGAACTCCTTTCTGTACCGAAGAAGGAAGGGGGATGTCATAATAGTGAAAGGGCTAGAAAGGAAATGAGTCAGGGAGAAAGTATGAGACTGAGCACTGCATGGGGGAAGGATCGAGAGAAACCTATAGTTGTCACATGACCAAAAGGAATTTTGAGAAAAGAAATATCTAAGATTTTTTTTAACGTATCTAACTTTATTTTCTCCAAAAGATTCCCATGCTTAGCGTATTTCTCAAAATGTCCTCAGAAGATTTTTCTACTCTAAATCTGGTTTCCCTTCACTTTAATGATTAAATAAATGTTGACCAATAAAAGATTAAACATAAAGAAACTTTAAAAATTAATAATTAAAACACAACTCAATAGGAAGAAAGACAAAAGACATGAAGAGGGATTGCCAAGAAGAAGAAATAAGATTTCCCATAATAAAACATATTCAACTTACTAATCATAAAAAATTTACCAAATGAAACCACAATGAGGTAACATTTTATACTCCCCAGCCTGGCAAAAATGCATCTCTGACAATCTCAAACATTGGCAAAGATCTAGAGCCCTGGAAATTCTAGTATACTGGTGGGGAGCATAAATTAGTACTTTGGAAAGCAATTTGGCCTTATCTATTAATGCTGATGATGTGCTCTTGTTGTACAAACCGGCAATTCTGTTCAAGGTATACATCCATTCTCGGGTATGTACCACCAGAAGTCACATAAAAGAATGTTCACAGCAACATTGCATTTTTCTATTTCAAACAAAGTTGCAACTCAATAAGCGCCAGCTGGAGAAGAGAACATTTGTGATATACTCATAATGGAATAATATTTAGTAGTGAAAAAACTCCTATGGCAATGAATGTAAAAAAAGGTGACAGAAGAATACATTCAGCTTAATTCCATGTATTATTCTTTAAGGATACATACATGGAGATAAAGTGATGAAGGACAAGAAGGCTATGATCAACACAAAGTTCAGTATAGGGGTTCCCTCTGTCAGACAGGGATAGAGACAGGTTCAGGAAAGAGCACATGGTACCTCAAAGGAAAGGCAATAAGGTGGGTGGTAGGCACACAGGGGTTTGTTTATTATTATTATTGTTACTCTTTATACTTTAGTATCTATATTATATGTGTATATACATATCTATATTCCATTGCGTGTATGAAATTTTTGAAAAACTCAAACAGCTTATAACAAAAAATTACATATAATGTAATAACAAAAAACATTACGTACAATGTTTCAAATGGTGAATCACAGCCTGGAGGCTATTAATTTACCTCCAGTCTATCATTGACCCCTGGCTAAAACTGCTGCCCCTCACACTTGAGAGTAAGATATTGTCCTGCTCTGACAATACTTTCCACATTTTAGGGGCTTGATCCATGCTGAAAGAAAGGATAAACAAACTAACCTGACTTGTATTTCTAGAAGAACTAGGAAAACTCTGAAGATTTGAATCACAAGTAGGCAGTAGTCATTTTGCTTTTTTGATTTCATGGTTTCGCACATTTTTGCAAACCTACAGCTTGTTCCCTCTGATCCCTTCCTCCACGGACCTCCTTCTGTCCTGGTGTTTAAGGCTTGAAATCTTTCAGTGATGAGATCAATCTTGGACAATGCCTTCAGAAATGTTGTTTTCTTCTGCTTTCTGATGTGGCTGCTTCAAAGGTAATAGGGGTTGAAGCCACTCTGCCCTTGTTTTCTGCATCCAATTCGGGGAACATAGCCACCAGCCTGTCGCTTCAGTGTACTCAAGATCACACAGTCATCCATTTGAATCACCTCGCCCAACCCAGGGCCTGAGTGATTTAACTCCATCCTTGATACTGATCACTGTCTGAGATGAATCTGTGGTGACCTCCCAACACCCTCATGCAGGACCTCGTGCCTGGCTCCTGGAATGATCACACGATCTGTTTGTATTTTTACAATTTAATGTGCCGCTTTCATGCATGAGGTTCACAGATGAAAGTAAAATCACAGCCTCCCAACTAAACAGAACTAAAATTCAGAGAGGTGTGAAAAATGGTAGGGAACAAACACTCCATTTTCGGCATATATGTTTTCTAGAATGTATTCTCCTTTATACTGAATATAAAATCTGAGATTTCACCAATGCCTTAAGAGACAAACATACAAATTGAAATCTGAAAACAATAATTACATGGAACAAAGTGGAGCCTGACACTTCACAAAAGCTGTTAAATGAAAAGTATCTCTAGAAAAAGCAAAACTCTACAGTAAAATCAAACAAAACAGAAAGCAGCTTTGGTACTTTTCAATAATAGGAGACAAAAATAAGTTTAGTGTATTATTAAATTCATGTAATATAAAAACATCTATGTGGAAGTGTTGAATTAAGTCCATAAAACAGAAACAAATCTAAAATAGAGTCTGAAGGCAAAGAAGATCTTGCTTTCCTCTTCTTTGATTGTAATAAAACACCAGAATTTGGAAAAACAAGTATTTTCCCAACTAAATTTCCTTCTGGTCTGTATACATCTAGCAGGATGGCAGTCCATATTTTATCTAATTTTAAAATGGCATAATTTGATTTTTAGCAGCACAAATATCTAAGATTTAAGATTTTTTGGTGCTGCGTAGTAGATGACGTAATCCATCTCTCCTGCCTTCCATCACTCTTTAGTGATGGAAATTCCACTATGCTTGTGAATGTTCTAGGTGTGCTTTATTTTTATTGTTATTTTTTGAAGCAAAAATGGGCTGAATTTCATAGGTTACATTCATTTATTAATACATTTATATATTCAGCAACAATTGTTGAGCCCAATTATGTGTTAAGCATGTACGAGTTGCTGGATAAACTATGTTCCGTGAAAGAAAGAAAACAAAAAGAGATTTTGTAGAGTTTTGTAGAGCTCATAGAGTCTGGAAGTCAGGAAATAACAGGTAAATATGTAGTTATAACTGTGATGAATGCTGTAAAAATGAACAGAGTCAGTGAGAGTGAATAATCAATTAAGTGATCTATTTTAATGGTATGGTTAAGGAAAGCCACTCTGAGAAGGAAGCTTTTCCACAGAGACCTGAAGCCGACTATCCGTGAAGAGAGAGAAAGTGTCCCACTCTATTAGTTTCTTAGCACTGCTGTAACAACTACAAACCTGATGGCTTGAAACAACAGAAATGCATTCTTTCACAATTCTGGAGGTTAGACATCCCACAGGAAGGTGTGAGCAGTGTTGGTTCTCTTTGGAGGCTGTGAGGGAGAATGGGGTCCATGCCTCACCAGTAGCAGCCTGCAGTTCGGGCAGCCTGATGTTCCTTGGGTTGTAGATATATCACTCCCGTCTCAGCCTCTGTCTTCACAGTGTCTTCTGCCCTGAGTATCTCTTGTGTTTCAAGTCTCTCTCTACCTTTCTCTTTTAAGAAACCTGTCATTGGATTTAGAACCCACCCTAAATCCAAGATGAATTAATTTGAGATTCTGAATTATATCTGCTAAGCCTCCTTTAAAATGAAGGGACACTTTGCAGGTCCTAAGGGTTAGGGCATGGGCATATCTAGGGGACTGATAGGTGGAGAATTCAAATCGTCACACTAGGCAGAAGGACTAGCATGTGCACAAACGATGATGTGCTAAAGAGCTTGGTGCATGAAAGAAATGGAACATTTTGGGTGATAGGGAGAATGGGTCATAATTCAGTTGATGTGATAAGCAATATTATTATATTGCCAGCTATGCCAATGAATAAAACTATAGAATAAGCTCCAAGTGGATTTTCAGAAGAATAAGAAATACTTCGGGCTTCCTAAGGCCTGGAATGAGGGTTGAAATTCTCTGGGGAATCCATCTGGCATTCTGGTTACTAATAACTGTGATTAATTATAATAGTATCAAGTGCCTTGTGACATTGAGCTTACTCTAAGTGGATATGCTACAAACTTACACGTAAATTTTCTCTGAAGTTACCGCTCACATTTTTCTTATGTATTCTAAAAGGGCCATTTCTCCACGCCCTTGTTTCTCATGTGTCGTGACTATATTCTATTTCTGAGGCCAATGCGTAATAGTATATTTCCACATCACATCTATGACAAAGAGAGTGAACCTAATTTATAGTGCAGTATTCCTTGAGTTGTATAAAAATTTCAAGTCTTGTCCTATGATGTCTAATATGTGGTACTACAGTGTAGTTGTGTAGTTGTATATATCACCACTTTGAAAAGTCCGTTTAGGTCATTTCTCTAAGATATGCCAATAGAATTCAGTTTAAAGTAGAATACAAATACCCTGTTTTGGAGTCTTATTGAATGTGAAAAAAAATCCTGTACAAGTAAACAAATTCTATTTGCATTAGTTTTGTCTCCTATTAAGGAATTCACTTTAAACCCTTTCCTCAATGAGTGCCACTTTATACGATGGAAGACAACACACAAAAGGCAGTCCTGTGCTACTGGATTATAGCTGATGGCTTCATTAAGCACAAATAAAAAAGAGACCTACTTTAACCTCTTGACTGTGACTGTCCTACTTCCCTAGCCAATAATGTAGTGCTGAGATTACTGATGTCCCAATAGCAAACTTGCCTCCAGCTAGGTTTGTAATCATTCTCAGGCATCTCTTTATTAATGTCAGCCACTAACCTCAATGCTGAAATACTAATAACACTAATAAATCCACTTTAGGAACTTTTCTGATCAGATGATAGTTGTTAAATATTTCTGAATAGTTTCTATTAGCAGACTCACTGCTTATAATTTCTTCTGAAAGTAATTTCTTCAACAGCAGCATTCCTATAGGAAAACCAATTAATTACCAGTTTAAGTGTTGAGAGTTTAACACTGAGAAAGTAATTGGAGAATGAAACAGAGCAAAGTTAATTTACTCTAACATAGACTGGGTACCCTTTTATTTTTATTTTTGTGCCAAGCAAAATGGAAATAAACATTAAAAAATTGAAATCGGTCTTTATATCAAGCAGTTAACTTTTAAAAACATGATTTAAAGGAAAGAAAAATCATGTACTCTCATGAGAATTTTCCTCACATGTTTATTTGACCAAATGTGAGATACACATTGAAGGACTTTGGGGAGACATGTAATAATTTTTGATAATTTAGCTGGGAAACGGAAATGACAATTTAAAAATTAGAAGCAGAGTAGATAATTCATTTATTCATCCACAAGGCTCGTAGATAAATGAAAAAGCGAAAATACAGCTTCCTATAAAGGAGAAACTGGGATGTGCCTCAGTGCTAAAATGAAACCTGACCCAAAAAAGGCAGTTTAGGAAATAAGATTGTTTGTTGAGGTGGCATTTAATTATGCCTAAGAAAATAGCCATGCCTTATGACGAATGTGAGGTTATGTAGAATCATTTACTGAATAATATTTTGTGGAAATATTTTCTAAATCATGCTCACATTAGATTTATTTTTTTCCATTAAAATATCAAAAGCTCCTCAGCAATTTCTGTCTCTTAAAAGAATGATAAGTTATTGGTTTGTTGCATTTTTAATATTTAACTTGAAGCTTGTTTGCCTGTTGTATTTTATCTTGAATAACGAGAAAATAAAGTGATAAAATATTGTTTTCATCTTATCTCTATTACTTTCATTTTTTTTCCCCCTTTGGATAAATAAATGCATGTTTGTGGTGTGGGGACAAAATATAGAGCAGGAAAAAAAAAAGCAGCAAAAGGGATATTCCTCTCATTCAATAAAGCCCTTTTAAACAAATAATGTTATAGTCATATGAAGGTCAAACTAGTCTTACTTTTTGATATAAGAAGCAAGAGCATGAAGTCTTTTTTATTAATATCTTTTATAGAAAAGTTTAGAATATTTTCATTTACAAGTAATTTTGTTTTAAAAATCATTTAATGTTAAAGATAATAAGCATTGTTATGTCATAATAGACCATATAAAAAACCATGTTGTGAAAAACAATTCTTATATGCTTGTGACTTTTCCTTCTGATCCCTAAGTTACCTAGTTTTCCTTTCTGGCATAATTGATTATTACTCAGTGTACTCCTGAAAGTGAAGGAGAAAATTTCAGTTCCATGGTATCCTTTCTCTCATCTGTCCCATTCTCATTCTTCTAGCATCACTTTTCTCTTGGGATTTAAAAATAAATTAAAAGTTTTTATACCTCTGACAGCTATCAAATGTCCTGCTCAGCAAGATAATAACATAGGATTTGCCATGGTTTGCTTATATATTATAAATTATTCTCATGCCTTTATTTTGAACTGTCAAAGAAAAATTGCACTTGAAAGTTAAGCAGGCAAGTAAGACTTTATCCAAGACTATTGCAACAGGGGGTGGAGATTGAACTCGACCGCCGAAATAAAAGGCTGGGGAATTTTTAGGTGCTGCTTGAGCTAGTGGGAAAGTACTGGGAGAGTAAGTGAGGGAGATTAATTACTGGGATTAGGCCATCTGTGTGTGCTAATTGCCAAATATGAAGTTAGACTCATAACCTCTCACAGAAACTGGAGCACTATTTTTTTTGATGATTGCATTTCAAAGGGCTGACTCCCAGGTCCTTGAAAAAGACATTCCTGGGTTATAAAACCGGCAAAAAGTTGGGAGAAGATTTCATCTCACAGGAGAGAAAAGTTGCATGTTTTCTAAAGTAAATGCTCTCTGAAAAAGGAGATCACGAAAAAGCCTGTCTATAGTTTAGTCAAGCTGAGAACCTTTTTGGTCAAAACTAAAGCCAGGATCAATTCACTGGCCATGTCTCCTGACGTCACCTAGTAAAATATTATTTTTACAAACGGTTATTTTATTTCCAAGCAGATGTCAGGGCTAACTAACACTTAGGCTCATTGGCATTTAAAACATGAATATAGTTATACTGCTGCCATCACTTGTGGGTTTACCTCTATATTTTAAACTTAAAAAGCATAATTGTTAAGGATGTAATTGTGTCCCCCCAAAATTCATATATTGAAGCTCTAATCCCCGAAGTTGATTATATTTGTAGCTAGGGCTTTTAGGAGGCAACTAAGGTTAAATGAGGTCATGACAATGTGGTCCTAATCTGATAAGATTAGTGGCCTTATATGAAAAGAAAGACGCAGAGTTCTCTCCCTCACTCTCTGGTACATGAGGACACAGTTAGAAGTTAGCTGTCTGCAAGCCAGGAAGAGAGTACTCAACGGATCTGGACCATGCTGGCACTCTGATCTCAGACTTACCAGTTTTCATAAGAATGAGAAATAAAGTTTTGTTGTTTAAGCCACCCAGTCCATGATATTTTTTAGAGCTGTCTGAGCTGACTAGTATAATAATGAAAATAGTGTACCTCAAAATAACACAAATATGATATTTTCAGAGGCTTAGGCTTAAGAATTACTTATCCGATATCTTCAAGTCCAACATGACTTTTCTTTATAGTAGGATTAATCTGGATTTTCAGTGAATGAATCCATTTTCTCAAAAGATTTGGCTTGTATTTATTAGATAATACACATTTTTTTATACCACCTTATACCAGAGAATGCATTCAGAATAACAGCAAAGTCAGCTAACCATAAGTTTTTGGCCATAGCTATCACCAGCGTCAGCAGAAATACAGTCAGTCCTTCTCAAATAACTTCATTTTGGTAGGACTGAATATTTCATATCTGTTCCGGAATTACTTTGACTGTTTTGGCTACCTTGTAACACTTTCCCTCCTTTTTTTCTCCATCATCCCTTCTTATATTTGTCATGTTTACTACATCTATTAGGATCAGTTTCAGCTGCATATAACAAAAGAAAGCCAACAGCATCCTCTTCTAGCCATGAATCAGGGGTTGGGGTGGGGAATAGGAATGTGACACATGTATGTGTAGTTTTTGTTCATGATAGGTCATTTCCATTAGATCGTAATCCCACTGGATGAATGACCTTTCCTCTCTTTTTACCTCTAGATATATAATAGAAAATAATGTCTGGAACATAATAAGCACTCAATTGGCAGTTTCTTAATAAATGAAATAGAGAATAAAGTGAGTTGATTCTGGAAACACAGATAAAGGTCATTTTGAGTGTTTTTTTTTTTTTAAGAAATATCAAAGAAAATAAGCTATTCTCTGTAGGTAGTGGAATTGAGTTTCCTACATGAGACATGATAAGCTTTTTGTTAGACTGGTCATATTTTTTGTTTGTTTTTTCAGTCTAAACATTTTTTAACACTAATCACATATTTTATAGATGGTGAAAGGTTTAATGAATAAAAAATGATTACTTTGAAATCCTTTGAATTGAAAAAACACTTAAACCTTTTCTGTATTCTTAAGGCTAGTTTATTAATGAAGACACATTACTTTTATAGAAATGGCTAAAAATAAGGCAAAAATATTTAGGCGATGTGAGGTATGGGCCCGCATTTTCAGTTAGTGAGAAACCACGATGTCTTTTTTTTTTTTTCTGAACAGAACTGAGGGAAATTACAGGCAATTTTTTTTCCAATTTCTAAAAATTTTTATTGAGGTCGTGTGTACATATAGAAAAATGCACATATTGTGAGCATATAGTTCAATTAATTTTTACAAAATGAACATTCTCAATTTAACCTAACATTAACACTACCTTAGAAGCCCATCAGGCGTGGGTCACCATTCTTCTGACTTTAACGTATTGTTTGCCTTTTTTTATATTTTATATAAGTGTACCTATGCAGTATGTACAGTTTTGTGTCTTCTTTTGCTCAATATCATATTAGAATCAACCATGTTTTGTGGTAGTTGTAGAACGTTCATTCTTGTTGCTCTATAGATTTTGATGGTATAAAAATCACAATTTCTTTACTCATTATAGTATTGTTATGGGATTGAAGATTTTCTAGTTTTTGGCTACTATAAAAAGTGCTACCATGAGCACTGCTTATATATTATTTCATACATGCTTTTTGTGAATATATGTGTGTATACATTTCTATTGATTATATAGTTAGAATCACTGCATCACATGGCATGCATGTGCTCAGTTTCAGTAGCTACTGCTAAATTTTTCCAATATGATTGTACCAATTTATACTCTCAACAGGAATTTTGAAGTTTTCCTATTGTATTCTTTATTACTTTTAGTCTTTTTAGTGGAGGTGTAATGATTTAAAAATTGTGGCATTAATGTTCATTTTCTTATAAAAGATAGCTGGAGAGAATTTTGTGTCTGTGTACTGGACATGTAGATACCCTCATTTGTGAACTGTCAGGTATTTGGCCCAAATTTTCAATTGGGTTTATATGTAGGAGAGCTTTTTATAGAATAAATATAAGTCCTTTGTCGGACATACACAATACAGATAACAGACTCCACAGTTTCAAGTTTTACTCTTTGTTTTTTGTGGGACAAATATATTTGATTTTAATGTGGTTCAGTTAATTTTTTCCCCTTATGAACTGTAATTTTAAAAAATTGTTTAAAAATATAATATTTGCCAACTCCAAGGCCATAAAGATGTTCTATATTTTATTGTAAAATATATATTGTTTTATATTTTACATTTAGATCTGCAATCCATATGAAATTGTTTTTTTGTGTGTGTGTGTGAATGATATAGAGGTCCAGATACACTTTTTTTTTCTGGTGAGGACATCAAATTGACCCAGTAACATTTGTTGGAAAGACCATTCTTTCTCCATTTCACTGGAAGGTCGCCTTTGTCATAAAGTAGGTGGCTATAATGTGTGGATCTGCTTGTGACCTCTCCATTTTGTCCCTTTGAATAGTTTATCTGTCATTGCACCTGTACTACGTTGTCTTAATTACTATAATTTGTGATGAGTCTTGATACCTGGTCATGTCAGTACTTGAAGTTTGTTCTTAAGATTGCTTTGGCTATTCTCTGCCCCTTGTATTTCTGTACTAATTGTAGAATCAGCTTCTTAGTTTTCACCAAAAACTTCTGAGATTTTGATTGGAATTTATACTACTTATCTGTTGTGGCATGGTGAATCACCCCAAAATTTAGGATCTCAAACCAACAAACAATTATTACCTCAAATATTCAAACATCTGGTTGTTCTGGCATAGCATCTCTCATGAGGTTGTAGCCAAGGTGTCAGCTGATGCTGATTTACATAAAAGCTTAACTGATGCTGGACTATCCACCTCCAATAAGGTTCACTGTTAACTCACTTAGTTCTGCACTGACTATTGGCTGGGCTGTCCATGGGGATGTCTGGGTTGGTGCCCTCAGAATGTGGTGGCTTGCTTCTCTCAAAGTGAGTGATCCAAAAGAAGAAAAGGAGAGAAAGCAGCCAAGATGGAAACTGCAGAGTCTTTGAAAATCTAATCTCTGGAGTCATGTACAATCACTTCTATAGAAATTTACTGGTCACACAGACCAACTATAGTATAATGTGGGAGAGCACACCAAATGGGGTGTGAGTGTCAGGAGGTCAGGGTCAATGGAAAACATTTTAGAGACTGGCTATCACATGGTTTCATTAAATCCATAGACAAATTTTAACATAATTGATATCTGAATGGCATTTAATAATGAAATCCCAAAACAGTGTATTGTTATGTTTATTTAGTTATTATTTAATATTTGTCAATGATACCATTTAGTTTTCAGAGTTCGTACGTATCTTTCTAAAGATATATTTCTAAATATTTTTTTGCTATTATAAATTATTTCAAAATTTTATTTTTTATTATTGCTGCTATAAGAAATACATTTGTACATTGACCTTGTATCTGGTAAAATTTCTTAAATTGCTTATTCTAAGTTGTTTTTCTGAACATTGTTTAGTCTTTATGCACAATCATGTCCCTTATTAAAAATTACACTTTTATTTTTTTCTTTCCAATTCTTAATGATGTTTTCATTCTTACCTCATTGGATGACCTGTAATTTCTAGTAAATATTTACTAGAAGTGATGATAAAAGGCGTCATTGTCTCATTCTCATAGCCTGATTATTGAGGTCTAATAAATATACTTACAGAAAAGTGTATACATCATAAAGTGGACAGCTTGATTGATTTTCACAAACTGAACATATCCACCCAATAAACTTAAAATGATCAGCAGCTCAGAAGCCCACATTTTGCAAGTCAAGATATTGATTAATCTCTTGACTTTTAATAGCATAGATTAGTTTTACCTGTTTTTATATTTATATAAACGGAAACAGACACTGTGTACTCTTCTATGACTGAGATTTTTTGCTTTGCCATTCATGTGTTTAGAGTATATCAATATTATTTAAAAGATAAAGTAAATTCCTTCTATTTATAGTTTGCCAAGAGATTTTATTGTTATTATTAAAGTAGGTAGTGACTTTTGTGAAATTATCTTATTTTATCTTATTCTATCAAAATGTTTATATGATTTTTCTCCTTATTTTTGTGTTCACGTGATATATCAGGTTTATTTTTATTGCTAAAGTAGCCTTTAATTCATAGAATATGTCTGTCTTGGTCATAATGTATTATCTTTCCCCCTGCTAAATATCACTGAATTTGATTGGCTTATATTTTATTTAGGATTTTTGCCTCTATGCTTTTCAGAAAAATTCCTTGGTAATTTTATTTTCCTATAATGTCTTCATTGGTTATGGGTATCAAGGTTATACTGGCCTCCTAAAATGAATTGGGAAATATTTCTTCTTTTCCTATTAGCACAAATAGTGTTGTGAGATTGATATTATTTATTCCTTGAACATTTCAGATAATTCACTCATGAAGATATCTAGACCTAGGGACTTTGTAGGGATGTTTTTTTAAATGGTAAGTTTAATTTCTTTACTTGATACCAAATAATTCATATTTTCTATATGCTTTCATCTCTCTTCCTACAATTTTATTTTGAAAGATTTGGATATTTCATTTAAATTTTCTTATTTATTGCTAAAATGTTTTTTAAAATTATTTTGTTATCTTTTTGATACAGGTAGGAATAGTGGTAATGCTACCATTTGTTATTTCTGATATCCTGACTTGTGTTAGCTCTTCCTTTTTCCCATGCTCTATCTTGATAGGGAGTTAATAAACTTTGTTAATATTTTTAAAAGCTTAAAGTTTGCTTCTCTTGGATGTTTGTGTTATATTTTACTGATTTGTCATCCTTATTATTTCCTTTCTTCTATATCTTTAGGTTTGATTTGCTAAAAGAAGAGCATAAACAAATTTATTTTCAAACTTTGTATTTTCTATTATAGAGAAGTTGAAAGTTAAAGCCATAACATTCTCTCTAAATATTGTAGCTGCATTGCACAAATTTTGGAATGTTTTATGTTTAATTTCATTGTTCTAAAGTATTTTAAAATTTATTTCAATATCTGTCTTGTACCATGCATCATTTAGAAAAGTTTTTTTTTGATTCCAGGAAACTAGGAATTTTCTGGTTTCTAGTTCTTGTTCTCTTTCTCTATTTCAGTCAATTCCTAACTTTACTTAAATGTGGTTAGAAAATATTTTCTGTGAGCTTGTTGCGGTTTGCATTATGACATATCATATTGGCAATTTTGTTAAATATGCATTTTGCAATTAAATGGTAAATTCCTCATTGTTGGATGCGATGTCCTAAATATGTCAATTCTGTCTAATATATTCTTTTGTTTATATTTTCCATACCTACTGAATTTCCCTATCCTTTCACATTCTTACTGATTATCAAATACTGATAAAAGTATGTCTAAGTCTTCTATAGTTATGGATTTGTCTATTTCTCCTTAGGTCTGTCGATTTTTGCTTTATAAATTTTGGAGCTATGTTATTAGGTACAAACAAATTTAAGATTATAGTCAAGTCCTTCATCTTTATGAATTATTATTCTTTATTCCCAGTAATGATTCTTTCCTTAAAGTCTACTTTTTTGAATATTAATATAGCTACATCAAATATCTTTTGGTTATGGTCAGTCTCTTTACCAAAACCAGTCTCGTTACCAAAATCCAAGATGGTCTCTCTGTTTTGATTTAAAAGACAGAAGTACAGAAGTTCTCTCTTGCTTTAAAAAGTACCAAATTCAGAGTTTTACTTCAGATATTGAGAAGAGGCCACTTTTTCCAACACCATGAATGCTTATTTTGGTTGCTGTAATGAAAATGATAAAGTGGGGCTGTTTTATAAAAGAGGTACCTCAATGTGAAATGGAAGCATCACTTGAGGATAAGATTAGCTTGTAGAACGATGTGTTTCTGAAGTTGCAAGTGTTTAAAATTTCAGAGAAAACTTCCTTAGTATAGGAAATTTGTAAACTAATGTATTCTTCTCTTCCTCTGGGATATAAACCCCATGATAACACCTTGCCTATTCCATTGATTGCTGTAGCTCCCAATACTTAGAACTGTGCCTTGCACATAACGGAAGTCTATAAATATTTGTGTACTGTGCAATGAAATATTTTTCTGCCCAATGACTCTCTGGGGAAGGCTCTATTATTATCTCAATTTTACCAGTAACATAATTGAGTTTGAAAAAGGTTAAGTCACTTTCTTAAGGTGAATAAATTATGGCATAGAGTTAGAATGATGTCTGTCTGATGTCAAAGGAGAGCACTTCGTGCTAGTATCTACAGAGGTGAACTACTTGGCTGAGAGACAAGATGGTAGTGTGGTAGCTAAGAGCTCATGTTCCTGAGCCAAGCATCCTTAGCAAACAAACTCTGTCCCTGTGACTACGGGCAAGTTACCTAACATCTCTCTGTCTCTGTTTCCTCATCTGTAACTGAACAGAGTAGTACCTCTTCACTGAGTTATTTTAATAATTAAATTAGTTAATTCTTAGAAAATGTTCATTACAAATAAAGTGGGTTCATTTTCTGTCCACATACAGCATCAGATCCTACTTTAGAGAAAAAAGACAAGCCACCCTCTTAGAACATCTTCACCTTCTTTAAATCTTGTATACTTTGCCTTGGGGTCTATTTTTTCATTTTTCTCCTGTTATAGGAAGGAAGGGAGACATTCTCTTTTTTTTTCTTTCCTGTAGTCTAGATCTAAGTCTTCTTCCAGTCTCTGAGACCTTGAGGATGGGTTATCTCTTTTCTCTATCATACCTCCAATTTCTCCCTTTCTGCTGGATCTTTCCTATGAGCATTTACAAATGTTCAAATATCCCTCATCTTTAAATACTCCTCCCAAATCCGTATCCTTATTCAACTACCAGTACTAACAGACTCAAAAATATTCATTATCCTTTCAATCACAATTTTCCAATTTCGGATTTAAATAATCTCATCCCTTGATTTACATTTGTCTTTTGCCTGTTTATCATCTTCAATATAGTATTTAAATGGTGGAGTTCCCAAAGGATAAATATTCAGAAGAGAATTCTGATTTTCATGTGAAATCAGAATGAAATCAGAAAGCCAAGGTTTGTGGCTCTCAAACCTTGGATTGCACCTTCAAAAGCCATGACCCAAGCTGTACCTTGGCCCCTTTTGCTGAATAGTAAAGCTGTATCTTGGCCCCTACTATTGCTGAATAGTAAAGCTTTAAAAAAATTAACAGCAGTCAAACATCTCCACATTAGTCCATTTTCACGCTGCTATAAAGAACTCTCTGAGACTGGGTAATTTATAAACAAGAGAGATTTAATAGACTCACAGTTTCACATGGCTGGAAAGGCTTCAGGAAACTTGCAATCATGGTTGAAGATAAAGGAGAAGCAAGGCATATCTTACATGGTGGCAGGAGAGAGTGAAAGGGAAAGTACCACATTTAAACCATCAGATCTCATGAGAACTCACTATCACAGGAACAGGATTGGGGAAACCCCTCCCATAATCCAATCACCTCCTACCAGGTCCCTCCACTGACATGTGGGGATTACAATTCAAGATAAGATTTAGGTGGAGACACAAAGCCAAATCATATCATTCTGCCCCTGGCCTCACCCAAATCTCATGTCCTTCTCACACTGCAAAGTCAATAATGCCTTCCCACAGTCCGCCAAAGTCTTAACTCATTTCAGCATTAACTCAGAAGTCCAAGTCCAATGTTTCATCTCAGACAAGGCAAGTCCCTTCTGCCTATGAGCCTGTAAAATAAAAAACAAGTTAGTTACTTCTGAGATATGATGGGGGTATAGGTATTGGGTAAATGTTCCCGTTTGGAGAACATTTGGAGAAATTTGGAGAAATTGGCCAAAGCAAAGGGGCCATAGGCTCCATGCAAGTTCTAAACCTTGCAGGGCATTCATTAAATCTTAAAGCTCCAAAATAATCTCCTTTGATGCCATGTCTCATGTCTAGGGCATGCCGATGCAAGGGGTCGGTGCCCAAGGCCTTGGACAGCTTCCCTTGTGGCTCTGCAGGGCACAGCTCCCACAGCTGCTTTTGTGTGCTGAGTGCCTGCAGCTTTTCCAAATGTACAGTGCAAACTGTGGTGGACCTACCATTCTGGGGTCTGGAGTAGCCCTCTTTGAACATTAGGCAGTGCTCCAGCAGAGACTCTGTATGGGGACCCTAACCCCATGCTTACCCTCTGCATTGCGCTAGTATGGGTCCTCTATGATGGCTCTGCCCCTGCAGCAGACTTCTGCCTGGACATCCAGTCATTTCCATACATCCTCTGAAATCTAGGTGGAGACTCTCAAAGCTCAACTCTTGTCTTCTGTGCACCCTCGAGCCCAAGATCAAATGGAATCCAGCAAGGCTTGGGGATTGCACCTTCAGAAGCCATGGCCCAAGCTGTACCTTGGCCCCTTTTAATCGTGGTTGGAGCTGGAGCAGCTGGGACACAGGGCATCATGTCCTGAGGCTGCACACAGCAGCAGGACCCTGGGCCTGGCCCATGAAATCATTTTTTCCTCCTAGGCCTCTGGGCCTGTGATGGGAAGGACTACCATGAAGATCTCTGAAATGGTTGTCTTGGCTATTAACATTCAGCTCTTTGTTACTTATGCAAATTTCTGCAGCTGGCTTGCACCTGAATTTTTCCCCAGAAAACGGGTGTTTCTTTACTACCACATGATCAGGCTGCAAATTTTCCAAACCTTTTTGCTCTGCTTCCGTTTTAAACATAAATTCCAATTTCAAACCATTTCTTTGTAAATGCATGTTACTGTACACTTTTAGAAAAAGCCAGGTCACATCTTGAATGCTTTGTTCCTTAGAAATTTCTTCTGCCAGATACCTTAAATCATCTCTTTCAATTGCAAAATTCCACAGATAGCTAGGTAGGGCAGGAGCAAAATGCCACCAGTCTCTTTGTTAAGCATGACAAGAGTCACCTTTATTTCAGTTCCCAACAAGTTCCTCATCTCCATCTGAGACCACCTCAGCTTAAATTTCATTGTCCATATCACTCTCAGCATTTTGGTCAAAGCCATCTGACAAGTCTTTAGAAAATTTCAAACTTTTCCACAATTTCCTGCCTTCTTCTGAGCCCTCCAAACTGTTTCAACGTCTGCCTGTTATCCAGTTCCAAAGTTAGTTCTACATTTTCAGGTTATCTTTATAGCAGTACAACACTCCCAGTAACAATTTTCTGTATTAGTTTGTTTTCACACTGCTATAAAGAACTCCCTGAGACTGGGTAATTTACAAACAAAAGAGGTTTAATTAACTCACAGTTCCACATGGCTGGGAATGCCTCAGGAAACTTACAGTCCTGCCAGAAGTTAAAGGGGAAATGAATCACGTCTTATTGGGTGTCGGGAGAGAGAGCAAAATAGGAAGTGCCACTTTTAGACCATCCGATCTCATGAGAACTCACTCACTATCACAAGAACAGCATGGAGGAAACAGCCCCCATGATCCAGTCACCTCCAACCAGGTCCCTCTCTTGACATGTGAGGTTACAATTCAAAATAAGATTTGTGTAGGGACACAGAGCCAAACCATATCAATCTCCCTCAGAGATTCTGATTTAATTGTTTTAGGTGGAGTCTGGGCATCTACATTTTTTTAAAAAAAATCATGAAGTGATTCTAATGTTCAGCCAAGTCTAGTACTTATTGTTTTAAGCCTCTCTCTGGTTGATGTCACTTATAGTTGTTGCTTTAATTACTATATATAAGTAATGAATGTGTATGTGTATATTCTAGGCTTTGGAAATTTTCAGTGTGTAGTTAAATGACTATTGTAGTTTTCAGCACATTTGAGATCTTGAAACTGTCCATGAACATCACACCTGTACTAACATGTGGCATATGTGATAGTCAATTTTATATGTCAACTTGACTGCAACTCAGCATGCTCTGATTAAACTTTATTTCAAGGTGTGTTTATAAGGGTGTTTCTGGATGAGATTAGCATTTGAATTTTCTCAGTAAATTAGATTATCTTCCCGAATGTGGGTGGGTACTATCCAATCTGTTGATGGCCTGAATAGAACAAAATGGTAAAAGGAGAAATTAGCTTATTTTTATTTTTAATTTTACTACCTGCCTCCTTGAGCTGAACCTGTATTCTCCTGCCTTGTACCAGGGTGTACACCATCCCCTGCTTCTTAGGCCTTCAGACTTGAACTAGAATTACATTGTCAGATTTCTTGAGTTTCCAGTTTGCAAACTGCAGATCATGGGACTTCTCAGCATCCAAAATCGCATTAGCCAATTTCTCACAAAATGTGTGTGTTTATATATCTATAGATATAGATCTCTTATTGGTTATGTTTCTCTGGACAAACCTGAAAAATACTATATAGTTCACTGTAACCAAAAATATTGGAATTGATTAGAAATAGATCTAGTAGTCTTTTTATAACTTTTATTTTAGTTTCAGGAGTGTAGGTGCAGGTTTGTTACATAAGTAAATTGTGTGTCATGGGGGTTTAGTGTACAGATTATTTCATCACCCAGGTAATAAGCACAGTAGCACAGTGCCTGATAGGTAGTATTTGAATCTCACCCTCCTCCTATTCTCCACCCTCAAATAGCCCCAGTATCTGTTGTTCTTTTCTTTGTGTCCATGTGTACTCAATGTTTAGCTTCCACTTATAAGTGAGAACATGTGATATTTGGTTTGGTGTTCCTGTATTGGAGTGCACTTAGGATAATGGCCTCCAGCTTCATCCATATTGCTGAAAAAGGACATTATCTCATTCTTTTTATGGCTGTCTAGTATTCCATGGTATGTGTATACCACTTTTTGTTTAACCAATCTACCATTGATAGGCATTTATGTTGATTCCATGCCTTTACTATTGTGAATAATGCTATGATGAACATACATGTACACGTGTCTTTATGATATAATAATTTATAGTCCTTTGGGTATATACCCAATAATGGAATCGCTGGGTCTAATGGTAGTTCTGTTTTAAGTTCTTTGAGAAATCTCCAAACTGCTTTCCACAATGGCTGAACTAATTCACATTCCTACCCACCAGTGCATAAGTGTTTCCTTTTCTCCACAATGTTGTCAGCATGTTATTTTTGAATTTTTATAATAGCCATTCTAACTAGTATGAGATGGTATCTCATTGTGGTTTTGATTTGCATTTCTCTAATGATAAGTTATGTTGAGCATTTTTTCATATGCATGTTGGCCACATGTTTATCTTCTTTTGAAAATAGTCTGTTCATGTCCTTTGCCCACTTTTTAATGGGGCTGTTTTTTTCTTGTTAATTTGTTCAAGTTCCTCATAGATTCTGGATATGAGATCTTGGTCAAATGCATAATTAGAAATATTTTCTCTCATTCTGTAGGTTGTCTGTTTATTTTTATTTTTTTCACAAATACTATTTTATTTTATTTTATTTTTTATTTTTTTACCCTCATAGAGGTTTTATTTTTTATTTTTTATTTTTTTTTATTATTATACTTTACATTTTAGGGTACATGTGCACAATGTCCAGGTTTGTTACATATGTATCCATGTGCCGTGTTGTTTTGCTGCACCCATTAACTCATCATTTAGCATTAGGTATATCTCCTAATGCTGTCCCTCCCCCTCCCCCCACCCCACAACAGTCCCCGGAGTGTGATGTTCCCATTCCTGTGTCCGTGAGTTCTCATTGTTCAATTCCCACCTATGAGTGAGAACATGCGGTGTTTGGTTTTTTGTCCTTGTGATAGTTTACTGAGAATGATGTTTTCCAGTTTCATCCATGTCCCTACAAAGGACATGAAATCATCCTTTTTTATGGCTGCATAGTATTCCATGGTGTATATGTGCCACATTTTCTTAGTCCAGTCTATCGTTGTTGGACATTTGGGTTGGTTCCAACTCTTTGCTATTGTGAATAGTGCCGCAATAAACATACGTGTGCATGTGTCTTTATAGCAGCATGATTTATAGTCCTTTGGGTATGTACCCAATAATGGGATGGCTGGGACAAATGGTATTTCTAGTTCTAGATCCCTGAGGAATTGCCACACTGACTTCTGCAATGGTTGAACTAGTTTACAGTCCCACCAACAGTGTAAAAGTGTTCCTATTTCTCCACATCCTCTCCAGCACCTGTTGTTTCCTGACTTTTTAATGATGGCCATTCTAACTGGTGTGAGATGGTATCTCACTGTGGTTTTGATTTGCATTTCTCTGACGGCCAGTGGTGATGAGCATTTTTTCATGTGTTTTTTGGCTGCATAAATGTCTTCTTTTGAGAAGTGTCTGTTCATGTCCTTCGCCCACTTTCTGATGGGGTTGTTTGTTTTCTTCTTCTAAATTTGTTTGATTTCATTGTAGATTCTGGATAGTAGCCCTTTGTCAGATGAGTAGGTTGCAAAAATTTTCTCCCACTCTGTAGGTTGCCTGTTCACTCTGTTGGTAGTTTCTTTTGCTGTGCAGAAGTTCTTTAGTTTAATTAGATCCCATTTGTCAATTTTGGCTTTTGTTGCCATTGCTTTTGGTGTTTTAGACATGAAGTCCTTGCCCACGCCTATGTCCTGAATGGTATTGCCTAGGTTTTCTTGTAGGATTTTAATGGTTTTAGGTCTAACATGTAAGTCTTTAATCCATCTTGAATTAATTTTTGTATAAGGTGTAGGGAAGGGATCCAGTTTCAGCTTTCTACATATGGCTAGCCAGTTTTCCCAGCACCATGTATTAAATAGGGAATCCTTTCCCCATTTCTTGTTTTTGTCAGGTTTGTCAAAGATCAGGTAGTTGTAGATATGTGGCATCATTTCTGAGGGCTCTGTTCTGTTCCATTGATCTATGTCTCTGTTGTGGTACCATTACCATGCTGTTTTGGTTACTGTAGCCTTGTAGTATAGTTTGAAGTCAGGTAGTGTGATGCCTCCAGCTTTGTTCTTTTGGCTTAGGATTGACTTGGTGATGTGGGCTTTTTTTGGTTCCATATGAACTTTAAAGTAGTTTTTTCCAATTCTGTGAAGAAAGTCATTGGTAGCTTGATGGGGATGGCATTGAATCTATAAATTACCTTGGGCAGTATGGCCATTTTCACAATATTGATTCTTCCAACCCATGAGCATGGGATGTTCTTCCATTTGTTTGTATCCTCTTTTATTTCATTGAGCAGTGGTTTGTAGTTCTCCTTGAAGAGGTCCTTTACATCCCTTGTAAGTTGGATTCCTAGGTATTTTATTCTCTGAAGCAATTGTGAATGGGAGTTCACTCATGATTTGGCTCTCTGTTTGTCTGTGATTGGTGTACAAGAATGCTTGTGATTTTTGTACATTGATTTTGTATCCTGAGACTTTGCTGAAGTTGCTAATCAGCTTAAGGAGATTTTGGGCTGAGACAATGGGGTTTTCTAGATATACAATCATGTCATCTGCAAACAGGGACAATTTGACTTCCTCTTTTCCTAATTAAACAACTTTTATTTCCTTCTCCTGCCTGATTGCTCTGGCCAGAACTTCCAGCACTATGTTGAATAGGAGTGGTGAGAGAGGGCGTCCCTGTCTTGTGCCAGTTTTCAAAGGGAATGCTTCCAGTTTTTGCCCATTCAGTATGATATTGGCTGTGGGTTTGTCATAGATAGCTCTTATTATTTTGAGATACATCCCATCAATACCTAATTTATTGAGAGTTTTTAGCATGAAGGGTTGTTGAATTTTGTCAAAGGCCTCTTCTGCATCTATTGAGATAATCATGTGGTTTTTGTCTTTGGTTCTGTTTATATGCTGGATTACATTTATTGATTTGCGTATGTTGAACCAGCCTTGCATCCCAGGGATGAAGCCCACTTGATCATGGTGTATAATAAGCTTTTTGATGTGCTGCTGGATTCTGTTTTCCAGTATTTTATTGAGGAATTTTGCATCAATGTTCATCAAGGATATTGGTCTGAAATTCTCTTTTTTGGTTATGTCTCTGCCAGGCTTTGGTATCAGGACGATGCTGGCTTCATAAAATGTGTTAGGGAGGATTCCCTCTTTTTCTATCGATTGGAATAGTTTCAGAAGGAATGGTACCAGTTCCTCCTTGTACCTCTGGTAGAATTTGGCTGTGAATCCATCCGGTCCTGGACTCTTTTTGGTTGGTAACCTATTGATTATTGCCACAATTTCAGAGCCTGTTACTGGTCTATTCAGAGATTCAACTTCTTCCTGGTTTAGTCTTGGGAGGGTGTATTTGTCGAGGAATTTATCCATTTCTTCTAGATTTTCTAGTTTATTTGCATAGAGGTGTTTGTAGTATTCTCTGATGATAGATTGTATTTCTGTGGGCTCGGTGGTGATATCCTCTTTTTCATTTTTCATTGCATCTATTTGATTCTACTCTCTTTTCTTCTTTATTAGTCTTGGTAGCGGTCTATCAATTTTGTTGATCTTTTCAAAAAACCAGCTCCCGGATTCATTAATTTTTTGAAGGGTTTTTTGCGTCTCTATTTCCTTCAGTTCTGCTCTGATTTTAGTTATTTCTTGCCTTCTGCTGGCTTTTGAATGTGTTTGCTCTTGCTTTTCTAGTTCTTTTAATTGTGATGTTAGGGTGTCAATTTTGGGTCTTTCCTGCTTTCCCTTGTGGGCATTTAGTGCTATAAATTTCCCTCTACACACTGCTTTGAATGTGTCCCAGAGATTCTGGTATGTTGTGTCTTTGTTCTCATTGGTTTCAAAGAACATCTTTATTTCTGCCTTCATTTCTTTATGTACCCAATAGTCATTCAGGAGCAGGTTGTTCAGTTTCCATGTAGTTGAGTGGTTTTGAGTGAGTTTCTTAATCCTGAGTTCTAGTTTGATTGCACTGTGGTCTGAGAGACAGTTTGTTATAATTTCTGTTCTTTTACATTTGCTGAGGAGAGCTTTACTTCCAACTATGTGGTCAATTTTGGAATAGGTGTGGTGTGCTGCTGAAAAAAATGTATATTCTGTTGATTTGGGGTGGAGAGTTCTGTAGATGTCTATTAGGTCCACCTTGTGCAGAGCTGAGTTCAATTCCTGGGTATCCTTGTTAACTTTCTGTCTCCTTGATCTGTCTAATGTTGACAGTGGGGTGTTAAAATCTCCCATTATTATTGTGTGGGAGTTTAAGTCCCTTTGTAAGTCACTCAGGACTTGCTTTATGAATCTGGGTGCTCCTGTATTGGGTGCATATATATTTAGGATAGTTAGCTCTTCTTGTTGAATTGATCCCTTTACCATTATGTAATGGCCTTCTTTGTCTCTTTTGATCTTTGTTGGTTTAAAGTCTATTTTGTCAGAGACTAGGATTATAACCCCTGCCATTTTTTTGTTTTCCATTTGCTTGATAGATCTTCCTCCATCCCTTTATTTTGAGTCTATGTGTGTCTGTGCACGTGAGATGGGTTTCCTGAATACAGCACACTGATGGGTCCTGACTCCTTATCAAGTTTGTCAGTCTGTGTCTTTTAATTGGAGCATTTAGCCCATTTACATTTGAAGTTAATATTGTTATGTGTGAATCTGATCCTGTCATTATGGTGTTAGTTGGTTATTTTGCTCGTTAGTTTATGCAGTTTCTTCCTAGCCTCGATGGTCTTTACAATTTGGCATGTTTTTGCAGGGGCTGGTACCGGTTGTTCCTTTCCATGTTTAGTGCTTCCTTCAGGAGCTCTTTTAGGGCAGGCCTGGTGGTGACAAAATCACTCAGCATTTGCTTGTCTGTAAAGTATTTTATTTCTCCTTCACTTATGAAGCTTAGTTTGGCTGGATATGAAATTCTGGGTTGAAAATCCTTTTCTTTAAGAATGTTGAATATCGGCCCCCACTCTCTTCTCACTTGTAGAGTTTCTTCCGAGAGATCAGCTGTTAGTCTGATGAGCTTCCCTTTGTGGGTAACCCGACCTTTCTCTCTGGCTGCCCTTAACATTTTTTCCTTCATTTCAACTTTGGTGAATCTGACAATTATGTGTCTTGGAGTTGCTCTTCTCAAGGAGTATCTTTGTGGCATTCTCTGTATTTCCTGAATCTGAATGTTGGCCTGCCTTGCTAGATTGGGGAAGTTCTCCTGGATAATATCTTGCAGAGTGTTTTCCAACTTGGTTCCATTCTCCCCGTCATTTTCAGGTACACCAATCAGACATAGGTTTGGTCTTTTCACATAGTCCCAAATTTCTTGGAGGCTTTGTTCATTTCTTTTTATTCTTTTTTCTCTAAACTTCCCTTCTTGCTTCATTTCATTTATTTCATCTTCCATCAGCGATACCCTTTCTTCCAGTTGATCGCATCTGCTACCGAGGCTTGTCCAATCTTCGCGTAGTTCTTGATACTTGGCTTTCAGCTCCATCATCTCCTTTAAGCCCTTCTCTCCATTGGCTATTCTAGTTATCCACTCGTCTAATTTTTTTTCAAAGTTTTTAACTTCTTTGCTGTTGTTTTCAATTTCCTCCCGTAGCTCGGAGTAGTTTGATCGTCTGAAGCCTTCTTCTCTCAACTTGTCAAAGTCATCCTCCGTCCTCCTTTGTTCCGTTGCTGGTGAGGAACTGCGTTCCTTTGGTGGAGGAGGGGTGCTCTGCTTTTTAGAGTTTCCAGTTTTTCTGCTCTGTTTTTTCCCCATCTTTGTGGTTTTATCTGCTTTTGGTCTTTGATGATGGTGATGTACAGATGGGTTTTTGGTGTGGATGTCCTTTCTGTTTATTAGTTTTCCTTCTACCAGACAGGACCCTCAGCTGCAGGTCTGTTGGAGTTTGCTAGAGGTCCACTCCAGACCCTGTTTGAGTGGGTGTCAGCAGCGGTGGCTGCAGAACAGCGGATTTTCGTGAGACCACAAATTCAGCTGTCTGATCGTTCCTCTGGAAGTTTTGTCTCAGAGGAGTACCCAGCTGAGTGAGGTGTCAGTCTGTCCCTACTGGTGGGTGCCTCCCAGTTAGGCTGCTTGGGGGTGAGGGACCCACTTTAGGAGGCAGTCTGTCCATTCTCAGATCTCCAGCTGCGTGCTGGGACAACCACTACTCTCTTCAAAGCTGTCAGTCAGACAGGGACATTTAAGTCTGCAGGGGATCCTGCTGAATTTTTGTTTGTCTGTGCCCTGCCCCCAGAGGTGGAGCCTACAGAGGCAGGCAGGCCTCCGTGAGCTGTGGTGGGCTCCACCCAGTTCGAGCTTCCTGGCTGCTTTGTTTACCTAAGCAAGCCTGGGCAATGGCGGGTGCCACTCCTCCAGCCTCGCTGCCGCATTGTAGTTTGATCTCAGACTGCTGTGCTAGCAATCAGGGAGACTCCTTGGGCATAGGACCCTCCGAGCCAGTTGCAGGACACAATCTCCTAGTGTGCCGTTTTCCAGGCCCGTTGGAAAAGCGCAGTATTAGGGTGGGACTGACCCGATTTTCCAGGTGCCGTCTGTTACCCCTTTCTTTGACTAGGAAAGGGAACTCCCTGACTCCTTGCACTTCCCGAGTGAGGCAATGCCTCGCCCTGCTTCGGCTCGCACACAGTGCGCTTCACCGACTGTCCTGCACCCACTGTTTGGCACTCCCTAGTGAGATGAAACCGGTACCTGAAACAGAAATGCAGAAATCACCCGTCTTCTGTGTCGCTCAGGCTGGGAGCTGTAGACCGGAGCTGTTCCTATTCGGCCATCTTGGCTCCACAAAATCAGGTTGTCTGTTTATTCTGTTCATAGTATCTTTTGCTGTGCAGAACCACTTTAGCTGTTTATTCTGTTCATAGTTTCTTTTGCTGTGCAGAATCTCTTTAGTTTAATTAGATCCCATTTGTCCCCTGAGCCTAACCTTGGTTGGTGTTTGGAGTTCTGCAATATAGAATGCAGCTTCAAAAACTGTTGACTTATGGGAAAGAAAGAAGTAGTCCAAGAGAAAAGGAAAACTCTCGGAAAGGAAAAGACCAAGAGAAGGTTTCAAGAGAGAAAATTACAGAGAGGGCAACACTTCAGCTTATTTTTTCTACTAAAAGCTTGGCTCCTTACTCTCTCAATCTCTTTGTTTCTTGTGATATCATTACATGAGAGCTTGGCAACCATAGAAATAAAATGAAGCTGCTGTAAACCTTTCCTGGAGTTTACATTTCACCCCAGAAAGTGTTTCTGATAAGGTTAAGATGAGGGAAAAATGGGTTACTAAGTGTGAATGAGTCTATCTGGTATAGCACTTGACAGAAATTAGGGGCTTGTCAATGTGAATTTGCCCTTCTCGAACAAATGCCTATAGACAGCTCCTTTCTGCTAATCTTTTGGCCAGTAAATTCTAAAATTCAGTAATTAAATGTCTTCCAATACATACATAAGAGAAATATAGTTTCCTCTTTCCCCCCTCCATTCTCACCAAATTCTTATAAAACATGCTTTAGATTTTCTTGTAGGATTTCAAGGTAATGAGAAAGAATTTTCAGAAATACACATTAGATCTTTTTTTCTCTGCTATCAATTCAAGTTCATTAAAGTTTAATGCAGTTCAATTATAGTATTACACTTACAACATTGTTTTTCCCAAGCCTGATTCCTTAGGACCTTGAGGATGCCAGCTCACTAACTGAATGTGATTGTTCTTCCCTAAACAGTACAAAACAAAACCCTCTATAGTATACTATTATGATGATCTAGAATAATTCTTATTTCCTCTGGGGAAAAAAATATCCATTCTCAAACATTAAATTCTCCACTTGGGGCATCATACTAAAATCTTTGACATTTCTAAATTATGGGAAAAGGGTATTTTAGTGAATATAATATGTTTTTGTGATTCTGCTAATTTAATATTTTCTAAAAAGTTAGGGAGGGAAATTTCAAAACAAATAGCTAATCTACCTTAAAATATCTAAGACCTAACAGTAAGTTATAATTGGTTAGCATTTTTTCCACACTGTTGATAAAAATAGCACTGTGTGTCTGTGTGTATAAAACCAAACAATTAAAAGAAAATTTGTCCTGAGAAAAGAATAAATCCATAGTATTTAAAACTAAAAAAGTTGCTAGTTTGATTTTACTTAATTTGGAGTTAAGTTGTCATATTGAACATTGTGTAATGTTGGTTGCAGAAGAATTCTGCAATCAAGCTGAAATTATCTGTAATTCCTTATGATCATTTGAAACAGCATTATAAGGACCCTGAAAGAATAAATTAACCTATACCACCCACTCGAGGTATTAGCATTATTAATCATCACAGAAGCTGTGACAATTCCATCAACAGAATTATCTATTTGATTGCCAGATTAACTGATTAAAATATAGTAAAAAAGTGGGTTGTCTGTTATCTTTGTAAACCACTCTCTGTTGTTAGGTCAAAAAAGGCCCTAGAGATGGTGAGAATAAACCATACTGAGGAAAAAATCCAATCACCTAATTATACAGAAAGGTGATATGACTTGCCCAAGGTCATATAATAAGTTAGTAACAAAGCTAGAACTGGAATCTATGCCTTCTTACTCTAATCAGGGTTGGTGCTGTATGTAATAAAGGTCCCTCTAAATTACTATAGAGAGGAAAGAAAGAAGTTAGGAAGATGTGACTTTTATTCTTCACTTTTCTGCAATTCTGATAAATAAACCACAAGTACTGCTTCATAAATGAATTTGAGACAGTGTTTTTGCTACTGTGTTTTTCAAAACATTGTAGACAAAGGGAATTTTGTCCTATTTAAAAAGACCCAAGTCACAGAATTCTTAATTTAGAAATTTCAAGGTATTAATTAACATATCTATATATAGATATATGTGTGTGTGTGTATATATATATAACAACTTTTTCTATATGGGTTCTGCCAGGTAAACTGCAGGAATTGAGTATGTCAGATTTTGGTATACGTGGAGATCCTACAACCAATCCCTACGTACACCAAGGGATGACTATAGTTACGTGTGGATAAACTCCCCTTAATAAAATGGGTTATGTTACTAAATTTTGAAGAATTATGAAGATAGCTATTTTTATATATTTCTGTTTTCATCTAAATACTCCAAAATTATTTTTAGTTTAAGACATCCATTTGCTAAAGGCTAAAATAAGAATTTTGTTCATTGATTTCCTTTAACTAAAAAATAAAAAATAAACTTTGTTTCTTTTCTTTAGGCAATGTTTTATTTAAATTATAAGAGAAATGTGATTAAGTGGTTTTATTATTTAATAATTGTAAAATGGAGTTCAAATTTATTTAAAGTAAATGATTCTACAGACAATCTCAGTAATGAGAAACCATAAATATTCTTCCTTGAAAATATATAGGCATGCCTCAGACCACTGCATAAAGCAAATATTGCAATAAAGTGAGTCACACAAATTTATTGGTTTCCCATATTTACACTACACTATAGTTTATTAAGTATGTTGTAGCCCTATGTCCTAAAAATGTACATACCTTAATTTAAAAATATTGCTAAAAATGCTAATATTCATTTGCACCTCCAGTAAATAGTAATCTTTTTTTGCTGGTAGAGAGTCTTGACTACGGTTGATGGCTGCTGAAGAGGGTGGTGGTTGCTGAAGGTTGGGGCAGCTGTAGCAATTTCTTAAAATAAGACAACAAAGTTTGCTGCATCAGTGGACTCTTTCACTAAAGGTTTCTCTGTAGCATGTGATGCTATTTGATAGCATTTGACTCACAGCAGAATTTCTTTCAAAATTGGAGTCAATCCTCTCCAACCCTGCTCCTGCTTTATCGACAGTTTATGTAATATTTTGTAAATTATTAGTAGTCATTTCAACAATATTCTCAGCATCTTTACCAGGAGTAGATTTCATTTCAAGGATCCACATTCTTTGCTTATCCATAAGAAGCAACTCTTTATCCATTCAAATTTTTTTGTGAGATTGCAGCAATTCAGTCACATCTTCTGGCCCCACTTCTAATTCTAGTTCTTTTGCTATTTCCACCACATCTGCAGTTATAATAGGGACATCAACGATCACTGATCACAGATCACCGTAACAGATACAAAATAATAAATAAGTTTGAAATATTGCAACTAGTCATGGTGGCTCAAGCCTGTAATCCCAGCACGTTGGGAGGCCGAGACAGGCAGATCACCTGAGGTCAGGAGTTCAAGACCAGCCTGGCCAATATGGTGAAACCCCATCTCTACTAAAAATACAGAACATTAGCTGGGTGTGGTGGCGGGTGCCTGTAATCCCAGCTACTCGGGAGGCTGAGGCCAGAATAACTTGAACCTGTGAGGTGGAGGTTGCAGTGAGCCAAGATCACGCCATTGCACTCCGGCCTGGGCAACAAGAGCGAGGCTCTGTCTCAAAAAAAAGAAAAAGAATATTGCAAGATATTTGCAATTATCCACACTACAAAATTGGACAGAGTCACAAAGTGAGCACACACTACTGGAGAACAGTGCTGATAGTCTTGCTTGATGCAAGGTTGCCACAAATGTTCAAATTGTGAAAAATACAGTATCTGCAAAGTGCAGTAAAGCAAAGTGTAATAAAACGAGCTATGCCTCTACTCATTAAAAATTTCATTCATGCCATTCTAGTCAGAGTTTCATTTCAGTTTGTTTTTCTAGCCCTGTCTTACCTAAACACAAAGCTTATTTTGATAATTTAATAGCTTAATTATGACCTTGCTGGCAATATCTGTGTTGCCATGTTTTTCAAATTCTATCAACTAAATTGAAACATATGCCCCATATAGTTTAATCTTCTCATGTATTTCTCTGTATTGATGTTTCTTGGCTTTTTAACATTTGGGTATGAAGCATTTAATAAGGCCTAGAGGAGAGACTCTAATCCTGGGAATACATTATTTTCTTTTTTATGACTCTTGAGTAGGTGGAGGCACATATTAAAGACAGGCCCTGACCTCAGCTATCCTCTGCCATCCTCCTTTCCCCTGCCATGCTCTCCCACACAGCATTTTTCTTCTAAATTAAATTGTTCATTTACACTATTACAATCTTTAAATCCTTTATGGTTTTATTCCACAACATTTGTAATATGAATTCCCCGTTGTCAGCAAAGTTAGGACAGCTAAAACCTAGATATTTTGAAACTATGTAAGCATTCTTCTGAAACAAAGGCTGACTTTAATGCAATTTATATTTACACAGTGGAAAGAGATACATGAGAGAGTCATAAGCCAGATTTGCCCAAATGCTTCTCTCATTTCTCGGTGTATGACTGAGTTTTGCACAGAATAAAACATTTCTAATATCTTGGGAATGGTAAATATGATTTCAGGTATAATGTATAGTTAAGGCTGTTTTTCAAATATGTCGATATTTTCACATTTTAGTTTATGATAGTTGAAAATAATTCAGTAATTGTAGTGCCTGAGGGCATCTTTCTGCAACAAACACTTAGGAAAATAAACGAAATAAAGCTGAAATAGGCAAAAGAGAGGAAATGAGTGTTTTATGGATATGTCCTAATTTTAATACTATTGAGTACAGTAAAACTTAAACAGATGCTAGAAACAGTATTACTGTTGATTGTTTTTGTTTTATTGTTGTCATATTTGTTTTTTAAGAGTTCTAGGGAACAACGAATTAATTTATTTAGTGCTTACTCTGTATCTAGCAAAGAGCTTTTTCTGGTTATCTGTTTCCCTGATTTTAAGTAGACAAACTCTCTATGGGCTGTGTCTCCATAAAGAGAGTTATTATTAACATATACTGCTTTTAGAGTTTTCCAGACATTATTTAATTTTGAGATGTTTCTTTATCCAAAATAGTAACTATTTTGTTAATTTATTGTGATCCATATGTTCCTAACTGAATATATTCTGCTTATTTTCTAAATCTTACATTTGTTCTGTGTCAAGAATATACAATGAAGGGTTGAAGCAAGAAACTTGTTAATATCTTTTTACAAATGTTGGTAGAAAGTTTGGCTCAAGTGAAAGGTAAGAAATTGTACTATTTCTTACTGATCATAACTCATGGTAGCTAAATTAATAGAAATATTTTTAAATTATCATATAATATACTCTATTAGAGCATGTTTGAGTCATTTTATTCTTTCATACTAATGGAAAGATAGCTTATTTTTTATTTTAGTATAAAGAGTGTGAATGGTTCAGTTAGGAAAAATGTCAAAGCCATAGAAAATTTAGATGAAAAAGCAATGGCAAAGTTACATATTACATTCCATTTTAGAAAGTTATTGTTACTGGCAGTTTATATCTAACACTTTAAACCTTAGTTAGAGTTGGCTATATACATTATAATGGAAATGATTTTGTCCCAAACTAAAACAGGATAAAAGAAAGAAAGGAAAAAGCAAACTTTCCTTGCTTTCTTTTATTGTTTTAAAGCTTTTTTCTTTTACTTCAGTGTTTTTTGTGTTTCATCTCAAAACAAATTATTGGTATTAATTTGGAACGTCAGAGAAGGCATCTTAGAAAAATTTGCAAATGTTTTTCATTTTGATTACTAAAAACTTCAATCTATGTTTTTAAGAAGAGAGCTCTACAAAGTACATTCATGTTGGGAAAATCATATAGTGATTCTGAACTAGCTATAATTATAAATCTGGGTGCAGGACTAGAATTCTGTTTGTTAAATAAGAAATCAATTATCTGTTTTTATAATTTTCATATCAAAGAAAATTTTTTCCCTGACATTTATCGTGGGCCAAGAAATACCCACAATTCCAAAAATGTGAATTCATTTAGAGAATTCAAAAAAAAAATAGGTATATTTACCTGGGAGAGTATTCCATTTATACGCTTACATACAAAGAATGATATTGTACCTTTTTCTTTTGGATCTTCCAAGGAAAACATCAAGCCAGAAATCATAACAAGAATGATTATATATTTATTAGTTGTAAGGTCAACTTCTCTTTATATGTGTAAGAAGAAAATGCACGATGGTACAAAATGATCTTTGCGTTAGAAATTTACTTGTGCTACAACCTAAATTCATATTCTGTGATATACAATTGTCTCATTGCAGTGTCATCCCCATAGGAATTCTCATCTGCATTCTGCTAGTGACAGGAAAAGGTAAATTGAGAGTTATGTTGTATTAAAATTGAAAAGTGAAATATATGAAAAAGTATGTGGAAACTTTGTAACATTTCTTGAAATTTTGTTGCTGAGATGTTTCTAGTTTATGTACTTGGTATCCACTGTTCTGGCATTCAGCGCTTTAGCACTGGGTGACAAAAGCATGTACAGTCATATGCTGCATGATGGTGTTCTGGTTAATGATGGACTGCATATACAATAGCAGCCTCATTTTAATGAAGCTGGAAAAATTCCTATTGAATAGTGGTATCTTAGCCATTGTAATGTCATAGCGTGGTGTATCACTCATGTATTTGTGATGATTCTAGTGTAAACAAACCTACTGCACTGCCAGTCATATAAAAGTATAGCATATACAGTTATGTACAGTATATAATACTTGATAATAAATGACTATATTACTAGTATATGTATTTACTATCCTATACTTTTTATTGTTATTTTAGATTGTACTCCTTCTACTTATTACAAAAAAAAAAAAAAAAAGCAACTAACTGTAAAACAGCCACAGGCAGGTCCTTTAGGAGGTATTCCAGAAGACATTGTTATCATAGGAAATGATAGCTCCATTTGTGTTATTGCCCCTGAAGCCCTTCAAGTGGGACGAGTCGTGGAGGTGGAAGGCGGTGATAATGATGCTCCTGACCCTCTACAGGCCTATGCTTATGTATATCTCTGTGTCTTAGTCTTTCACAAAATAAGTTTAAAAAATTTAAAAAAATTAAAATAGAAAAAAGATTATAGAATAAAGATATAAAGAAATTATTTTCATGCAGCTATACAATGTATGTGCGTTTTAAGCTGTATTATAAATATGGAAAGGTTAAAAAGTTAAGTTTATAAAGTAAAAAGTTATAGTAAGCTAAAATTAATTTGTTACTGAAGAAAGAAAACTATTTTTATACATTTAGTGTAGCCTAAGTGTACAGTGTTTATAAATTCTACATAGTGTACAGTAATGTCCTAGGCCTTCAGTCACTCACCACTCACTGACTCACCTAGAGCAACTTCCAGTCCTATAAGCTCCATGGTACGTGCCCTATACAGGTGTAACATTTTTTATCTTTTACACTGCACTTTTACCTTACCTTTTCTATGTTTAGACATGTTTAGAATTGCCTGTAGTATTCAATAGAGTAACATGCTGTATAGGTTAGTAGCCTAGAAGCAATAGGCTATACCATATAGCCTAGGTGTGTAGTAAGATATCCCATCTAGGTTTGTGTAAAAACAGTCTGTGATGTTCACACAATGACAAAATGGCCTAAGGAAGTATTTCTCAGGTCATATTCCTGTTATTAAGTGGCACAGGACTCTGCTGAAAAAGTGAGTAAGCCTTGTGAATAATTCTATATATTAATACGCTTTTATTCATTAATTGATATTTTATTTTTCTTTGATATAGAAGCACTCACAGCTTTTTGGTTCACAGTATTCTACAAAGGACAAAAATGATGTAGAAAGAAGAAAATAGATAATATGTCCTCTTCTGTATCACTTCTTAAAATATTCAGTTCTGCAATTCTCTTTTGCCCCAGAATGCCTTTTTTTCTTTACTACATAGAAATGTTGAAATTCTAACAGAAACAACATATGTCATATGATATACTCAGTCTCAAAAAAAAGCGAGCAATAATTAGGCTGGCATAACTTTTGAAGAAGTAAAATAAAATGTCCACAATATTATAATGTTTTGCACTCAAATGCAATATTTGAATTATAAAAGCCTGGGGCAAACTTGGTTGCGTGATTAGTACATGTTACCAATGAACTCAGCATCATCGATTTAAGATGCATCATAGTCAGGTAGATTTGACTTTTCTGAACTACTTTCATCCCCCTCACCCTCCCTTTAACCATCTCAAAAATGTAATGACCTAGCATCTGAGTAGAGAGTCAGAATACATCAGCTCAAGTCCAGCAGCCCTGCTGAGAAAAACAACTTTCAGTTCTCTCACTACGAATTAGCATATTTGGGTGCTGGGAGGAGAGCAGGCTCTATTTATCATACAAAATTTAATACCCCATTCTGCTGCCCAACACTAATGATTTACTTTAGTGTTCTTATGTTTCTAAGGTCATCAATAGCTTAAATTACCTGGCAGACTAATAAGTAAACAAGATCTCTGTGTCTTCAGAAATATAACAATGGCTTCTGAAGTTAGGGAGATAAGATTTTATCAAAGAAATTTCTGAATATTTTAAATGATGAGTGCTGAATCTGCTATTTTTATGTAGTGATTGGATAAGCATAAGATTGTGCATTTTATTTAGTAATTCAGCATTTATTATTAAACCCTAATGTGTTCTCAGTGTTGTACTAGGTGTTAGGGATATAGCTCTTTGCCAAGATAAACCCAGTTTCTTTATCATCATCAACAACAAAGTAAAATGTACTGACAGAAAATGGAGAACAAGTGGAAATATTCACTCCTCATATACTGGCAAAGAAAAAGGTAGGAAGGACAGAAAATCCCCGAAGGATGATTGCAAGGATATTCTCAGAGAGAAGGAAATGTATTATTCCCGCTTTCGAAAAGATAACACTACCCAAGTTTCAAAGTGTTCAGTATGGCCAGACACTGAGGAGAAAGGGAAACTGACTAAGAATTGTTAAAGTGAAGCTAGAGCAGAACTCCAAAAGAATATTTAAGCACAGACCAGAGGCCAGTGCAATTTTCCTTGCCTGTAAACAATGTTTCCAAGGACATTCTTCCTAAATGATAGTTTGGGAGACGTATTCATCTTTTTTATTTCTATGCAGAGAGTAGCTTGTTACATTTCTTTATGATGAATGAAATAACTAACTTTATTGCAGTGGTGCATATTTTCTCTCTATGTCTAAATTCAGCACCAGTAGGCATTTGTAAACGATCACCAGAAAACAGCAGTAATCAGGTAGTGAATTAGATTATATCAAAGATGTAGTTGAGAATCCTTTCCTGACTTCTGTATCTTCTATTGCATCTGTTACTTTGAAGAGATTGTCTTTTCAGATGATCTCTTACCATTGGAAGTTTATTTCAAAATGAATGTGCTATAGCCAACTATGACAAATATGGCATTAAGTAATGGTATTTAAAAATTAACTCTTGGTCGGGCGTTGTGGCTCACGTCTGTAATCCCAGCACTTTGGGAGGTCGAGATGGGCAGATCACGAGGTCAGCAGATCGAGACCATCCTGGCTAACAGGGTGAAACCCTTTCTCTACTAAAAACACAAAAAAATTAGCCAGGCGTGGTGGTGGGCGCCTGTAGTCCCAGCTACTCGGGAGGCTGAGGCAGGAGAATGGCGTGAACCTGGAAGGTGGAACTTGCAGTGAGCCGAGATCGCACCACTGCACTCCAGCCTGGGCAACAGAGCAAGACTCTGTCTCAATAAAATAAAATAAAATAAAATAAAAATTAACTCAATGTTTTTTATATACATTTGATTTTGTGTCACTGGTGATTATAGAATAAAAACATGCAAGTTGTTGAAATACAATAAAATGTAGAGACATATACAGGAAAAAGTTAAAAATCCATTTGAATTGCAGGACATACGGATAATCATTGTAAATATATTGGAGAGCTGCCTTCCAAGTCTACATAAACACTTACACACACTCACACAAAAACACACTTTGTGTCCATCTGTGTAACTGAGATTCATCTATGAACCCTGGTCTTGACTCTTCACACTTTTTGCTTTTCCATTTTCTCATACCACTAGCAATATTGAGGTCTCCTGGGCTGACATTCTTGAGATACTGTCTCTATTTTCCTTTTCCTTTGTCTTATATATCTACTATATTGATTGATTATGTGACTTTTTCCTAGCATCTGGAATTTTTCAAACATTCAAAATAAATGAAGAGAAGGGAATCACTGCCTATGATATACTTATGTATGCATATGTGAGTATTTTAAAGAAACTTCAGACATTATATGTTTGTACTCATAAACATTAATACCTCAATATATGTCTCTACCAGAGGGTGACTTTTAGAAATATACCCTCATAACTATCATTAGTGGTAAAATTAATAATAATGTCTTAATATTATACTCTACTTTTCCCTGGTCATCTCAAAAATGTCTATTTGCAGTTGGTTTCTAGTCAGAATCCAGGGTCTAAGCAAGACATTTGGTTGGTGTGATTCTCCTTTTTTTTCTTGTTATATATGTGTTGAGTAAACAGGCAAAAAAATAAAGAATACTATATTTTACATTTCGGATTTGGCCAGTTGAATCTTTGTCGTAGCACCTAGAAAAATCTCCTATGACTCCTTCTGTATTTACCTGTTAACTGTTAATGATATCTTAAGGCTTGATTGATTGCTGTTCAATTTTTTGGCAACAAAACTGTTGAATTGTATCAGGATTCAATAATATCTGAAAATGCCACTTTTTGTGATGTTAAGATTTATCAGTGAGTCCAGTGTTAACGGCCTAGCTATTATAACATTGTTTCCTGTCAACCTTTTATCCTGATAGTTTTACTCACCACTAGTTGCCTAGATTCATTATTTCATCAGAGTTTAATAAGGGTGACTTATATTCCATGCCTATTGTGTTTTTAGTCATTGAATACAAATGTTTATATGTAAGTTCAGGACACCATTTTTCCTTATAAATGTGACCAAATTGCCTGGCTTGCTGATGAATCTCTCTTTTTTAGCACTGAAAGTCTTGTAGTCCATGAAATCTCTCATTCAGGGCAAATCAGAACTGTCGGTCACCCTATGTTCCAATCAATAGTTTTTATCACTTTTTGTTATACTTCTATAGTTAGGACTATATATGGTATGGTAGAATGAACTTTGGATGTCGATTGAGATCTGTGTGTGACTAAACTTTCAAAGCTTAAGTTTCTTGGTGCATATAATATCTTCTACAACTCCAGTGGGAGGAGAAGGGTATCAAAGAGCATATAAATGTAGAAAAGCATTATGCAGATATTAAGGATTATTATTCTCTATGTGCATTCTTGTTTTTTCTTTCACACTTGAAGCAGCTGGCTCTTTTTCTGTACCATTTTATATCAGCCTAAATATTTAATATTCAGTTTTAACTTTATCCCATATGAAAGTCTAAGCTCTCAACCTCTGGCACTTGTTAGGCCACATATGAAAAACTGTCTCCAGTCGTGGGTACCACATTGGAATAAAGAAGACTAATATTGAAAAGCTTGCACAGAGAAGGTGACTTGGATGGGAGTGGGCAAGAAACTATCTCATATGAAATATAGTTAAGTGATATTTGACATTCGTATTAAAATTATGTTTAATACTGGGTCATCTGATTTCCTGACTTTAAACTCCTTTGAACAGGGGATAAGAAAGTGCTTGACATATTACAGACTTTGATAAATATCTTTTTAAAGATCAAAGAATAATAAACACTTGAATTAGTGACTGAGGCCTGAACTGATATTGCTCAGATGAGGAAAACCTATCAATTGCTTTGGGTTGGGCAGAACCTAAGCTTGGACTAGAACTTGAGTTGTTTTACTCCTATTCCATTACATTCCTGTGTTTTCCTCAGCAAAACTTCCTTCCTCTAACCCCAGGGAAAGTTAAACAGAAAAAAAAGAGTCAAGGACATAATAGCAATCTACAAATATTTGAATAGAGAGGCAATTCCAGTTGATGTAAGTAATTAAGGGTGATAACCACAGGAACTAGATGGGACTCTGCCTAAGTATGAGAGAGCATCCCAACAATGACAGCTGCCTCACAGCTCAAACAGAGGTTGGCAAGCACTTTTCAGAGGTGTTGCAGAAAGAATTTATATATTGGTTGTTTTTAAAGTCCCTCCCAACTGCAAGGACTTGTTATTCCAGGAAATAAAGTAATCACGAGTGCAATCTCCCACTATGGTAGAAATGTGGGCATCTCCACTGGCAAAGACCCAGCTCCACTTCAACTGCTTCTCCCACCAGCACCACTGATGAGAGGAGGAGAGAAAGATTTGGGCTTTAGTTCTTCAGAAGTCTAATGCTGTGGGCAGAGCCCTTCTTTTCCTATCAAAATGATTGGGGCAATGAAAGTGATTTCGCAAGCAAATAGGAAATATATATTTATTGGCTTTGCTTTATGATAAATATGGTGTTCTTTCTTTCATTTTCACTCCAATCCTTATTACATACCATCTAAGTAGTAAAATAATTTCCTCATTGGTTTCCCTATGTCCTTCCACCATGCTAATTCAAGGTTTGGCTTTATTTCCCTTTTTTAGAACACTGATTGATTGTATCATCTGCCCTAAATTGCTGAGTGTCTCCTTTCTTTGTGATTTACACCAGGCTTTTATTGTTCCATGTTTAAGGCCCTCTAAGACTGGCCTCTTATTCAGTAAACAAGTTGCTTCTCCTTCCATATCAGGATTGATGCATCCCCCACATGAATGATACACTCTCCAAAGCAGACAGCTCAAGGCAACGTATGTGACTCGAAGCAATTTGCTTGACCTCTTTGAACCTTTTTATTGTTATTTCTAAAATTAGAATAATAAAATTTAACTCACAGAATTGTTTTAGTAATAAAGTAAAACACCTTACAAACGGTTTTTTACCAATGTCAGTTCCCTTTCATTTTCCCCATGATCCCTTCTATTTACTATACCCGCAGAATTATTTTAATTGGACATGCCATTCATTTTGTGCTTAATATAAATTCTGTCTCATTACTTGCCTTTTTAAAGGTTTACTAATGAAGCAAATTTGTCAGATTGAAACTAGTAGTGCTCTTTGTTTTGTATTACATATGTTGCAACTTGAAAAATGGCATGTGCTGAATGTTAGGGAAAGCCAGAAAAATTGAATTTCTGCCTTCGCTTGTAAAAGGTTAAGGGTAAACAGAGAAATTTACATAGCGATAAAGGAGAAAATATCATTGTTCTTTACATTTTATGCAACTTGAGCATGGCTATGATAAAATGAGCAGTTTCAGTGCTGATTCTTTGATAGCTGTAAAGTGGTTACCATATCTTCGTTTCATCTGTAGTAATTGTCTCAGATTTGACAAATAACCAATAATTATTTTTCAATTGCGCTTTGCTTTGGTGTTTTTGACCTGCTCTTAATCCTTGTTTATCTCAGTATTGCCTTTTAAGGTGAGCTGTGTTTAAAGGGTTTTCACAAAAGCTGGAGCCATTACCAGGTGATCTATGACCTAGAGTATTTCTTAGCAACAAATAGACTTTGTGGTCATTTCAAACAATCCGAAGTATATAAAGGCATATCTTCATTCCAGAGTTAGAACTCTTTAGGAAATAAAAGTTTTCTGAGACCATAGCATGGGAGCTTTTTTGTTGATGCTTTGTTTACCACTGACATTTTTTCTCCATCATCTTATTATACAATTTTTGTTCTTTAGTGTTTACTTTGGCAGGTTATACATTTTCTGGTGGTGCAAAGTTAATTTCATTTCATCCACATAGACAACCATTCATTTAGACCACAAGCTGCTCAACAAGGTATTATATAAATATTTGATTAAAATAATGGCTTTCTGGCTCTCAAGAGAAGAGGCATAAAAATCATAGCCCCATTTATAAACCACACTGCCTCAGTCTAATAAAACAGCAGTGTCTGTAAGAGCCTGACAGGTTAAAAGTAAGCTCAATAACTTTGAACATAGTATTCTATATTCAATAAATTGACCCTAGACATTTTATTTCTGGTATTTCTCTTTTTATGTTTTACATCTAAATTGTATGCATTCTAATTAGTACATGTCTATAATATACATAACAATACTAATTGCTTTAGGGAATACAAATTATTTCACACCAGTTTGTGGTCTAAAGAATTTGCAGTCTAGTTGGAGAAGAATGAATAAAGCACAAAATGTTAGATATTGAAATTAAAATGGGGCTATGACAAGCAATAATTTCTTAGCCTTTTCTGACTTCTCAGTAAAAGATCTATAGAGACCAAAAGAGTAACAAAAAGAGAAAAAGTGATGAAAATGCATAGCTATTAATGGAGTCTAGAAGAAAATCTAACTAGAAAACTAGATTATAACTGGATTTAGAACATAATCCAAACTTCATACTATGCTGCTGGAAACAGAACATACCACTTAGTATGAAAGAAGGGCATATGGAATTTTCCCCACCTTCTACCTGTAGGTTCAGAAATGAAAGTTTTGACTGAAGAGAATGATGGAAAATCGTCTCTCTGTTTCATTGTTACTGCTTTTGGAGACAGCCAGAGTTCTATTCTTGTAATTCTGCTCCTGCCCCCCTACCATCTTTTATACTCATCCGTAATTAAAGTTTTAAAAAGCAGTTACCAGTAGGCAGGGAATGGGGCGGAACTTACATGGCTCTACCATATTCTTACGTAAAGCAGGAGTAGAGAGAATAGTAGCAGTTTATATACAGGCTTATGGTTTATATATATATATTCTTGCAACAGCCCAATCTGAGGCTAACAAAGACATACCTCAAGATCTCTGGACACTCAGATTTGGTCCAGGAAAGTGGATCCAATTACTTACACTGAAAAAAATGTAGGACCAAGGGCAATGCACATACCCTACAGCTGGGTACACATAGAGCTCTCCTCATATGATGAAAAATAAAAAACTTCAATCATAGACAACTTTCGAATAAACAGCTTAAAAGTTCAGCATTTAAGCTATTTTCTACAAGAATCTAGATAAAATCTAGAGTTGTTTTTTATTTTCTTAATAGCATTTGTATAGACAAAAGCCTTTTTGAACCCAAAAGACATGAAAATTGAACACCATTCAGTTTAAAAGAAAAGAGACAGCCATTCCCTGACAAGCCTTCCAAGATGGCACACCAACAATTCTGTACCTTTCCCCAGCCAAATCCTGAAGAAGCCTGAGAAGTAATAAAAAGTTGATGCATCACAGAAACATAAAATCTCTCAGAAACCTACAGAGAGATAAAAGGTTGCTGGGTCCCGGTAGAGGGAAAACAGTCCCCAAGAGTAGAAGATGGCCAGGCTGTTACCCCCCACGTAGTCTAGGAGTATGTTGGGGAGGGAGGTTGTCAACTGTGATTTTTTTTCTCTCACACATTAAACAGAAAAATGTATCATCTCCTCCATCACCATCACAAGAGACTACTGCACTGCCAAGCCAGTATCTGCTGCAGGAGGTGGAGTGATGGGTAACTTCAGGATCTAGCCTGAGCCAGTTTCTTTTGTGGGAGCATAAAGATGAAAGAAAATAGAGCCAGCCTCCCCTCATCCTGACATTTCTTGTTTTACACAAAAATCTGTATAGGACATTGCTACCAAAAGCTTTTCTCAGTCTTGTTTTCTACATTTTGATAGCAGAGATAGTTGATCTATCAAACTCTACAAGGACCCAACTTTTTTCATTCTCTTTGTTCCCCTTTATTTCTGTCTTCAACCTCTTTGATTCTTACTTGATATTTCTTTCTCATATTACTTTGCTAAGAGCTGAAGAGAAATGCTAACAGTTGGTCGGGCGCGGTGGCTCACGCCTGTAATCCCAGCACTTTGGGAGGCCGAGGTGGGCGGATCACGAGGTCAGGAGATCGAGACCATCCTGGTTAACACGGTGAAACCCCGTCTCTACTAAAAAATACAAAAAATTAGCCGGGCGCGGTGGCGGGCGCCTGTAGTCCCAGCTACTCGGGGGGCTGAGGCCGGAGAATGGCGTGAACCCAGGAGGCGGAGCTTGCAGTGAGCCGAGATTGTGCCACTGCACTCCAGGCTGGGCGAAAGGGCGAGACCCCGTCTCAAAAAAAAAAAAAAAAAAAGAGAAATGCTAACAGTATTGCCACTTCATGCAGTGTTTTTCTAAGTTCTCCTATATTGCAGTCTAACTGGAGGGGTGTGTGTGTGTGTGTGTGTGCGTGTGTGTGTGTGTTTAGTATAACTTGAATTTCTCTCATTTTAGCCTCCAATATGAATTTCTTGTCTGTTCCTTTAAAGATCTCTAAGTTAATAATATATCTTTTAGCTTTGGGTATATAAGATTGTACTTTATTACTAAGTTACATGTCAGCTATTGAAATAAAGCCTAGAGTTTCATTAAAACCTGCAGAATTCAGCTACATCACAAATTTAAATCCCCACTTCCAGATCTTGCTGAAAAAAAAATCCAGTGCAATTATTGATATTTTTCTGCTCCCCCTTATGTCAAATAGGTCTGTGAAGATTTTTTTTCTTACAAGTCAATATTTGCCTCAGACCATCCTGCTGAGACAAATGTCTAAGGGAACCGGTGGTGACGGTAACCCTTGAGCTGACTCAGCTTGCTAATGGCCAAAGGATTGGGCAGCTGTTATATGAAACTACTCAAATGTTTTTGTCTAGGACTAAAGTGGACCTATAGAAATATGCGTTACCTATATACAAAGACACCATAAACTCTAGTCACTCACCACGTTCAGAATATTCTGAGACCAGTTTCATAGCTAAAAACCTACCACAGAACACCAAATTTCTGCCTGGATAACACAGGCCTCTAAAGATCACCAAAGCAAGGTTACCTTGGTAAAATGTTAAAGGTTCACACAATCTGATTCCACTAGAAAGCTCTCTTCGGTTACTTCTCTCTGAAATTCCACACACTATTTTGTTCTCAATGTTGTCTGACAATGTACAAAAATTACTGCTTTTGAAAGGAATTCAATAAATAGCACTCTTTTTAAAATCAAGGTCTGAGAAGTAAAAAGTCAGTGGATGGAGGCCAACATCCTTGCAGGCATCCATTGTTCTAATGATACAGCCAGTCCAGATTAATGTTATTGCCTGGAGAAGCAGACTTCCCTGCTTGCAGCAGGCACCTTCCTCCCTAGAGGAAAAACAGAAGAACTGTGCCAGCGATATCCAGTTTATTATTCCCAAATCCCTTCGTCAGATATAGCCACCCCTTCTATTCTGAAGTAATTAAAATAGATCTTAAGTAGGGCTAAAGTAATGCCAGCAGAGTCACAACAGAGGTGTTATCTACACACAATAGTCAGGAATGTGGGAAAAGTGTTTCCCAATAGTGAAGATAATCTTAGTTCCAGATTAATTTGTGGGTTAAATGCAATTCAAATAACAATTTTTTGCAGGCTTTATTGAGTAATCTGAGAAACTTATTCTAAAATGCATATGAAAACTCAGATTCTGAAAAAGATGAACAAAATCGGGCACTTATCCTACCAGATATTAAGACATACTACAAAGCTTTAATAGGATAAACCATATGGTTATCATCCATGAACAAACAGGCAAATAGATGAGGAAAGAGAGAGCTCAGAAAACCATCCAGGTATAGATAGGGGTTTGATATACAACCAAAATGACTTCAAAATCCACGGGCTACAGATGGATAGTTTAGTAGATGTATTTGAAAACCAGGCTCACACTAAAGAAAATGTTACAAGGGGACTCTACACTATATGAAGGTAATCTCCAGAAGGATTTAAGGACCTAAATGTTAAAATTATACCTCAAAATGAAGAATGTATAGAAGATTGTGACTTTGGAGAGGGGAAGTTCTTCCTCCCAAGAACCATAGAAGCACAAACTATAATGAGAGAAAAAGTCAATATATTTGACCACACCAAGTCATGGATAATTATTCAAGCACACAGAAGTTAACAGGTTGAGAGAAGGTATATGAAGCATCCAAATCAATAAGAGATATGTGTCAAAAATTATTAACTAATACAAGCAGGAAAAAATAAACCAAAATGAAAAATGAATGAAATATATAAACAAAAAATGGGAAATGACAACAAATATATGAAGATATGCTAATGCAAACTCATCAGTAATGAAATAATTCCAAATTAGAATAACTGATACACTGCTTTATGCTTAATAGATTTATTTAAATGAACAAATTGGACTATTTAGAAATAGGGAACACAAGTCTTTAGGTACTTCTAATTTGTATGCAAACTAGAATTGGCTCTCTGGAAAGTAATCTGATAGCATTTAGTGAAATTAAGCATGGCAAAATCCTATTGTCCAGTGATCTTGTACGTTCAGAGGATAGAGAACTTCTTAATAAGTTCACAAGGGAAACCTATATAAATTCATTCATTGCAGCACTGCTTGTGCTATCAGGAACTGTTAGACAAATAGATATCCATAACTTAGAAAATGAGTATGTATCAAGCGATAGAAATAACTGTGTAGATGGTAGTTGTAATGAATTTGATGTACCTAAGTTATATGAATTCATTTTAAAACTCAGTCTTGACTGAAGGGGGGAGAAACATAAGAACCTATAACACTATCTCATTTTTATAGGCAAAAAATGTGTATATGCATCAAATAGCATATTTGTTAAAGACACATACTTGTCAAAACACTCATCACAAAACATTAAAGTCACTGCTATGGTGGATGGAATGGGATTCAGAATTGGAAATTAAGGGGAAAAATGTGACAGCCATCATATTGATTAATTATATGACATAGCATAGACTAAGAAATATGATTCATTCAACTATCCACTTTGGAAATTCAAAACAAAACTCAACAAAAAATATCTCAAAAAGCGGGATAATCTAAAACTTGCTGGCAAATAAATGAGAAAAAGTGAAACTATCATTAAAAGCCAATTGACATTATTATAATTTGATCAGTAATGTTAAGATGCCCTTCCAGCATGAAGAGTAAAACAGTATAAGAAAAACAGTGAGGAATCTCAGAATAGATAACGGAGGACAGAATTCCTGAAGCAGAAACCAAAACAACTGGTACAGAAGCAATAATACAATGCAGGAGTAGGGAAAAAAAATTGAATTAACATAATTCAACTCAAAGATCCTACCACATTCTGATAAATTAATAAAGTCAAATGATTAAATGGAAATACATGCTTGTCACATCCTATCAAATATTTTGTTTTTAAATTACAAGAATATGGAGGATGGAGAGAGAGTCATAATTTTACTGGGAAAATTTATAAGGAATATGTGATGACCTAGCAAAATGTTCAGTATTACATATAGTGCAAAAAGTATGGAATCTGCTTATGTTGGAAAGAGAACTGGAAGTTGGAATCAGAGATAAAAATAGAAAGTATAATGTTGATCTTAACTATGTAAGAAACTATAACAGAATATAGGCAACCTTTTTCTCTGAGTGTTTAAGTTATTTGAGATTTTTAAAATATCTTTTTCTGTTTTACAAAATTCTCACAATGTGCATTTACTTATTTTAAAATCAGGAAAACATATAGCTAATTTTCAATATTCAATAGTAATAATAAATAGCAGTTTAAGAGATGACATTGCTCAGTAGTGTAAGCTAAGTATGGATAGAGGAGAAAAAAAAAACCATGCAAGTGGACCCAGCCATGGAACTGATACTTAGAGCAAGACCTTACTCATTATATGTCCTAAGCTACTTACATATGTTAAAAACACAAGTGATAAGAATTTATAACAATGGTTTTCTCTTAGAGAACTAGCTTTACAAAGGATTTTTTTCCAGTTCCATCACATTTGAGAATTGGAGCATTAGTAATTCTGATGCACAGGTTATTTTTTAGTATACCAAAAAGCTTGTATTTGAACACTGTAAATGAAATATGAAATTATACATTAATCCTCATCACCCGATCCCTTAAAGAAATTTTTGAGTTGCAATATACTCACAGTTATTGTTTTAATTTTATTAGTTGCTGATTTGAAGATAATACAGTATTATATCAATTAATTATTACACAATTAATAATTTGGACTCTGAGTATGCATCACTACTTCTAGATGCTGTATTTCTTATACATTAATATCCACTGTACATTTTGCACTTAAACTCCAGCTAAAATGGAGATATTCTTCACTTATGTTACTACTGCAGCTGGGGCAGCTGGCATTATAAGCAGCCCCCTGAGGCCTGGGGTTTCTCTTTCTTTCCTGAAGGTGCCTCAGGGCTGTGACGGACTGAGGTGCCCCTGAAGAGACTTAGACTAGATAAATACATCTGTGTGGAAAAACCATTTAACGTCTCTGTTTAGGAACACTTATGTTTCTTCCAAATGTTCTTCCTATGTTCCCTTTTACTTTGTATTTACATCATTAAGAAAATCAGAGGTATCAGGAGAAAACTGTAACAATGATCGTTATTAAGGAGAGAAGCATATTTGTCACATCGAAAATTTTAAATAATCTCATATATGGTGTTTATTCAAACTGTTTGTGTAGGTACTCAAACTGTATAGTATGGGAAATTACAATTTTGCTCCTACTTTTTTCTTAGGATTGCCAAACAAAAAAAGTTGCAAGAGTCATTGTGTTTTTCTGTATTAGTCACCCATATCAACACTTTCAACAAATATTTATGGCTTCTCTTCTAAAATCTTGTCTTATTCTATGTACATTTATCCTGCTTATATTTAATAGATTATAATATTGACTCTAATAATAAAAATTGAGATGTATTATTTTATTCTTCAAATAATCTATGTTCTTATTTTGTATACATATGAGTCTGAACTATTTGACAGTAAACAAAAATTGGGTTGTCATGTCAGACAGCTTGATGAACACTGCACTAGGGTCTAAAAAAAAATTGTAAGGTAGTAGAAAGAATGGCATGGAGGGAGAAATTTAAAACCTATGACATTTTTGAGGCTGCTGTAGACCCCAGCTGTCAGAGACAATATAAGATTATAAAAAGATCAGTGTTAGAAGTGCCTGGCCTCCATTTAAAATAGTAAGCCATGTACGGTGTACTAAACATTAAAAAAAAGTTTCCTCTGTCCAGTTGCTGCACTTCTGGGAACTTCTTCCCCGCCCCCTAGCACATCTATGCAGATTCTATGATCTCTATGCTGGCTTCATGGATATGTGACCTATGCAGTTTCGAAGGGCCCTACACATGTTTTCATTCTCTGCCATGGCTCGTTGAAAATTCTTAATAAGTTTTGAACAAGGTAACCCACATTTTCACATTGCACTTGGCTATACAAAATTATGTAGCAGTCCTGCCGAGTAGCCATGTCTGTAGGATATGACCAAACCCTCCAGCCACATTGATTAGTGCAAGGCTGGGTGCCAGACTAAAGCCTCGTCAATCGTAGAATTTGAAAATTTCAAATTTGGGTCTCAGTAATGTTGGCAGCACTGAAGATTCACAAACTTCTGCAGAGCTAATCTGATTCTTTTATTTCTGAGGACTTATTTTCAACTACTTATTGGATCTTGTGAAAGACTATTATCCTTATGCTTATTTTCTTTTTTCTCTAAGTAGCTAGAATAGGTTTTCATTCTTGCAATTAAAAACAATAACTAAAATACATATGTTACAGAATGAGAGAAGGGTAAGAAACAACATTGGAAATTACATTGTAATGAAATAAAATATTCTCAATCTTAAAGGAACTCTGCTTCCTAAAGAGAATTGAAAACAATAGACTTGGAGAAATCAACAACTGAGAAGGCTCTAAGGCCACACCCTGAATTTGGGGGAAACCATCTGAGTTGAGAAGGTTTCTCCCATGACCACCAAGTATGTCCTGGTATAGGACATTTAAAAAAGTTTTTTGAATGGAGAACTGACTTGAAACATCTTGCAAAAATTTAACCTTTTTGATTCTCTGTTGTCCCAGCCTCTCACCACTCATTCTCTTGAGCCACAGAAAAATGAGTAGAAAAAAAAAATCAGGTTCTTTAATCTTAAATGACATATTAGTAAAGAAGCATTCTTGCTTCAGATGTAGCACAAATCAAACAACAAAATGAAATAAACTTACCATATGATAACCATGAATAGCTACAAACTGTAATCCAGGAAACACAGCTCCCAAAATAGAACAATATTTTCCAAAAATACTTCTAGCTATAAAAAAGTGTTAAATATGAATTAAATGAGTGAAGAGTTCAAATCTGAAATATTAAAACAATAGAATGGTATGGGCATAAAAATTGAACACTCATTGAAATAATTAAAACAATTAGATAATCAAGACACATCATTTTTGACTGAAAATCAAAGTAGTGATAATATTAGTAATATTGTTTTTCACACATTCTAACTCTCAATCTCAATTCTTCCTTTCTCCTCCCCACCTCTGTCCTTCTGTCTCTCTATCTATAGAGAGATGTTTGTGGCAACGTTGTTCATCTTTGCCATTATGGAAAAATGGCCCCAAAAATTGTGGTAAATTCTTGCTATGCATTTATTAAAAATGCGAGTGTGAATTTCAGCGTGGAGAGTTATATCATCTTAAGTAAAAATATATATTTATAATAATATATATAGCATATCATTTTTGTAGTAAAACCAAAATTCCCTTTATATGCGAATATATATTAGAATGATCATGTAGATATATATAAGAATAGAGAAAAAGGAACTATAGCTTACTTCATATTATACAGGCTATGTAAGACAGACTAATAATTTAAATCAGTCGTTTTTACTCCAATCTCATGTTGTTTTTCTGTGAAACCCTATTATCTAAAACATATTGAACATCAGTTAATGAAGGAAAATGCAACTCAAGGGGTTACTGGTAGTGAAAATGTTGTCAAGTAATTTTTAAGATTTTTCTCTTTCATTGATGTAAATGAAATTTGATAATTATTAGTCTGTACTTAAATATAGGCATTTAATTGCTTTATGTTTTCTGGAAAAAATGTTAACTAATAAATTAGCTTGGGATCTGGTGTGACTGGGTTTTGTAATGACTGGGGATAAAATAATTTTAGGACTTATATTTAAGAAAGGCAATGCAGGATTTACATTTTGGATCTTGGAAGGGATGTAGAAATGAGAACCCTTAAAGGGAGGCTTTATTGGCCAAATGGTATATCTATTTCTGTTGAGATTTATTTTGTCCCTTCTTCACTGGGGAATCATGTTGACCATTTCTCTTTTAGGCACTTTTATTGTCACAAACAAATCACAACAAATCACAATTTTCCTTATAACAGTGTTAGCAAGTGAAATTATGGATTACATATTTTTGTGACAGTTTGAGAATATCAAAACAGAAGTGAAATGGTTAAATCCCATTAATATTATTTATACTGAATTTATACTCATTTATGCCAAATTATTACTAAATCTTTAATGAGTTGAAAGCTGTGGTTCAATTATTTTATGCAATAACCATTACAATATGGTAGACTACCTGCTTCTACTGAGTTATTTCTGTTTGTTAGGAATTTCCTAGTTTATGATGAACTTTTAAAAAAATTTAGATTCTATCTTATGAGAAACCTATATCCAACATCATACTTAATAGACAAAAGATGGAAGCAGTCTCTTTGAAAACTGGTGCCATTCTCACCAATTCTATTGGACATAGTACTGGAAGTTCTAGCCAGAGCAATTGGGCAAAAGGGATAAATAAAAGGCATCCAAACAGGAAAAAATGAAGTAAAGCTATCTCTTCACTGATGATACGATTTTTTAGCAAGAAAACCCTAAAGACTATTAATAAGGCCCCTAGAGCTAATAAATGACTTCAGTAAAGTTTCAGGATGCAAAACCAATATAGAAAAATAAGTAGCAATATATACACCAATAATGCTCAAGCTGAAAGCCAAACCAATAATGCAATCTCATTTGCAATAGCCACAGAAAGAATAAAATATCTAGGAATACAGCTAACCAAGGAGGTGAAATATCATCGTGAGGAGAATTATAAAACACTGCTGAAAGACATTTGAGATAAAAAAACAAAACAAAACAAAAACAAAAAAACAGCAAAACATCTCCAGCTCATGGATTAGAAGAATCAAAATCATTAAAATGGTCATACTGCTTAAAGCAATTTACATATTCGGTGTTATTCCTATCAAACTACCAATGTCATTTTTCACAGAATTAGGAAAAATTATTCTAAAATTCATTTGGAAGCAAAAAATAGCCTGAATAGCCAAAGCAATTCTCAGCAAAACAAAAAACAAACAAAACAACAACAACCAAAAAGCTGGAGGCATCTGATTTTTGGCTGTGTCTCCACTCAAATCTCATCTTGAATTGTTGCTGCCATAATCCCCACATGTCATGGGAGGGACCCAGTGGGAGGTAATTGAATCATGGGAGTGGGTTTTTCTCATGCTGTTCTCATGATAGTGAATAAGTCTCAAGAGATCTTATAAATAATAATATAAATTATTATTTATAATTATTTATAATATCATGAATTTATAAATTCATGATAGTGAAGAAGTCTTAAGAGATCTTTTATAAACAGCAGTTCCCCAGCACACACTCTCTTGCCTGCCACCCTGTAAGACATGCCTTTACTCCTCCTTTTTCTTCCACCTTGATTGTGAGGCTTCCCCAGCAATACGGAACTGTGAGTCCATTAAATCTTTCTTTCTTTATAAATTACCCAGTCTCAAGTATGTCTTTATTGCAGCATGAGAGTGGACTAATACACATCGATTACCCAACTTCAAACTATACTACAAAGCTACAGTAACCAAAACAGCATGGTACCAGTACAAAAACAGACCCATGGACCAACGGGACAGAATAGAGAGCCCAGAAATAAAGCTGCACACCTACAACTGTCTTATCTTTGACAAAGTCAACAAAAAAAAGAAGTGGAGAAAAGATTCCCTATTTAATAAATAGTGCTGGGCTAAATGGCTATCTATATGCAGAATAATGAAACTGGACCCCTATCTATCACCATATATAAAAATTCACTCAAGATGAATTAAAGACTTAAGTATAAGACATTGGACTATAACATTCTTAGAAAAAAACCTAGGAAATATCCTTCTTGATACTGGCATTGGCAAATAATTTATGGCTAAGTCCTCAAAAGTGATTACAACAAAAATAAAAATTTACAAATGAGACCTAATAAAGAGCTTCTTCACAGCAAGATAAGTGACCAACAGAGTAAAGAGACACCCTATAGAATGGGAGAAAATGTTCACAAACTATGCATTTGACAAAGGTCTAATATTAAGAATCTATAAGAAACTTAACAAGCAAAAAACGAAAAGTTGGCAAAGGACATGAAAACACATTTCTCAAAAGAAGACATACAATTGACCAACAAACATATGAAAAAAAATACTCATTACGACTAATTATCAGAGAAATACAAATGAAAACCATAATGAGATACCATCTCACTCTAGTCAAAATGGCTATTAATACAAAGTCAAAAAACAACAGATGCTGGTGAGACTGGAGAAAAGGGAACATTCATACACTGTTGGTGAGAATGTATTAATAAATTAGTTCAACCACTGTGGAGAGCAGTTTGGAGATCTCTCAAAGAACTGAGAGTTGAACTACCATTGGACTCAGCAATCACACTACTTGGATATATACCCAAAGGAAAATAAATCTTCCACCAAAAAGACACATGCGCCTTGATATTCATTGCAGTGCTGTTCACAATGGCAAAGACGTGCAGTCAACTCAGGACAAACAGTGGATTGGATAAATAAAATGTGGCACATATATACCATGGAATACTACACAGCTATAAAAAAGAAAAAAGTCATGTCCTTTGCAGCAACATGGATGCAGCTGAAAACCATTATCCTAAGCAAAATAATGCAGAAGTAGTCATATATTTCGTGTTCTCACTTATAAGTGGAAACTAAACATTGGGTGCACATGATCATAAAAATAAAAACAATGGACACTGGGCAATACAAGGGGAGGGAGGAAGGAAGCAGGATGGGTAAGGGTTGAAAAAAACTACCTATTGGGTACTATGCTCACTACCTGGGTGATAGATTCATTCTTACTCCTAACCTCAATTATGCAATATACTTATGTCACAAGTCTGCATATATGCCCCCTGATTCTAAAATAAGAGTTGAAAAAGATTTATACGTGAAGAGCAGACTTCCATGTTGTAAAACATATTTTGTATTTATTAATATGAAAAATGTTACTTTTTGTTGAGTACAGTTAGTGTTTATGTGAACAATAATTTTAGTGAATTGTAGGTAGGTAATTTGTAACTAATATAATAGTGATTCAATTTGGAATCAATTGTTTAGTCATTTGACATTTTTTGCTCCTAAAGGTAACCATGTAATCTTAAATATGAAAAAAACACCTAATTGTATATTTTCTTGGTCTTAATGAGATGATTTTAGCTACCAAGTAAGAACATTTAAAGCTGGATTTTCTTCTTTCTCCCATTTTAATGTTTACAACTTTGTGTTCTCTCAACTGTATATAATATATTCTACTTAGAATTTCCCGATGCCAAAAAATTTAGATTCTCCTTGATTTTACTTTTTCTTAAGATGATTCACTACTTAGATGTTTTCTAGCACAAAATGACTCAGTTGAAAAATCTAAAAGATTATGTGATACAAAATGGGAAAATTAAATATACATACACAATAATTATGGTTATCAGTATCCGAAAGGTAAGGACGAACTATTTCATTTGTGCTACAACTCCATGTGGTCATATAGTATGGTATAGCACTATCATTATAGAAATAACATTGCATTTGTCGACCTTAAATAGTTAGTGGGTGTCATAGACCCTAGTTAATCATATTTGACTGATGTATTAAAAATGAAAAATTTATTTTGCTACTGGACACAATAATTTACTAAGACCCTGCAGATCCTCCTTTAAATATATCTTTTTTTATGGTGGTTATTCCCTGAGATTGTGTATGACTAGTTTCTGTTATCCTCACAGCCAATTGTAAATCAAAAGGAAAAGCAAACTTTAAAAAAAGATTTCTCCTATTATTTTGATATGATGGATTCTCTACTTTATTTTTAATGTTTCTAAACAAAATAAAATGTTTTAGGTAACTTTCAAAAAGAAAACTGGAAGTTCATTTTTACTAACATTTAATGAGTTATAATAATGACCAGCTCCTGCTTGTGTCCTTTTAAGTGTATGAATTTCTAGGTTAATTTTTAACTTTGGGTAAGGTGAAATAAAAAAATATATATGTAAAATATATCTATATTAATATTAAAATATATAATATATATGTATTTAAATAATCTCTTGTAATTTTCCTTTTTAAAGGTGCGTACTAAGATTTTGTTCTAGCACGAAAGTGACTGGTTATTTTAACTATAGGAGAAAGGACCTTGATGCTATGGGGTATTTAGTTCTTAGCTGACAGCATCTTGAATACCCTTCCAGCCTATAAGCAAGCTGCATTTCATAGGGATCCTAGGGGAATCAGCACTCCCAACTTTGGTGGAGTTTCAGGGTTGGCTGAAGCAGAGTGCTATGGGCACACCACCGTGGTCAAAACTCAATCAGGAAATACAGGATGGACATATCCAAAGGAGAACGAAGTAAAGAATAATAATCATTGTGATAAGAAGCCAGTGTTGCAGGCAGGAAAATCATAGCTTGCATAAATAAAAAAGGATAAGCCAAGCACAGAAATGTGAATGAGAAAAATCCAGAGCAGTATGGTCAATTTGATGTATAAAGCAAGCCTCTAATGTGAGCCACATACCTGATTTTGAGTTTTCTGTTATCCTAATTTAAAATGTAAAAAGCAACAGGTAAAATCAATTGTAATAAACATTCTATTTCCCTGTATGTATCCAAGTATTAATATTTCAACACATAATCAATATAGAAATTTAAAATGAGGTATTTTATGTTATTTATTTCCATTCTAAGTCTTCAAAATCCAGTGTGAATTTTTCACTTACAGAACATCTTATTTCAGAGTAGCCACAATTCAAGTGCTCAATAGCACATGTGGCTACTGGTTGTTGTATTGACAGTGCAGGCACAAAGTCATAAAAGTGATTTAATGGGTTAGGGTGAGAGAGAGAGTCTAGAATTAATTCATAGATAGCAAGCGGTGTCAGTGCCCATTTTGCTTTAATGCATAACATGGGGGATTTTAAGTATTCTAAAGCATCAGTTCTGCTCTTGCTTCTCTTTCTTACTCATTTTTTGAACCTCAAATTTATTGGCTATGTAAATAAAAATATTACATTATATGCTCAATATATACACCTGAGCTATCCTGTGAAGGAGCCCCGTGGATGGTCTCAACGTTAGTCAAAATATTACATAATTCTTAGCCTATTACAAAGTTAGGAGAAAAAGAGGATATGAAACTGAGAGTAGTTATCTATCTAGAGCAAATTACGTTTTTATTTTTATTGATTTTCGCCATTGCTTGTTAAATAGGGAAGTCTCATAGGTAAGATCTGGAATTACTGTGTTTCTATCAACTGACTTTGGAATTATATGAAGAAATTACATTAAGCAAAAATATTAGATTCTGTTCTAATTAAAAGTAAACATTAAAAGTTTAAGACATAAACTACATTGACATTAACAATGCTTGAAAATAGTGTTTCTTCCTTTAAATGCAAGAGGAAAAAATACCATCCAAGGGAATGTGCAGTTAATAGAGCAAAACAAACTGGCTTCATCCCAGTGGGATGAATAGACAGAAAATCAGTGGTTCAATGATCCCCCTGTTTCTTCAACAAAATAAATGTAAATTTCTGACATGCTATTATTAAAAGATGTGTGCTTTTTTATACTGTATAATTAGAAATGAGGGAAATACAATATTCTGTCCATCAGCCATCTGTTTATTTACAATCAGCCATAGCTGTGTATATCGGAGGAACAACTTTGAACAAGATGAAAACATGTAATGAAGATTAACATCATGAAAGCTTAATGTGAACTTTATGTCTCCTTCATAGTAGTTCACATTTGTCTAATTTGGAAGATTACATTTGGAAACTAAACAATGAAGTTATTTAACTTGTAGTGGAAAAAACACTCCAAATTTTGAATTGAAATGATTTTGGTGTAGCAAATATGCCACATTACCATATTAGAATTTAAATTTGTGCTCTAAATGGCTTCTTATCCCGAAAAAAGGGAAATTTCCTATGGTTTGTTAAATATTCTCAAATACTCTGAAGTTCTCTCCCTACAATGGAGAGGTTTGGCTCACAAATTGGATGTGAGAACACCTAACCTCTCATTGAGTCAGCTTTTCTGTTTCTGTAAGGCTGTAGAAGGCAGGATTTCTTTCCTTTTTTTTTTTTTTGAGACAGAGTCTTGCACCCTTGCCCATGCTTGAATGCAATGGTGTGATCTCGGCTCACTGCAACCTCCGCCTCGTAGGTGCAAGCGATTGTCCTGCCTCAGCCTCCCAAGTAGCTGGAATTACAGGTGCCCGCCACCACGCCTGGCTAATTTTTTGTATTTTTAGTAGGGACGGGGTTTCACTATGTTGGCCAGGCTGGTCTCAAACTCCTGACATCATGATCTGCCCACCTCGGCCTCCCAAACTGCTGGGATAACAAGCATGAGCCACTGCGCCCAGCCAGGATTTATTTCTTACTGTGGCATACTGGTACGTGTTCAACAGTCAGTTCTCCAGAAGAAAAAAATAGCCCTGATTTGCAGTGTTTGTCAGTTTCTTCCCATGTGGCCTATTTCAACTTACCAACATGATTTCACTGAAAGCAGAGGAAAAGATGTTTACGTCCAACACACCACTGCTACCCTCCCTAAAATGCAGTTTTTATTTCTGTGACATTAAGATGAGTGGTCATTAACATAGTGCTCTCTGAGTTCTTCCACTGGCAGCAGGTAAATTACTGATTCAGACCACACTTTAAGCAAATGGACTTTGTTCTTGTGAATTTCCATTATCATGAAGTCCAAGGCACATTTTTCGGACTTGAACATCTTGCAATTTTCATAATTTCAAACTGAGTTTCCTTGGTGGACTTGTATTTTGTGTAGCTTTAACTTTTATTTCCCTACTGATTAATCAGTAGAAAATCTATTCGCATGTTTATTGGCATTTGGATATCCTCTTGTGAAGTGCCTTTCAAATATGTTGTCTGATTTTTAACTTTCTGTCGTCTTTTCCTCATTGAGCACCTTGTTGGTACTATTAATATACGCTACAGATATCCACATATCTTTCCCACTCCTTATTTGTTAATGTCTCTTGATGAACAGACTTTATGATCAGTGTCTCTTTTTTCCCCTACTTAACAAGTTTTCCCAGTTCTGAAATCATAAAAATTGTTCTCAAAGCTTAAGTGCTTTGTTTTCTACATTGAAATGTACAATCCAAATGGAAAATATTGTTCTGTGAATGGTGTAAGATAGGAGTTATTTCATGTTTTTTACATGTGTGGATTAAATTGACCCAGTACTAATTATTGAAGACCGTCCTTTACCTAATGCTTTGCAGTTCCATCTTTGTCATAAATCAAGTGTCTATACGTGTGGGTCTGTTTCTGAAATCTATTTTTGTATTGGTCTATTTGTTTATTTTGTAACAATATTGTTTCTTATTAATAACTATAACATTGTAATGATAGAAGACATTTTTCCATGTGGTCCTATTCAAGATTTCCTTAGGTATCGTCATTTTTTTAATATACATTTTTGGAAATATACTGAAAAGTCATTTATGATATCCACAAAAATTATCTTGAAAATGAACTCTGTAATGATAATCTGATTTCATTTCTGCTGCTGTTTATTTGTGCTGTATCTCCTTTTATTTCTTAATAATTCTAGTCTGAACTAATCAATTTTATTAGTTTTTTTTTTTTCAAAGAACTATTTCGGCTTTGTTAATTTGTACAGAAGTGTGTTGTTTTCTATGTTTTTTTCCTAGTCCCATTATTAATATTTTCTTCAATCTACTTCTTGAAGTTCAACCAAAATTTATTCAAGTTTTTCATTCAATATTTGGTTTCAGTAATTTTTAGCTTCATTTCCTAATATATGAATTTTAAAGCTATAGGTTTCTCTTTAAGTATAACTTTGCCATCATTAAAACGTTCTTACTTTGTGTGTGTGCGTGCGTGCATGCGTGCGTGTGTGTGTGTGTGTGTGTGAGTGACTGATAGGGGCAGGAGGCAGGAAATCCTGGGCAGAAGAGGGTGGGGCCCCGGTGAGTGGCCCACCCACAAGCCTGGAACCAAGGCCTAGAAAGAGAACATACATTCCTGTTTTCCCAGTTGACTGTTGCCTTTTCCAAAACCACTCATGGCCCACCCCCACACCAAATCCTGTGCCCATAAAAACCCCAGGCTCTGCAGGCAGAAGAGGGAGAAAAGGAGAAGCAGTGGGACGTGGGAGACTATGGTTGGATGTTGGAGAGAAGCAGCTTGACTTCAGGATGTCTTGATGGTGTAGTTTCAGAGAGGAGTCCCGCCAAGGATTATCTTCCTACTCTGCCCACTTTCCAGCTCCCCTTTCCACTGAGAGCCACTTCTATCAGCAATAACATCCCCCACATTTTTTTTTTAAGATTTGTAAATGGAATGAATGCCCACTAGTGAAGAGAAAGTGCTATGGACTGAATTGTGTTTCATCCAAAATTGACATGTTGAAGCCCTAATTCACAATGTGACTGTATTTAAAGATAGGGCTTTCAGGAGGCAATTAAAGTTAAATGAGGTCAAAAGAGTAGGGGCGGCCTGGCGCGGTGGCTCATGCCTGTAATCACAACATTTTGGATTCTGCCTCTTGGGTTCAGGTGATTCTCATGTCTCAGTCTCCCACATAGCTGGGACTACAGGCACACACCACCACACCCAGCTAATTTTTGTATTTTTAATGGAGACGAGGTTTCACCATGTTGGCCAGGCTGGTCTTGAACTCCTGGCCTCAAGTGATCCTCCCACCTCAGCCTCTTGAAGTGCAGTAATTACAGGAGTGAGCCACTGCACTCAGCCAAGGTTTTTACATTTTTATTGATGTGTAATAACCGTACATATTTATGTGTAGATGTGATATTTTAATATATACATACAATGTGTAATGATCAAATCAGGGCATTGAGTATGTCCATCTCCTTAATCATTTGTCATCTATTTGTGTTGGGAACATTTTAAATCTCCTAGCGTTTTAAAATATACAATGAATTCTTAACTGTAGTAACACTCCTGTGCTATTAAACCATTAAAAAATTTTGAATATATATATTTCACTGTTTTAAAAATTCATATATTTTTTCACTTATAGTTTGAAAAATATATATCTCAAAAATTTTTCTTTGTAATTTCTCCTTTGATCAATAGGTTGTTTATAATTCATTTCTTAATTCCCAAATATACATTAATTCAAAAATTTTTGGCCAGGCAGCGTGGCTTACGCCTGTAATCCTACCACTTTTGGAGATTGAGGCAGTCGGATCACAAGGTCAGGAGATCAAGACCATCCTGGCTAACACGGTGAAACTCTCTCTACTAAAAAATATAAAAAATTAGCCAGGTGTGGTGGCAGGCACCTGTAGTCCCAGCTACTTGGGAGGCTAAGGCAGGAGAATGGCATGAACCCAGGAAGTAGAGCTTGGAGCTTGCAGTGAGCCAGGATCACACCACTGCACTCCAGCCTGGGTGACAGAGCAAGACTCCATCTCAAAAAAAAAAAATTTTTTTTTGTTATAGATTTACTTCTTTGTGATCAGAGATTAGATTATGCATGACTTTAATGCACTGAAATTCACTGAGTCTTATTTTGTGTTCAACATATGGTGGAGATCTAGAAATTTTCTATTTTCCTTGAAAATAAAGTACATTTACTTTGACAATTCTGCAGTTGCTATGCATGTAATTATACACACACACACACACACACACACACACACACACACACATCAACAAGGCCAAGGTTGCTAAAAGTATCGTTCGATCTTCTGTATATTTGTTATGTTTTATCTTCTTGTTTTACTGGTGTTGGAGAGGTGTGTTAAAAAACTTCTGAGATAGTTGTGAATTTGTTCATTTATCCATGTATTTCTGTTAATGTTTGCTGCATAAATACAATGCTGAGGGAACACAAATTGGGAATTGTTATATATTTGCTATTATGAAATATGCTTCTTTATTTCTAAGATTTTGTTTTGTTTTTAATACAATCTAATTCTTTTTTCTGTTGATTGGAACATGTATTACCTTTACATTCAATGAAAATAATAGTTTATTTTGGTTTTAATTCATCAACTTTCTTTTTTTTTTTTTTTTTTTTTTTTTTTTTTTGAGACGGAGTCTTGCTCTGTCCCCCAGGGTGGAGTGCAGTGGCGCGATCTCGGCTCACTGCAAGCTCCGCCTCCCAGGTTCAAGCCATTCTCCTGCCTCAGCCTCCCAAGTAGCTGGGACTACAGGCGCCCGCCAACACGCCCGGCTAATTTTTTGTATTTTTAGTAGAGACGGGGTTTCACCGTGTTAGCCTGGATGGTCTCGATCTCCTGACCTCGTGATCCGCCTGCCTCGGCCTCCCAAAGTGCTGGGATTACAGGCTTGAGCCACCGCGCCCGGCTAATTCATCAACTTTCTACTTACCTATATTCTTAATATGCATCCTATTTATTCAATAACCCTTTTTATCTCATTTTTTAGTTTTTAAAAGACACTTTAAAAATCTTTTTAAAATAGGTTTTGAACACAACCACTTATGTTATTAAACCAAGGCAATGGTAATAGGTCCCAGAATCCAGTTGTTTCTGCTTTAGAGAGTGAGATAGACTTTTTAGAAAACATAGTCACAGACTGTTCTATTTGCCCTGTGTATTTGTATAAGGGTAACCAGAAGTATTTGCTCTGAGATAAACTCTATTCTGACTGGCTAAGAGGACATTAAAGACTATACAATTGTCTATGACAACTTAATAAATCTATTTAGGCTTTTTTTTTTTTTTGGCTTTCTGAGCAGAAGTGCTATCATTTATTACTTTGAGGCTAAAAATAAGTTTTGAAAGAGCTTTTCTAGTTTTATTTTTATGAAAATTATAGCTTGAAGAATATACATGAAAAGACAATATCTCTTCTGGAAGTTTTAAAATTAATTTTAAATACTTGAGTTTATTTTATTTTGTAGGCTTCTAGGTGTTATATTTAAGAAAATATAATTCACTAATGGGATGGTTGTATTATTTTCTGTTACTTTAACAAAATATCTGAAACTGGGTAATTTATAAATAAAATGAATTTACTTTTTACAGTTACAGAAACTGGAAGTCCAAGGTCAAGGGACCACATTTGGAGAGGACCTTTTTGCTGGTGAGGTCTCTGTGCAGAGTCCCAAGGAGGCACAGGGTATCCATGGTGAGGGGGCTGAGCATGCTAATGTACTTGCTCAGGTCTCTCTTCCTCTTCTTATAAAGCCAACACTTCCACTCCCATAATTCACTTTTTGACCCATTAATTTATAAATGAATTAATCTATTAATGAGAGCAAACTTTCATAATTGAATCACCTCTTAAAGGACCCACTTTTTAATACTGCCACATTGGGGATTAGGTTTCCAACACATGAAATTTGGGGTAAACGTTCAAACCCCATCAATGGTAGTTTTCAACATCTGGAAATTCCTAACAATTACTCCAAATACCCAGGATAAGTAAGAGTGTGCTCGACAGATATAAGCCTGATCTTCATATAAGAAACAGTATCCCAGTGAAGCGTACATTGTATGAGGAGAATAAGTATCATTTATTGCAATAGAAATGTCAATTTATATGCTTTGAGTTAGACAAATTCCTTGAGTGGAATTAGACAGTTTCTGCAAAGTAGGCCAGATTATCTCTCAAGAAACAAACTGTCATAGCTTAGACCCAATATTAGTGCCTATTCTTGATTGACTAGGCCTTGTTGATAGGATTGTAATGACCTTGGCGGAAGCATTTTGCTGTTATGAGGTCAAGGTTCAATTTGCAAAATTGAAGGTGAGGGGAGCTAAAGTGCCAAGAATGTCCTGTTAAAGAGAATTTGTCTTTTGAAGTATTTCAGAGAATAGCTATTAAATTTTATCAGCAAGGTTAAGGAACAAGTGACAGAGCCAGAAATCCATTAGATTTAGAGTAGTAGCTATACTCTGGAAAAAAATGTGTAAGAGTTTTGCTTTTCCTTAAGTGGTAAAAGGTGAACACATGGGGTCACAAAAATAAGATGAATATAAAAGGGAGCACATCAGTATTTTAGCAGAGATCATATTAGAATAATAGGCAAGCTTACTAGCAGAGTAGAAAGATGGAAAGGGTCCTTCTACCCTTCTGAAGAAGTAAACAGCTTCTAAACTATTCCTAACCCCCCGCCCCCGGCCTTTTTTTTAAGATTTGTAAATGGAATGAATGCCCACTAGTGAAGAGAAAGTGCTATGGACTAAATTGTGTTTTATCCAAAATTTACATGTTAAAGCTCTAATTCACAATGTGACTGTATTTAAAGACAGGGCTTTTAGGAGGCAGTTAAAGTTAAATGAGGTCAAAAGAGTAGGGGCAGAGGGTGCAGTGGCTCACGCGTGTAATCTCAGCATTTTGGGAGGCAGGGGCTGGTGGATCACCTGAGGTCAGGAGTTCCAGACCAGCTGACCAATATGGTGAAATTTTGTCTCTACTAAAATACAAAAATTAGCTGGGCGTGGTGGTGTGCGCCTGTAGTCCCAGCTACGTGGGAGGCAGAGACAGGAGAATTGCTTGAACCCAGAAGGCAGAGGTTTCAGTGAGCCAAGATCATGCCACTGCACTCCAGCCTGGGTGACAGAGCAAGACTCTGTCTCAAAAAAAAAAAAAAAAAAAAAAAAAAGAGTAGGGGCATAATTCTATAGAATTGGTGGCTTTACAGGAAGAGAAAGAGAGAGATTTCTGTGTCTGCATGTGTACACATTGGGGAAAAACGATGTGAGAACACAGCAAATGGTGGCTGTTTGCAAGTGAGGAAGCAGGCCCCACCGGAGTCCGACTATGCTGGCACCCTGATCTTGGGCTTCTCAGTCTCCAGAATGTGAGAAAATAGATTTCTGTTGTGTGAGCCACCCAGTCTATGGTAACAGACTAATACAGGAAGTAATAAACATCTTTTGAGGTAGGAAACATGAATCTGAGGATCACTACTTTGGAGTCTTACTGTTGTGTCAGTTGTTAACAGTACCCGATAAGATCCTTTTCATTGAGGTTCAAGTGCAGATTTTTTGGTGTCTTTTCCAGAAGATTACATTTTCAGATTATAGATAATGTAGAGGTGGGTATTTTAGAAATGTTCTTATCTGTTGATCTAGAGTTAGAGATATCCTGAGTCCTTGTAGTTACTAGTCATATCTGTTTGTAATTGAGTGGAACGTAAGACTGGTAATGAAATGTCCAAATGCCTAAGGTAGCCTGTTATTAATCAATCAGGAGAGATGACATATGTGTCCCAGATGGCTTGGTCACAGAAACATTAAAGCTAACGATAATACTTTAGGCCATGGAAGTTTGAGGGTTCCTGAGAACTTTCATAATTTTAGTTTTATAATGCCATAATTCCCTTAATTTTTCTTCAGGACTCTTGATAAAAAGAGATGGTGACATCTCTTGATAAAAGACAAAACCTGCTTTTCAGCATTCGTTAATAAGAATGCTGGAAAAACAAGTGTCTCTGTCAGTAAAAAGAAAGGCAGAAATTCTTCAGGTTGAAAAACAAAACCAAGCATTTTTGGGGTCATAATTAACGGCCATACATTCCACTGTATGACTATAAAACACATTGATTATCCATCTATCAGTCGATGGATATTTGAGTTATTTCTGCTCTTTGGCTACTGAAATAATGTTGCTGTGCACATTCATGCACAAGTTGCTTCTAATAAGTTAGGTTTTCACGTATGGTTATATAACTAGGAGTTGAATAGCTGGGTTATATGGTTTCTACATGCTTAATATTTTGGTGAACCGCCAAACTTCTAAGTGTCTGTACCATTTTAGAACCTCATCAGCAATATATGAGGATTTCAGCTTCTCCACATGCTCATCAACACTTCTTATTGTCTGCCTTTTGATTTTAGCCACCCTAGTGAATATGAAGTGATATGATATCTCATTGTGATTTTGATTTATATTTCCCAAATGATAAATTATATTAAGTATCTTTCTGTGTGTCTATTGATCATTAATAGATATCCTTTGAGAAATCTTTTGCCGATTTTTAAACTGGGCTATTTTTCTTTTTGTTGAAGTTGACAGTTCTTTATTAATTCTAGATACAAGTCCCTTATTAAATATATGATCACAGATATTTTCTCCCATTCTTTTGGGTTGTCTTCACTTTCATGATGGTATCCTTTGAAGTGTAAAAAGTTTTTTCTTTTTAATTTTTATAATGCCCAATTCACTTTTTTCTTTTGTCACTTGTGCTTTTAGCATCCTACCCAACAGACCATTACTAATTAAAGGATAAAATGTACTCCTCTGTTGGCTTCTAAGAATTTTTATAGTTTTACCTTTCACATTTAGGTCTATGATTCATATGGAGTTAATTTGCCTTTATAGTATGAAGGATTCTAATTTCATTCTTTTGTATGAAGATACTGTTGTCTTAGTACCATTTCTTAAAAAGCTTTATCTCCCCCCATTAAATATCTTAGACCCATTTTTGAAAATTAATTGACCTTTAGTATAACAGCTTATTTCCGTATTCTCAGTTTTGCCCATTGTTTTATATAGCTTTTTCTATACCTTACCACACTGTTTTGATTACTGTAGTGTTGTGGGAAGTCCGGGACCCCGAACGGAGGGACCGGCTGAAGCCATGGCAGAAGAACATAAATTGTGAAGATTTCATGGACATTTATTAGTTCCCCAAATTAATACTTTTATAATTTCTTACACCTGTCTTTACTGCAGTCTCTGAACATAAATTGTGAAGATTTCATGGACACTTAGCACTTCCCTAATCAATACTCTTGTGATTTCCTATGCCTGTCTTTACTTTAATCTCTTAATCCTGTCATTTTCATAAGCTGAGGAGGATGTATGTCACCTCAGGACCCTGTAATGATTGCGTTAACTGCACAAATTGTTTGTAGAGCATGTGTGTTTGAACAATATCAAATCTGGGCACCTTAAGAACAGCATAACAGTGATGTTCAGGGAACAAGGGAGATAACCTTAAAGTCTGGCTGCCTGTGGCCAGGTGCAGTGGCTCACACCTGTAATCCCAGCACTTTGGGAGGCCGAGGCGGGCGGATCTCGAGGTCAGGAGATCGAGACCATCCTGGCTAACATGGTGAAACCCTGTCTCTACTAAAAATACAAAAAATTAGCCGGGCGTGGTGGCCTGTAGTCCCAGCTACTCAGGAGGCTGAGGCAGGAGAATGGCATGAACCCAGGAGGTGGAGCTTGCAGTGAGCCGAGATCGCACCACTGCACTCTGGCCTGGGCAAAAGAGCAAGACTCCATCTCAAAAAAAAAAAAAAAAGTCTGGCTGCCTGTGGGCCTGGCGGGACAGAGCCATATTTCTCTTTCAAAAGCAAATAGGAGAAATATTGCTGAATTTTTTTCTCAGCAAGGAATAGCCCTGAGAAAGAGAATGCGTGCCTAGGGGTGGGCCTCTAAAATGGCCACTTTGGGAATGCCTGCCTTTTACGGTTGTAAATAAGGGATGAAATACGTCCCGGTCTCCCATAGCGCTACCAGGCTTATTAGGATGAGGAAATTCCCACCTAATAAATTTTGGTCAGACTAGTTGTCTGCTTTCAAACCCTGTCTCCTGATAAGATGTGATCAATGACAATGTGTGCTGGAAACTTCATTAGCAATTTTAATTTTGCCCCAGTCCTGTGATCTTGCCCTGCCTCCACTTGCCTTGTGATATTTTATTACCTTGTGAAACATGTGATCTCTGTGACCCACACCCTATTTGTACACTCCCTCCCCTTTTGAAAATCACTAATAAAAACTTGCTGGTTTTGCGGCTTGGGAGGCATCACAGAACCTGCCGATATGTGATGTCTCCTCCGGACACCCAGCTTTAAAATTTCTCTCTTTTGTACTCTTTGCCTTTATTTCTCAGACTATCCGACACTCAGGGAAAATAGAAAAGAACCTACGTGAAATATCGGGGGTGAATTTTTCCCGATACTGTAGCTTTGTAGTAAATATCGAAACTGGAAGTGTGACTTCTCTGACTTTGTTTTACTTTTCAGTATTGTTTTGACTACTCTTGATTCCTTGATTTTCCAAATGATTTTTGGGATCAACTTATCAATTTCTATAGGGAAGGAGACAGGAAGGATTTGATTGGAATTGCACTGAAATTGCACTGAAACTGTAGATCAATTAATAACTATTACCATCTTAATATTTAATCTTACAATACATGAACAAGGATGTCTCTCTATTTATTTATATATTCTTTAACATCTTTCAAAGATGTTATCTAGTTTTCAATATATAGAATTTGCACTTGTTTCATTAAATCAATATATTTTTTTATTTTTGGTGCTATGATAAATGGAATTTATCATTGAGATAGTTCATTGCTAGTATATCAAAATACAATTAATTTTTATATATTGATCTTGTACCCTGCCACTTAGCTGAGCTCATTTATTAGTTCTAATAATACAGTGTGTGTGAATCATTTAGGATTTTCTATATATTATATCATGTCATCTATGAATATAGTTTTAATGTTCCCTTCCAATCTCAAAATCTTGTATTCCTTTTTAGATACATCTTTCTTTCTTCATTTGAGTAATTTGAGACTTTTCTCTCTTTTTCATCAGTCTATATAAAAAGCTTTTAAATTTTTTGTCAGGTATTTTTAAATTGATATATAATAGTTGTAACTATTTGGGAGCTACATGTGATATTTTAGTACCTATATACAATATGTGACCATATTGTATTTGTGATATTTAGTACCTTTATACAATATGACCAAATGTGGATAATTGGGTGGGATATTCATGACATGAAACATTTATCTTACTTTTGGGTTGGGAATATTATAATTCTTTTCTTCTAGCTGTTTTGAAATATGTAATAAATTATTGTTGACTATAATTCCTCTACTTTGCTATTAAATATTATAACTTATTTTTTAAACTGTACTTTTATACCCCTTAACCAATTCCTCCTAATTCCTCGTCTTTTCTTTTCAGTCTCTAGTAACCAGCATTCTACTCTACTTCCATAAGATCTGCTTTTTTGGCTCTGACATATGAGTGAGATCATGCAATATTTGTCCTTCTGTGCCTGACTTATTTTACTCAACCTAATGACCTCCAGTTCCATCCATGTTGCTGCAAAAGACAGGATTTCATTCTTTTCTATGGATGAACAATATTCTGCTGTGTATATACACCACATTTTCTTTATCCATTCATCTATTGATGGGCACTTAGGTTGATTTCTTGTTTTAGCTATTGTGCATAGTGTTGCAAAAAACATGGGAGTGCAGCTATCTCTTTGATATATCGATATGCTTTCTATTGGATATATATCCAGCAGTGGGAATACTGGATCATATGGTAGTTCTATGTTTAGTTTTTTGAGCAACCTTCATACTGTATTCCATAAGAGCTGTATTACTTTACAATCTCACCAACAGTGTACAAGTGTTCATCTTTCTTCTCATCTTTACCAGCATTTGTTTTTTTGTCTTTTTGATAATAGCCATTTTAACTGGAACTAGGTGATATCTCATTGCAGTTTTGATTTGCATTTCCCTGATGATTAGTGATGTTGAGCATTTTTTTTTCATATATTCGTGGTCCATTTGTATGTTTTCTTTTAAGAAATGTCTATTGAGTCTTTTGCCCACTTTTTAATCAGATTTTTAAATTTGATGTAAAGTTTCTTATTCTGATATATTAATAATATTCTGATTATTAATTGCTTGTTGGATGGATAGGTTGCAAATAGTTTCTCCCCCCCCTTTTTTTAGGATGCCTTTTCACTTTGTTAATTGTCTTTTGCTGTGCAAAAGCTTGTTAGCTTGACGTAATTCCATTTATTTTTGCTCTGGTTGCCTAGGCTTTTTGGGAGTCTTACTCAAAATTTTTTGCCCAGACCAATATTCTGTAGCATTTCCTCAATATTTTCTTCTAGAAGTTTCATACCTTTCAGTTTTACATTTAAGTCTTTAGTCCATTTTGGCATTCATTTTATATATGTTGAAAGATAGGAATCTGGTTTCATTCTTCTGCATATGGATATCCACTTTTTCCAGAACCATTTATTAAACACTGTCCTTTCCCCAATGTATTCTCTTGGCATCTTTGTCAAAAATTACTTGGTTGTAAGTGCATAGATTTACTTCTGAGTTCTTTATTTTTTCCATTGGTCTATATGCCTGTTTTTATGCCAGCACCATGCAGCTTGGGTTACTATAACTTTATGCTATAATTTGAAATCAGGTAGTGTGATGCCTTCAGCTTTATTCTTTTTGATTAGGATTGCTTTGGCTATTGTGGCTCTTTTTGGGTTCCACACAAATTTTAGGATTTTTTTCTGTTTTTGTGAAGAAGGTCATTGGTATTTTGGTATAGATTATATTGAATCTATATATAACTTTGAGTAATATGGACATTTTAACAATGTTGATTATTTCAATCCATGAGCATGAGATATCTTTCCATTTTTTTCTGCCCTCTTCAATTTCTTTAATCACTGTTTTATAGTTTTTCTTATATAGAATCATTCACTACTTTGGTTAAGTTTATTACTGGGCAAAATTTGTTGTAGCTATTATAAATTGGATTGCTTTCTTGATTTCTTTTTCAGATTGATTACTGATAGTGTATATAAGTGCTACTGATATTTTTGTATTGATTTTGAATTCTGTAACTATACGGAATCTGTCAGTTCTAAAAGTTTTTTGGTAGTCTTTAGGCTTTTGAAAATATAAAATCATGTCTGTAAGCAAGGCTAATTTGATTTCTTCCTTTCCAATTTGAATGCCCTTTATTTCTGTCTCTTTCCCAGTTGCTCTGGCTAGGATTCACGGTACTCTGTTGAATAGAATTGGTGAAAATGGGAATGCTTGTTTTGCTCCAGATCTTCATGGAAAGGCTTTCAGTTTCTTCTCGTTCAGTATTTAGCTGTGTGTTTGTTATATATTGCCTTTAACATGTTAAAGAATGTTCCATCTACACCCAATTTTTTGAGACTTTTATCAAGAAAAGATGTTACATTTTATCTAATGCTTCTTCAGCATTTATTGAAATAATCATATGGATTTTGTCATTGATTTTCTTGATACGTTGTATCACATTTATTGATTTGCATTTATTGAACAATGTGTGCATCCCTGGAATGAATCCCTCTTGAGCATCGTAACTGGTATTTTTAATGACTTGTGTTTTATTTGCTTGTATTTTGTTGAGGATATTTACATTTATATTCATCAGGGATATTGACCTGTAGTTTTATTTATTTGTTGTGTCCTTGTCTGGTTTTGGTATCACAGCAATCCTGACCTTATAGAATGAGTTTGGAAGTATTTCCTCCTCTTCAATTTTTTGAAGAGTTTGAGTAGAATTGAGATTAGTCCTTTAAATGTTTGGTATAATTCAGCTTGATACTGTCAAGTCCTGGACTTTTCTTGGGTGGAAGACTTTTTTATTACTACATCAATCTCATTACTCGTTATTGGTCTGTTCAGGTTTTCTATTTCTTCATGATTCAATCTTGATTGGTTGTGTATGTTTAGGAGTTTATCTAATTTTTCTAAATTTTCTAATTCGTTGGTACATAGTTGTTCATAGTAGTCCATAATTATCTTTTGTATTTCCACAGTATTAGTAATAATGTTTCCTTCCTTATCTCTGATTTTATTTATTTGAGTCTTCTTTTTTTTTTCTTAGCCTAGATAAAGGTTTGTTGATTTTGTTTATCTTTGCAAAAAACTTTTTATTTTGTTCATCATTTAATTATTTTTAGTCTTAATTTTATTTCCACTATAATTTTTATTATTTTTTTCTATTAATTTTGACTTGAATTGTTCTTGCTTTTCCGTTTCCTTAAGCTTCATCATTAGGTTGTTTATTTAAAGTCTTTCTATTATTATTATTATTGTTTTTAACATGGGCATTTGTTGCTATAAACTCTTTTGGTACTGCTTTTACTGTATCATGTAGGTTCTGGTATGTTGTGTTTCCATTTTTATTTGTTTTAAGAAATTAAAACAAAATTATTCACTGATCTGTTGGTCATTCAAGGGCATATTGTTCAATTTCTGTGTATTTGTACAGTCTCCAAAATTCCTCTTGTTATTAATTTCTGTTTTTGTTCTGCTGTGGTCAAAAATGGTACTTGATATGTTTTGACATTTTTGAATTTTTTGAGATTTGTATTGTGACTTAGCATGTGGTCTATCTTGGAGAATTTGCTGATTAGGAAAATGAATATTCTGCAATAGTTGGGTGAAATGTTCTGCAAATATATGTTAGGTCTATTTGCTCTAGAGTGCAGTTTAACTCTAATGTTTCTTTGTTGACTTTCTGCCTGGATAATCTGTCTATTGCTGAAAGTAGGGTATTACAGTCTCTTATTCTTAATCTATTGCAGTCTCCCTTTATGTCTATTAATATTTGCTTTATATATCTGGGCGCTCTGGTTTTGGGTGCATATATTTTTCTATTATTATATTATCTGGCTGGACTGAAACCTTTAGTATTTATGTAATGACCCCTTTGTCTATTCAGTTTTTAAGTTTAAGCTATTGTATCTCTTGTAAGTATAGCTACTCCTGCTCTGTTTTGGTTTTCACTGGGTTTACATTTCTATGTAGTAGTTTTTCCATTCCTTCACTTTTAATCTATATGTGTCTTTATAGATGAAGTGAGTTTCTTGTAAGGAGCATAGAGCCAAGACTCGTTTTTCAATCCATTCTGCCGTACTATGTCTTTTAATTAGAAAATTTAGTTTATTTACATTCAATGTTATTCTTGGTAGGTAGGGACTTATTGCTGCCATTTTGTTGCTTATTCACAGTTGTTTTTTTAACGCCTTTCTTTTTTTGTTTCTTTTTTTCTTTCTTACTCTGTTCCTTTTTGATGAAGTGATTTTTTTCAGATAGAATATTTTAATGTATTGCTTTTTTGTGTCTATTATAGTTTTTTGCTTTGTGGCTAATATGATCGTTACAAAAAACCTGGTGTAGTTATTACAAATTATTTAAAACTGATACCAACTTAACTTTGCCAAAAAGAAAAGAAACAAAAAACCTGTACACATTAACTCCCTTCTCCTCCAAAATTTTGAATTTTTGATGTCACAATTTGTACTTTTTATGTTTTCTATCTCTTAACAAATTGTCATGATTATGATTTTTAATAGATTTGTCTTTTAGTTGCTTTGGTAAAAATATAAGTGGTTTACATACCATAATTACAGTATAATTGAAAAAATTACAATAGTGTCCTTTTGTTCTTTTTGATTGGAAGAACTTCCTTTAGCATTTTTTGTAGGACAGGTCTGGTAGTGACACATTCCTTTGGCTTTTACTTGTCTGGGAACGTCTTTTTCTCTCCTTTATTTCTGAAGGATGGCTTTGCTGGATACAGTATTCTTGGTCAGCAGGGTTTTTTGTTTTTGCTTTTTTCTTCTGTATATAAAGTCTGTAAAATTTCTGCTGAGAAATCTGCTGCCATGCATACTGAATTCCCTTTATAAGTCATTTGCTTCTTTTGTTTTACTGTTTTCAAGATCTTCTCTTTGTCTTTAAACTTTGATAATTTGATTATACTATTATCTTGGTTACCCTTATGTGGGATGAACCTGATTAATGACCTTTTCACTTCCTGTCCATGGATATTTATATCTTTATTTATGTTTAGAAAGTTTTGTGTTATTACTTCTTTAAATAAGCTTTCTACCCTCTTATTCTTTCTCAGTTTCCTCTTTAACTCCCATATCTGAATATTTGCTCTTTTGATATTGTTCCATAGATCCTGTAAGCTTCACTCATTCCTTTTGATTTCTTTTCTCATCTGGCTGTGTATTTTCAAATTTATTCATCCATTTATTAGAAATGGATAATAAGTTGCTCTCACTGTGTTGCTCAGGCTGGTGTTGAACTCCTAGGCTCAAGCAATCCTCCTGCCTTGACTTCCTAAAATGCTGGGATTAAAGGCATGTGCCACCACAACTGGCCTTGATTATGTATTTTCAAATAGCCTGCATTTGTGCTAATTCTCCCTTCTATGACTAATTCTGCTGTTGTGCTCTTCCTTACATCTTTTTCATTTCATTTATTGTTTTTTCATCTCCAGGTTTTCTGTGTGTGTGTGTGTGTGTTTTTTTTAAATACTTCAATCTCTGTTACATTTCTATAAGTTTCTCAATTGATTTTTAGTGTTTCCTTGAGGTTTGTTGAGCTTCCTTAAGACAGCTATTTTGAGTTCTTTTTCTGATAGACTATAAATCTGTATCAATTTAGGGTCAGTTTCTAGCACCTTATTTTGTTTGGTGAGGTAATATTTCTCTGAATGTTCTTGATGTGTTTGTACATGTGACAATGTCTGTACATTGAGGGATTAGGTATGTAGTTCAGTCTTAACAATTTGGCTTTTTTGGTGCCTGTCTTTCTATAGAGGGACTTCCAGAAATTCTAAGCAGACTGACCATTGAATTCTTTGAACCTGTGACCACTGCAGCTTTCTCAGCATGAGAAGAGACTCCAAGCCCAGGCTTGTGGCAAGTCTCATGATAGCTCTGTGTTTAACATAGCTCTCTGAGCCAGATTGTCATGGAGAATATCCAAGGAGATTATTGGGGCTACATGTGAATATTGGCCAGGAACCTGTATCCACAAGGCTGTCCTGGTGGCCCAGATGTGCTGGTTTCCCAGCAGACTCCTCTGCCCAGATGGGATAGCCCCTGACAGAAGTTAAAGGGGCTGAAGTTGATCCTGGGGTGCCTTGGCATCTACTATGGGAAGGAGGAATGTGGGTGTGTGTCATTGGCTCATATGGGTGTGAATCACCCAGCAGGTCCCTGCACAAGCAGGATAGTTATTTGATTGAAAAGTGAAAACAATTGAAATCGATCAGGGGAAAACAATAGAAAATATCAACAAAAACAAAAGGTGGTTCTTTGGAAAGGTTAACAAAATTGAAACCAAAGTGGCAGTACAGAAGGAATTTAAGCACTATGTAAGCTGCATTCCAAAGGTTTTTGCATGTTTTATTTTATTTTAGTTAATTTCAAAGTATTTCTAATTTCATTTCTTCTGCTTGTAGTAGAAAGATTTATATTCCTTTGGGTATATACTCAGTAATGGGATTACGGAGTCAAATAGTAATTCTGTTTTAAGTTCTTTAATAAACCTCTAAACTGCTTTCCACAATGGCTGAACTAATTCACCTTCTCACCTGGTGTGAGAATTCACATTCTCTTCTGTCTGGTGTGAGATGGTATCTCATTATGGTTTTGACTTGCATTTGTCTAATGATTAGTGATGTTGAGCTTTTTTTACATATGCTTGGTGGTCATGTGAATGTTTTCTTTTGAAATGTATCTGTTTATGTTCTTTGCCCAGTTTTTAATGGGGTTGTTTGTTTCTTGCTTGTTAATTTGTTTAAGTTCCTGATAGATTCTGGATATTAGGCCTTTGTCAAATGCATAGTTTACAAATTTTTTTTTCTCTTTCTATAGATTGTTTACTCTGTTGGTAGTGTATTTTGCTGTGTAGAAGCTCTTTGGTTTAACTGGGTCCCATTTGTCCATTTTTGTTGTTGTTGCAATTGTTTCTGGTATCTTCATTATGAAATCTTTGCACATTCTTATGTCCAGAATGGTATTTCCTCAGTTATCTTCCAGAGTTTTTATAGTTTTAGTTTTACATTTAAATCTTTAATCTATCTTAAATTTATTTTTATGTGGTATAAGGAAGGGATCTAGTTTCAGTCTTTAACATATCACTTGCCACTTATCCAAGCACCATTTATTGAATAAAGAGTCATTTTCCCATTGCTTGTTTTTGTCAACTTTGGTCAAAGATTAAATGGTTATAGGTGTGTGCCTTTATTTTGGGGCTTTCTGTTCTGCACCATTTGGTCTGTGTGTCTGTTTTTATACCAGAACCACACTATTTTGGTTATGGTAGCTTTGTAGTATAGTTTGAAATGGAGTAAATTGATGCTTTTAGCTTTGTTCTTTTTGCTTAGAATCAAGTTGGCTATTCAGTCACTTTTTTAGTTTCATTTGAATTTTTAAATTTTTTTTCTGTTTTTATGAAGAATGTCATTTGTAGTTTGATTGGAATAGCATTGATCTATAAATTGCTTTGGCTGGTATGGCCATTTTAACAGTATTGATTCTTCCTATCCATGAACACTGAATGCTCTTCCATTTGTTTGTGTCATCTCTAATTTATTTGAGCAGTGCTTTGTAATTCTCACTGTAGAGCTCTTTCACCTCCCTTGTTAGCTGTATTCCTAGGCAAATACAGTCACATTTTGAGATACAAGGAGCTAAAGCTTCAACATATGAATTTGTGGAGCAAAGGGTGTACAATTTAGGCCATAATACTTTGTGTAACTCAAATCCTTCAACATTCTTTGAGGCTTAAAGAAATGTATGGCATGATCTATCTGTATTCTACTGTTTTGAGATGCAGTGTTCTATGGTATATAGAGTCATTCAAGTATTGTCTTTTCTTGTTGATCTTCTGCCTAGTTGTTCTATTCAATATTGAAAATGAGATATTGAAATGTCAAACTATTAATGTTAAATTTTCTACTTATCTTTTTGTTTCATGTATTTTGGGACTCCATTGTTTATTTCATATATTTTTACAATTCTTATATATTCCTAATGGATGAGACTTTTGTTATGAAGTGTTCCTAGGCCCCAGTAACAATATTTGTGAAGTCTATTTTTTTCTGATATAACTGTAACCACTCCAACTCTCCTGTGCTGATTCTTTGCATGGTTTTTCTTTTTCCATCCTTGTATATTCAATTTGTATTTTTGAATCTAAAATATTTGTTGTATCTAACATATAGTTTAATTTTTGTTTCTTTGATTTTGTTGTTATCCATGCAGAATGATTTTGATTAGAGTGTTCAGTCATTTAATACTTAGTGTAATTACAGGTTGAGCAACTCTTTTTCAAAATGCTTGGAAGCAGAAGTATTTTGGATTTTGAATTTTTTACAATTTTGAAATATTTGCATATACATAATGAGATATCTTGGGAATGGGACCCAAGTTGAAACAGAAAATATATTTATATTTTATATACACCGTATACGCATATGCTGGAAGTAAGTTCCTATATTTTTTATAATTGTGTACATGAAATAAAGTTTGTCTACACTGCATTATCAGAGAGCGAATGTGTCAGTATCTCAGCCACCCATGTAGACAATCTATAATTGTTGGTCATTAGTATCATTCCTGAATCTGAATTTATATGCTACTGATAAGTAATCGTTGTCTTGCATTTATGCCCATGTAAGTATTTGACAGTAAAAAATATGACTACCATTAATATAGTAAAAAACAATGTGTACATGGTAACTAAGCAGCACAGTAGCATCATCAAAATACCTATGATATGGTTTGGCTTTGTCCCCAACCAAATCTCATCTTGAATTGTAATCCCCATAATCCCCACGTGTTGTGGGAGGGATTTGGTGGGAGATAATTGAATTGTGGGGGCAGTTTCCTCATGCTGTTCTCATGATAGTGAGTAAGTTCTCATAAGATCTGATGGTTTTATAATCATCTGGCATTTCCCCTGCTGGCACTTATTCTCTCTCCTGCCTCCCTGAGAAGAGGTGCCTTCTGCCATGCTTGTAAGTATCCTGAGGCCTCCCCAGCCGTGTAGAACTGTGAGTCAATTAAACCTCTTTTCTTTACAAACTACCCAGTCTTGGGTATTTCTTCATAGTGTGAGAATGGACTAATAAAACCTGTATCAGCCATTAAACAACAGCGACAACAAACAATTGCAGGCTTCATCTCCATCTACATGCTGTGTTTTGATTATATCTTTTTCTGGTGAGAAGAAATATCAGAAATAGTTGAGGGACCAGGAAGTGGGTCCTGTAAGATTGAGGAGGCATTCTTCTGGATTTTTAAACATTTCCTCAAGATTTATCTGCCTCATTAACAATGGCTTTTGTCTTAGAAGTCTCTTTGATTTTGTATACTTACATGATTTCCTGTACTGTTATGAATGCATGCTGTCCTTCAGTAAGCCCATCAAACATTCTTACTATGTTGTAACTGCCTGACAGATTCGTCTTGCCCACTGTCCTGATAGGGTTAACTTACAAGACAGGGAATTACAATAGAGAAAGAGTTTAATAAAGCTGGTTAAACAGAAGACAAGAGAGTTTAAAGAGCTGGCTAAACAGAAGACAGAGAAATTAACTTCTTCAAATATTTGGAGGCTAGGGCTTTTTACAGAAATTTCTTTAGGCAGGTGGCTAAAGAATGGGTGCTGCTGATTGGTTGGGGAGGCAATTGGAGCAGTATGGAAAATGGCCCTTCTGCTCTGAGTCCTCTTCTGCATAGGTGCTACAGGATTGGTTGAGTCTTGAGTCCCAGGTCCAGGTGGAGTCATCAGTTGCCAGAAATACAAAAGTCTGAAAAGATATCTAAAACAGCCAATCTTAGGTTCTACAATAGTGATATTGTTTACAGGAGTAGTTGCAGAAGTTACAAATCTTGTGACCTTTCAGACAATGTCTAGTAATTGTTTAGCTATACCTATGTCTTAGGAGAATTCAGGCCCCTCTTATAAACTTAATATTATAGCCTTTTATTAGCTTTATAAAGGTGGTTTGTTTTTGAGAAGGGCTACTATCATTTAAATTATAGACTAAATTTCTCCCACAGTTAGCTTGGCCCACACCCAGGAATGACCAAGAGCAGTTTGAAGGTTAAAGGCAAGATGGAGTTGGTTAAGTCAAATCTCTCACTGTCATAATTTTCTCACTTTTATAAATTTTACAAAGGTGGTTTCAATGTTATGTACAAGCACTTTTTCTGCAGTGTTAGCAATGTCATCTTTATTGTCATGTCAGCTCTCAAAAAGTTTCAGATTTTGGAACACTTCAGATTTTGTTTTTTTTTGCATTAGGGATGCTCAACCTATCCTGATAAGTTTGGATTAATGTCTGCCATTTTGCTATGTGTTTTCTATATGTCTTATGTTGTTTTCTGTTCTCATATTCCTATATTACCACCTTTTCTGTGTTAAGTGGATATTTTCTAGTATACAACTTTTATTCTTTGTTGTTTCTTTTACTATTTTAAGGTTCTTTTTTTTTGAGACAGAGTCTTGCTCTTATTTTCCATGCTGGAGTGCAGTGGTGCAATCTCAGCTCACTGCAACCTCTGACTCCCCACTTCAAGCAATTCTTCTGCCTCAGCCTCCTGAGTAGCTAGGATTATAGGCACGCACCACCACACCTGGCCAATTTTTATATTTTCAGTAGAGATGGGGTTTCGCCATTTTGGCCAGACTGGTCTTGAACTCCTGACCTCAGGTAATCCTCCCATCTCTGCTTCCCAATATGCTGGGATTACAGGCATGAACCACCGCACCCAGCCTTAAGGTTAATTTTTAAGGGTTACTTCAGGAATTATAATTAAGAATAATCTCAAGACTAGCCTGGCCAACGTGGTGAAACCCCATTTCTATTAAAAATACAAAATTAGGCATGGTGGTGGATGCCCATAATCCCAACTACTTGAGAGGATGAGGCAGGAGAATCGCTTGAACCCGGGAGGCAGAGGTTGCAGTGAGCTGAGATCGTGCCATTGCACTCCAGCCTGGGCAACAAGAGTGAACTTTACTCTGTCTCAAAAAAAAAAAAAAAAGAAAAAATCAAGGTCTGATTAATAGCAAATTAATTTAAAAGTATACAAACACTTGTCTTCAATATATATAGTGTTTCTCCCTCTCTCTTGTGTAATTGCCATCCAAATTATATCTTTTTTCATTATAAGGTATCAATAGTTTTATAAATATTACTTTATAAAATTGCTTTTAAATTACAGAAGAAAAAGAATTACCAAAAAATATATTTATATTATTTTTTCTCTTTATCTATGTAGTTACCTTTACCAATATTTATCATTTTTTGTAGTGGTCTGAGTTACTCTTCATGTCCTTTTATTTCAGTTGAAGGATCTCCTTTAGTATTTTTTATATAGAAGATCTATTAGTAATAAATTTTTTCAGTTTTTATCTTAATTTCTCCTTTGCTTTTAATAATAATTTTGAAGGATATAATATAGTCTTTTTCTTTCAGTACTTTGAGTGTGTTATCACACTCCCTTCTGACTACTGTGGTTTCTGTTTGGAAGTTAGCTGTTAATTTTATTAAGAATCCCTTGTGTGTGATGAGTTGTTCCTCGCTGCATTTAAGATTCTTTGTCTTTATGTTTCAATAGTTTAACTGTGATGTCCTAAAATATAAATCTCTTTAGAATTATCCTAATTGGATTTATTGAGCTTATTGCATGTGTAGATTAATGTTTCTCATAAAATTGGGAGGATTTCTTGATATTATAATTTCTTCAAATGTACTTTCTCTTTCTGTGATTTCCATCATGTTTTTAAGGATGTGTTTATTTTTCTCTTTCTATTCATCAGACTGGATAATCCTAAATTGACCTGTCTTGAAGTTCATTGATTCATTTGTCAGTTCAAATCTGTTGTTGGGCTTCTCTATGATATCTGTTATTTCAGTTATCGTACTCCTCAAATTTGGTTGTTTTTAATAATTTATCTATTGTTTCTAATATTCTTTATTTGGTGAGACATTGTTCTCATACTTTAATTCTTTAGACATAGTTTCCTTTAGTTCTTTCAACATGTTTGTAATAACTGCGTTATAAATTCAACAACTGGACTTTATCAGGGCCAGTTTCCCTTGCCTGCTTTTCATCCTGTGTATGGGTCATATTTTCTTATTTCTTTGTGTGTCTCCCTCTTTCCAGTCTTTTTATTATTACTGGTGGTTGTTGCTGCTGGCTGCTGCCTCTGTTTGTTTGGTGATATTCCCATAATAATTGTACAAAGTCTGTATCCTTTATTACGTGGGGCCACTAAAGTCTCTGCTAGATTAGTTTAGTGGTAAGCTAATGTTTGGACAGAGATTTCCATAAAGGCCTTGGGCCAAAAAGTCTTCCAGGACTTTGCCAGAGATTATGTTCGTGTGTGGCGTCCCTTCCATCTTTTATCAAGGAGTTTACAGCTCTGGCATAGCATTTACTTCCTGCTTGTATATATCCTCAAGGTCAGCTAGACATAAAAGAGGAGGCCCTTTTTCTCATGTCTCATTAGGTCATGTCCAGAGTTCTACACATGTGCATGCCCTTCTAAATTTCTAGGAATAGCTCAGAGGTTTTCAAAGTGCTGTCTGAACATCTCATTCCCCTGATTTTCCTTTTAACACTTTTAAAGTCTTGTTACCTTAATTGCCATCTGCTCAGACCCCCTCTTCCCAGGTCAGTCAACTGCAAAATCAAATAGTTGCTATCATTTGTTTTTTGACTAATGTCCTAGAGATAGGGCTATTCACACAGAGTAAAATCTACATCAGATCAATTTAAGACAAGCCCTGAGGACAGAGCTTTTTCTGGGGGCTGTCAAATAGGACAAATAGTGACAGTCTGGAGATGGGGCATTTACAGAGCTTCAGACTTATTGTGCCCCCTCCAGTGGTTGCTAGGTTGCTGGTTTTCACAGCTGCTGTAATTGCAAGGCTACTGGTTTTCCAGGTTACCAAAGAACAGGGGAGAAAGGAATGTTTAAATTAAAACATCACAAAGCATGTTGTTCTTAATGAGATCCAGCCACTTTTCTTGAATAAACACTCTTTGGATTTTTCCAAAATTTTAAATAATTCCTAGGGTTCACAAAAACTTAATTTTGACATTTTTGGCCAGTGCACTTGTTGGTTTTATGGAAGACTGATTTTCGTTTAGGTTCTTATTCTGCTGTTTTAGAAGTGCATCCTTATTCAATTTTTTAGTAATATATTTTTTCTCCACTAAAATTTCCAATATTTTTAACTGTATGCAAATAGTAGTTATAGCTGTTTTAAAGCTTGGATTTGAAACTATTATCTTGAGTGCCTATGGTCTGTTTTGTTTGTTACTTCCTCATTGGCCCATTTTGTTGTGTTTTGTTTTGCTGCCAATGTTGTCTTTGCTGAATTATTTCTACAAATAAGATATGTTGAGCTGTTGGATGAAATTATTATGTCTCTCCAGACAGCGCTTAAACTTTATTCTGTAAAGTGTTTGTCACTACAATCTCATATCACATTATTTCAATTATGGGGATTGAAATGATTCAAAGGTCCATTGCATCCTCTCTCTCTCTCTTTCTCTTCCCCTCTTTATTTTTCAGTTCTAGTCAAAGCCAGAGGTTTCAGCAGGGACTCTTATGTGGGCACTGTACTTTAATCCATGCCCCCTAGCTCGACAAGACTGTTAAGGGCACTTCTCAGAGTCTCATCTACCCCTTCTGAAATCCACATCAAAATTAGGCTCACCTTTCTGGGCCTTTGCCTTCCCTCAGATTCTGGCCTGATCATTCTTCACTATTTTATTATCTCCTGATTCCTTCAAGCAGATAATTTTGATGTTTCCCAGATTTTCTAATTCCCTTGGTTAGAAACATTATCTGAATTACTTAGTTTAACATTACCAGATGCAGAAGCCAACTTTATCTTTATTTAAACTCAGTGTGGTAAAATCTAGAATTGCATCAATACTAATAAATAGTGCACTAGAAAGTTAGTTTCATCAGATCCATTTTGTTCTTTTTTCTGGTCATTTACAAAAGAAGAGGCATCCAAAAAACTGTCAGTATTTTTGTAATGAACTCAACTTATTTAATTGGTTGCTTTAAATAATACATTTATAAATTTAGTCTTAATTCCATTGCAGATATAAATGAATTTTCTTTTTTTTTTTTTTTTTTTGAGACAGATTTTCACTCTTGTCACCAAGCTGGAGTGCAATGGCACGATCTCGGCTCACTGCAACCTCCACCTCCTTGGTTCAAGCAATTCTCCTGCCTCAGCCACCTGAGTAGCTGGGATTACAGGTGCCCGCTACCACGCCCAGCTAATTTTTTGTATTTTTAGTAGAGATGGGGTTTCACTATGTTGACCAAGTTGGTCTTGAACACCTGACCTCAGGCAGCCCACCAGTTTCGGCCTCCCAAAGTGCTGGGATTACAGGCGTGAGCCACAGCGCCTGGCCCAGTGAGTTTTCTTCCTAGCTAACATTAAAGGCCTGTGAGAATGAATGCAACCAAATTTTTTAGAGGAACTTCTCTTTGATAATGGTAATTTGCCAAGGGAAATCATTAATTTTTTTGTATGTGACTTGAGAATATCTTTTACTTTATCCTCTAATTTCTAGTCTTATACATGGTTATTGTTAATCCTGATTTACTTCATGGCATTGAAAGATGCTAAGGAGAAATAAATTCTCTCCTCTCTTCTTTTTTTACTGGAATATTCTTTAGGGTCCTTGAATAAGAGATATTTTGCAGCACTCAATGCTTTGTGTAAAAATTGCCTGCAGTCTAGAAGTAAAGGTCTATGGTGAGTTCTGCCATCTGTTACAAGCGTTTACAACAGGAGTGCATCTTATATACACCAATTTTGACAGACACTCATTTTTAATGGGCAAGTCAGGTTATCCTCAAAGGTATTGAATAGGGAACACAGTTATGTATTCAATGACTTAAATTTTCCTTCTTAATTTTTCATTGCCCTATCACTATTGCAATTTGCATTCATCTCTATCCTAATTGCTTCATTAATACTTTAGAAGTTGGGATTTTTTTTTTATTCTGCAGTTGTTAGGTTACCTAAGGCAGAGTAAATTCCAACTTTAATCTCAATAAAATTATTAACTGAAATGCTACCATTTGTAGTTTTTGTGCATTTATATTTGGTACATTCTATACTCCTTCAACAAGACTCTGTGATGTACATATTCATACTTAGGATACTATAGAAACTATTTTCTCAATTTAGAAGGTTTTAATCATAGCAGTCATTTTAATTATTTTTTAGTATTGTTGGGGATCAGAATGTGATGCCCCAAAATATGCTTCGACATGGTCAACTAAAGAGCAAACTCAAGGTCTCTTCTCAAATCCTCAACTCACCCACCTTCATCTCTCAATCCTCTGTCTCTCTCAAAGCACAGGATGAGGCCATTCTCTGGAGTTTCCTTATCTACCTAGAAACCAGACCTGCCAAAAAGGAGCACAGTTACCTTTGATCCCTCCCTGAAATTTCATTAACCAGAAAAAATTAAAATTACTAAGATTATAAAAATGCAGTTTTAAAAAATTAAAACTCATAGATTAGCAGAAGACATTGAAAATTAAACACCACACTTAGAGCCCAGGTGAACTTTGTCCCACACCATATTCTGTTCTCCAGTCCCACTCAGTTCCCAAAGAGAATTATTTACTGACCTTTATCTGAGCACTGGGCCTATTTATGTCCTTTAAAAACTACTTACTACCCTTCAAAATGACTACATTTCCCCCCATCTCTTCTTTCCTTATATAAAAAGGGTATATAAGCATCTGTACCTTGCTGAGTTATTTGGTAGTCATTCTCCTGCAATTCTCCTGTTTTTATGCATGTCAATAACACTTGTGTAACTTATTTCTCTGTTAATCTATCAACTCATTTCAACAGATTTAAATTCAAACTTTCAGTGGGGAAGGAAAATTTTCTTCATCCCTACATGCATATGATATAATAGACATTTTAGAATCAATATGCACAGCAGATTAAAAAATTGCTTAATAGAATTATTAGTGTTATTACAACTAAGTATAATACAAGAAAACAAATGTTTACAGAAATTAGGAGATATGAAATTCTGACTTTCTTTTTGCATTCAGACTTAATCCCACAAAATGGGATTGATAATAAATTTGTGAAATTTTATTACTAACATGATAAATATCTTTTAGGTTTAATATTGCTTGATGGTAGCTCTCTTCTTTAATATTTCCTGCAGGTTAGTATTTAGGAAAAAATGCTAAAATTATTGTGTAGCAATTTCAGACATGCTGATAGTATTCTAATGAAAATATAACTTCAGTTCTGGGCAAAGATAGAAAAAAATGAAAGATGTTATAGAATATTTATTATTTGAATTGATTTATTTAGGCTGTATGTTGATAAAAATATTGAATGCCTTATTGACCTAGTAAGTTTGTGGGTATTTATAGATTCAGAGGACTTTGAAAATTATAATGTAGATTCTCTTGTGTTTATTTTATTTTACTCAAGTGCAATCAGGAGAAAAGAAATGAACTATTTTCTGAGGAATGCAAGTCCTTTTAATTATCAGACCCAGAGAGATACTAAAATGAGACCACAATCACGTCCTACTCTCCACTTTCAGCTATGTATCATTTCTTGAAACTGCTTGTTATTGCCACACATAGCTATAAATTAACCTAATAATGCCATATGCGGCACTGCAACCCACCACCTATAGATTGATAGTGCATAGCAAATCACCAATAAATGTTATTTCTATAAATCAGCAAGAATTTCTAACAACTTTATATCATCCCGCTCTCTGTCTCCCCACCCCTCTTTTTTGTTTTGGTTTGTTTGTTTTTGTCTGTTTGTTTTTGCCTTTAAAAATCCATCTGTAACTGCTGTTAACTGCAGTGTATATTCAGGGTAACTTGAATCTATCCTTCTGGGTTGGAATCCCCAAGCTCGGCCCAAGTGAACTCTTTACTTATATTAACTTTGCCTCAGTTTCTTCCTTTTAGGCTGACGTATCTGGCATGTGTCAGCAGGATTAAAAGTGACTTTGTCTGACCGCCCAGTGTTTCTGAAAGTGGTGCTTGGTAGCAGCACAAACATTTCGTATTTGGAAGTCCCATCTGGCATGTTGGATGAATTCTCCTGCCACTTTTTGGTTGAAGTTGTAGAATTTATCTGGCTGTTTTTCAGACCCGCTCTTTCCTTTAAGAGTGAGTGCTGTAGTCTCTGTCTTTGGGTAGAACAGGGTAAAGAGCTCTGCAGAGAGCTGCCTTTTTTCTACCTCTATCTCGGGGTGGGGTTCAGGTCAAAGTTTCTTCCACTGTTGTCTCTCAGTGGAGGCTTGGGTCACAGAATTGACAGTTAGGCACTGGTGGTCTCATTTTACATAGGATACTTTAAAAAATGCATTTGCTTTTGTATTTTTGAAATTAAGGCTTGATTTTTCATTTGTGACCAACTCCTATTAGCTAAACACCAGCTGGTTTTAGGTATAACACTTATGGCAGCTCTTATATATACCTCAGAGTGTGGACACATCTAACCTGGGATGGTCATCAACACAATGACAAAAAAATGGAAATTTTAAAAGTACCTAAAATAACTTATTTGCATGCACAATTAGAAAAAGCTAGTTTTAGAACCAGACAAATAGGAGACTTACTTCCAATGGTACCTAAAACGCTTCTAAAAGAAATTCTGAGAAATTTGCCTCCATTCAGGAGTTAAAGATATCTATCACCATCACCTGAGGAAATTCCCCAGGTCTTTGACCCCTCTCCCTGAAATTCCTATTGTGGCATTCCTAGAGACACTATGAATTCTTCTGGTTCTGGGGGCCACCTGATTCTCAAACTGTTCTTTGCTCAATTACAAAGACCACTCAATGAATAAGACGAAACTCCAAAATATACCTTTGTTCCTAGCTGACAATTGCTTAGGGCAATAAAACAGATAATTAAAAGATTAATAGTCAAAATGGGGATATGAATAAAAATAAAGCCACTGAGATTATAAAAATGCATATCCAACAACTTTTTTTCCAATCAGGACTAATGACTGATACTGATGTTGAAATGCCAACATCCAGGGAATTAGCTAAGCAGCATTCCAGCTGAGATCAGATCTGAAAAAAGTTAAAATCCTTTGTAAGCTCAAACTACCTGCTTTAGCTTTCCCGTGGGATTAACAATAAAGGCTGCCTCCACATTGTAGTTGAGTAGTTAAAATTCTGTGCTTTCATCACCATGACCCGGGTTCAGTTCCTGGTCAGGGAATCAGTCTGTCTTGATCTGACATTTACATCACTTTCGACTTTTAGGGGTGCTCATTTGTTATTGATCCTTTTCCCTTCCATGGACAGCTTTTGATTTCCTGTCTCCTTTCATTCATCGGGGGCACATGAGGCTTTTGGGCTTTTATGTGTAGATGGTCAGCTCAAAAGCTGAGACTCTAAAAAATATGGCCAGACAGAGATGTGGATTATGCTTCATCTGTGGCTAGCAAAACATTCCTTTCTTTGTGCTGTCTTTGAGATAGTTCTGGATTCCATGTGCACTGCTTTCCATCTCTTTGAAGACACCACATGTATTCTTGGTTAAGTTGTAACCTTGGTTAAGTCTTATTAGTTTCACTTGGGAATGTACTTCAGCTAAAAAAGATTCAAAATCCTGAAATATCAACTGTCCCAGCTAAAATCTGATAATAAGAAATTTAAAAGGATGTTTTAAGAGCTCTATACTCAAATGTGAATTTAATTAAAACTGATATTTAGGATATATATGTATACATACATATATAAACACATATACATATAAACACACATATATAACCATATGTATTCATACATATATATCTTTTTAAGGGCTCTGTTCTCCTTCTGTAAAAACTTATCAGTCTACTGAATTTATGTGTTCTTAAACCCATGTTAACCATATGTGCCCCTTCTGTCTGTTTCTTCATTTACTTCTGTCAGTCCCTCCTTCCTCTTACCATCCTTGATGCCATGTAAGGGAACCTAAAAAAATTTCTAACAGCCTGGAATCCCTTAAGGAAATCAGAAAAGGTTCCAGACACTCCTCTTTTTGGGAGAAACCTCTGTTTTTCCTCATAAAACCCCAAGAGTTGTTAACTGGGCAGATTCCTCAAGTCTAAAGTTATATTCTCTTTTGCATTAAGCTCTTCTGCATTTGGCTTTTAGATACATACACAAGTACATGTATATGTTATATGTTGTGTCTACATATATATATGTCTGTACATGTTAGCAAATTAACTTAAAGATGAATGCTCATAAATTACATAACTAGCCCAAATACTTTTCAAGTTCATGTAACTTTAGTAATTTTTGGTAAATAAAAAAATAGTTTTAAAATAGTTGGTAAAGTAAAGACATCTTCAAATTTTTAGACCTTTTTGCCTGAGTCTGCCAGTCAGACACATTTAGGCTGTTTCTAAACTATTTTAAGGTCATAAAACTATTGCTTCTGTAGTACTTTTGATATTTGCTTAAGTTGTGACTTAAACCTGTAAATGCTGACTATTGGGGTCCTCCAAAGCCTTATACACATCTTACTATGAGCTTGTCTTCAGTTTTAAGCCCCAAATTCTGGGGTCTAGACAAGTAAACATGGTGAGGACTGGGAACAACACCTGGGCCCCATCCTTCCTGGCCCAGCTGTGCCTCTTGGCCATGCTGGATGGTATTAGATCTTTCGGGCATTGTCTTTACAGCTCTGTTCTTTGTGTTGGATACTGCATCTGGTACATGTTTAAAATTTAAAATTGCTTACTTCCTAAATTTTTCACTAAAAATAAGGGCTACTAAAAGTTAAAATTATAATTAGTATATGCGATTAAAACTGTTGGATATGAGAAACATGTCTATATACAGAGCATATAAAATTGAGAAGTAGAGAAAGTTTAAAAGAGAGAGAAATTTTTCGTTTATGTGGGAGAGAACTTTATGTATTCAAAATAAGGGGAAAAGGAAAGGAAATTTTTGTTGTAAGTTAAAGTGATAGATGAAAACCGAAGGTTTAAGAAAGTTGTAGAAGGTTTGTGTAAGACTGATTTTTTTGAATGGAATTTTGTGTGTGATCAAGTTGGCTAAAATTAAAAGGGAGTTATTTAGATTTTCTAAAAACTGAGCATTAATATCAAAAGTACACTGATGCAGGGCCAGAGCCTGGGCCTCTGTGTCAGAATAAAAAGGATCTGCTTTTTAATGGAAATTGCAAGAGTTTATAAAAGGTTTATGGAAATCTTATCAGTATGGTCAAAGCTGATTGATATTGGATAGATTTGTCTGTAAGATTTTATTAAAATTAGCTTTAGCATTGATAATATAGTGACACAAATGTAACTTGGTTTTCCACATAATATTCATGAGATAATAAAAGATTTTTTATTTCCTTTTGAGTAAATTGCATAAAAAAGAGAAAGGAGTAAAAGATTTTGTTTGCCTTAGGGTGCCAATATTAGGTATTATGATAATTGGAAAAAGTGCATCTTCCCTTTCTCAAATAGTAAAGGTTTTTGCTTTAAAAAATTTTTGAATTATCACTTTGGCTAAATGAATCATCAGTATTTTACAGTGACCTGTGATCATATTTTCAGCAAGTATTTTAAACCTTTGATATTAGATAGATTTTCCAAAGTCAAAATTTCAATTCTAAATGTTGTCCTTTTGACCACAAGCTAACTTTTTGGACATTTAGGGCCCCTGGAAGTCCAAGAGAGACATATTAGGCTTCTTTGATATGAAATATTGTAAAACATGAAGTTATTTTTAACTATTTTGGGGTTATATTTGTATAAATGTTACTAATATATGTTCCAAAATTGTATGAGATTTTCAAAATTTTATGATTGTGATGTTAAATTGTTGTATGTAACAGAAATAACCAATTTTTCTTTAACATGGCTATTCTAACACTATTATTGTCATCCACAATTATTAGTTTACTTTGATTTTTGGCAAAAAGTGTTTTATAATCTGCTACAGTTTATTTGCTTCTTCTATAAAAACATTTATGGAAAAGACTCTAGCAAATGCTCTTCAATAGAGGTTTCTGATAATTTTGGAGATCATACCAATGAAGTAGGTAGAAAAACTGTAGGACTCTAATAAAAAAAAAGCTGATATGTTCAAAAGGATTCTTAACATCAAGCAGAACAGGAATTAATTACATGGGACTAAACTAATAATTTTAGGACTTAAACACTTTTGTATGACTTTTGGTTGAAATACTGTTGGTTCTTTTTATGTTTTGTTTTCCAGGGTTAAGAAAACATTTTTTTTTTTCTTTTTGAGCCATTTGTAGCTTATAGCAATTGAGTAAAGTATACTTTTGTGAGTAAAACTGAAACATTTGCCCTTCTCTACCAGATTCTTCATGATTTGAAAACTATTAGTGTATATTCTTAATTTATGGCAATATAGTTGTTTGCATAAGTTCAATAAAAATCTGTTTTCTTTTGTCACAGGCCACAATTAGATAACTGGTTATTTTAACCAAGGTTTTGACTGGGGTGGCATAATTTTGGATATGACCAGAATGCTTTGATGCATTAAAATCGACTTTGCAGAGCTGACAAAAAGCCCCTTGGAAACACTGGGCTCATACCTTGTCTAATAATACATAGTTCTTTTACAAGGTTTCTGTCCTTTTGGTACGTAAAGAATGTCACTTTCTGACAGGCCTAGGAACCTCAAGTTATTTTGGGACCTAGAGAAGAGAAGAATTCTCCCAATTTATATGGTTATTGTAGACAGTCTCATGGCAAATCTTTGGCTTGAATAGCCTCAAGGATTTTAAGAGTTGAATTGGATGTTCCTTATGTAAAAATCCTAGCAAAGCCAATTTAAAAGGGATTACATGGCCATTCACTATTCTTGTTGTACTTGATGCAAATAAGTCCAAGTACAAGAGGACTAAACCTTACATTGCAAATAAATCCGTCCTACTAAGATTTATCTTTGGAAAAAATAGAGAGCTGAAGGAAGAAAACATTGTATTTCAGAAGAAAACTAGTACACCTGTTATTAGAGTCTAGTCTTTTCCATTGTTTTTGAGCTTTATTATTTACCTACATTTGGACTTAATCCTGACTTACTTCAGGGCTACAAGACATCTCTAAAGAAGAATATGGATTTAATTTTCTTCATGATGTTTTTAGTTGACTCCCCAACAGAGTATTTTTTTCCCTATTCTGACATACAAAATCTCTTTTGATTGTAATCATTGTTTGCATTATATTTCTGCTATTTAACTTATTAATGCTATTTATATCTCATTGTTTTACTTCTAAAAAAGATAAATTCATGGTACTTTGAAGACCAGGTGAGATTTAGCAAATGACAGCAACCATAGATCAATGACTTTGACATGACTACCTGGGAATGAGATTTACTGGCAATAAGGGACACTTGACAGTCAAATTTTGATCATTAGTGTTTTTAATAAAAAAGATTTTTGATCAAAAAGGGGAAATTAGTAAAGAACATAACTTTTGTCTGATGAATGCAAATCTTTTTAAATATCAGGCCCGGAGAGATATTAAAGTGAGACAGTGATCACATCCTACTCCCTCATTTGACCTCTGTATTCATTTCCTGAAACTGCTTGCTATTGTCACAAGTAGCTGTAAATTAACCTAATCCACACAGGATACTGTTACTCACGTTCTATAGCTTAACAATATCTAGCCAATCACTAATCAATGTGATTTTTGTCAACCAGTGAGAAGTCCTGACAAACAACTTTGTATCAACTCACTCCCTGTTCCCTCTTTTTTGCCTTTAAAAATTTACTTGTAACTGCTACTAATTGGAGTATATATTCAGGGAAATTTGAATCCGTGCTCTTGGGTTGGAATCCTCAAGCTTGGCCCAAATAAACTCTCTAATTACATTAACCTTGTCTCAGCTTGTTTCCTTTAGGTTAACAATACCATATACTTACCACATAAGTTTTCCAGTGCCTAAAGAAAAATTGTACCTCAATATAGATTTTTAACTATAATATAATTATACTTAAATTTTAAATATAATTAAAATATTTTGTCCTTTTATTTTGTAGTAGAAGAAAAATATTTTTTCCTCTATCCTTCTATGTTCTTGAATGGGGACCCTATGACAAAAGACAGATTACAAGAGAAAAATAGACATTTATTAACATGTGTATCTCATATATACATAGAAAATACGCAGGGAAATGAGTAACTAAAGGAAGCTTAGAATTCAGGCTTAAATATAATCTTCAGCTAAAAACAAATAAGCAAAAAGGGTGTGAGACATGAGTTAAGGAAAGGCAACTAGGAAAAGTATGGTAAATATGTATAAGGTTTGTTATGCAGATTTAAGTTGGAGATTTCCTTTATAAATGTAAATTTTCCTTCAAAGAGTAACTTGTCTGTTTTCAGAGCTTCTCTTTCTCAAAATAATCAGCTCAAAATAATCGTTATACTAAAGAAGCATATTTTGGGGCATTATATTCTGGTCTTCTGCAGTCATATTTGGGGGTGGTACCTTCTGTCTCCTACATCCTGAAAAAATAGAATCAAGTTCTTAAATACATTACAGTCCATTCTAATTTGATCATTTTAATTAGCTTTTTATTAAGAAATAATTTGATCTTCAGAACAACACCCTGAGCTAAGAAAAGTAAGTTTATGATTATTTACACTGTGTAGATTAAGAGATTTAGGCACAGAAAGATTAAGTGACTTTTTTATTAAGGGCTGGAATGAGTATTCAAGTATTCCAAATACTAATGCCCTTGGTATTATATGCAAAGGGTTGGTTTAAAAAATCATTATAAAATATTAGTATGAATAATCCTTATAATAAAAAATAAAATAATAGAGTTTTATATGTGCAAATATTTTGTCTAGTATTAAATTTAGGATGTGCAGGATAAAAAGCACATGATGTAAAGAAGATAAATGTATGTTTGAATAAATTTAACATAGTTTTATGAACTAAAATAGTAGTAAATAGAATTTCTAAAATCAAGGCATCATAATTATGGTCTAGTAAATATATGGCATTATAAAATTCCATATAGTTGACTCATTCATTCATTCTTTCATGACACAAATATTCACTGAGTGGCTACTATATATTAGGTCCTTTTTCAAGAATTGAGAATACTAGAGTGAATGTTAAAAAGTCTTAGAGAAACTTGTCTTTCATCAAATTTCATGAATACTACATAATAATGTTAATTATGATAAGTACTGACTGCTTAAATTATGTATACTTTCATATTATGACTTTTTTCAACATAATAAAAATTTGTATTATGAACAGTTTCTTAGTAGTAGTTACAGCTCCTAAAGTTTAAAATAAAACAAATCGAATGATATTGAGTAAAAATGAAAGAAAAAACCTGTCACAACAAAAAACAAACTTGCAAATAATCTAAGGGGTGGGTGGTGATTAGACAGAGAAATTGGAATGAAGGTACTTTGTCAGTTCTGATTATGTTAATTTGAAAAAGCAAATAGGCCCACCAGATGTTACTATGTAAGTTAATTGTGTCTTCAACATAAAAGGTAATTAACTTACATGCTTACACTTGTACAATTTCTTAGACTAGAGTTAAATTCACATGTTATGACTTTCCATAACACTGTCTTCAAACAAAAGTCCCTAATAGAGTAATATAAAGTAAGTGGGAATATCCTTATATTCTATTCTTTGAGGAGACTGCCTAGGCCAGGAGTTAAGCATGCTCAGCATTTGTGGAAGGGAGTGAGGCCCTAGACCTTGACATAATCTGCTTCCTTAGGTGGCTGCTTGGCCACTCCTCATTGAGGGTTCCCTTGACACGTGCCCCTTGCTTCTCTGCTCCTCCGAGCCCCACAGAGAGAAGGTAACCTGAGGCAGTGAAGCTGTGGCTGGATTTTCACCTTAGTGACTGTAATAAGGGCAGCTAACATTTATTGAATGCGAGGAAATTGTCATAGTGCTTTATATGTATCTAACTAGTTCTTACTGCAAATTATTAAGGTAAATTGTGTCAGGATTTGTACTTTATAGGTGAGCATCCTGAGGTACAGGGCAGTCAAAAGGTCAAAAAGTACCTAGTGGTCTGAGATTTGAACCCCAGCAGTCCAGATCAGAATCTGTGTATATAACAAGTCATGACTGCAGATCTAAAGTATTTCTATGATTTAGATTTTCCTGTTTTCCTGTTTTTCTCTTTGACTTTTCTAATATTCCTTAACCTCAGTTTTTTAATCCATTGATAGAGTTTGAATATTTGTCCCCTCCAAATTTCGTGTTGAAATTTGATCCTTGTGTTGGAGGTGGGGCCTACTGGGAGGTGCCTGAGTCATGGGGGTGGGTCCCTCATGAATGGCTTGGTGTTCTTCTCATGCAATTGAGTGAGTTCTCACTCTTAATTCTTGCAAGACCTGGCTGTTAAAAAGAGCCTGGCACCTGCTCTCCCTCTCTGTTTTTCCCCTGCCATGTGATATGCCAGCCTCTCTTTGCCTTCTGCCATTTTTGGAAGCTTCCTGGAGCTCTCATCAGAAGCAGACATTGGCATCATGCTTCTTGTACAGCTTGCAGAATCTCGAGCCAAATAAACCTCTTTTCTTTACAAATTTCCCAGCCTCAGGTATTCTTTATAGCAATGCAACAGACTAAGACATTCATTAAAAATGAAAACCGATCTCTGTCTTGCTTCCATCACAGAATTGTCATTGGTAATACATTATAATATATGAAAAAGTATTTGGCAACTTAAAAACACTGTGTAAGTGAAAAAAAATTACGATTATCACTTGACACTCTTGACAACATTTTTTTATTATTATTATTTCACTCTTTTCTTAGGGCTTTGTGACAGTCATCCCTTCTTGCTTTCTACCAGCTTTTCTAAATGTCCTTCTTCTTTTCCAGGCTTCATTGTCTTTTAACACTCACAATAATGTGTAAAAGCCAGGGTCTTAAACTTGAACTTGGAGAATCGAGAAATCACTTTTTTTTTTATCTTATAGATAACAAAACAAAGTTTCAGAAGTAATCTGATGCCATAAGGTTAATTTTGTCAGAGACTTCACTACGTAGTCTGAAGTCCTTTTCACTGCAAATGCTAGGTCTATTGAATGGGAGGCATTTCTGCATCTTCTTATTTCTGCATTAAAAGATATCAGATCTGAAAGTAAGTAACTAAAATTGCAAGAGAAAATGTTTTAAGACCACTTCTGTATAAGATTGCAAATGGTAATATCAGTTAAAAGCAGAAAATGGAAAAGAGTAAACACATTGATTCCATAATAAAACGATATGCAGTATCGGGGCAGAGAAACAAAAACATCTGTTTTTACATCTTTTGGAGAGAAAAGAAAACTAGCTTGGGACTGATTCAGATAGATGTCATTTTAAATTACTTTTTTTCTTCTGTTTACCAAAATAATGCAATTGGATGGAGTAAGTACAATAAAGAAAATAGGTTTAAAACAGATGTCTGGTAATAGACATTCACACCATTAAAAACTATATATGGAACTGCCTGCTAGGCAAATGTATGCAGAACCAAGTGTTGGGTCATTCTCAAGAAAAATGAGCCTTGATTGAAGTGCGTAGATTTAGCCACAGGGTTTTTTTCTTTTTTATATATCAACAAAGAATATTGCTTGGTCAGGCTAGGCAGAATGGTGTGTTTTGTGATTTGGTGGGGAGAGGTAGATGATGAAGGGAATTGATTGGGTAAGTCAGTCTACTCAAAAATGAGAAAAGGCTGCATTTTATCTTAATTTAAAATCTTTTTTATTTGTTTTATGTTGCTTTTCATTTGTGTTGTGAATTAATATATATGTGTATATATGTATGTATGTATACGTGCATACACATATGCATCCATATGTGTATGCATGTATACATATATAATATATAATTCATATATACTGTATATGTATATATAGACATATATGTATATATGAATTTATACATACACACATTTTTCATAAGAGAGTTAAATGATAAACACTGTATCTAATTTAGTGATATTTTCATTAAACTTAACTGATCCTTTGCTCAGGGTTTCTTTGAATAAGAAAAAAGGAAACAATTGGAAGGCTAATCTGAGATGGCAGCAATTGATTTTGACCAAAGCATAGAGAGATTTTAATTTGAATGGCAGAGTTTCCAGAGAAAAGTAAAGTGGGCCTTAAACTGTATTAGCTATGTAAGGATCTCTGCGAACCTTCTAAGTGACATATATAACATTTTCTTCATAACCTACACAGAACAAATGTTAGAGAAATTATAATCCTTCTGTTACTAAGTACTAGTTTTTCTTCTCCTGGAGACAATAAATTCTCCTTAAATATTCATCCATTTATTTATTAAAAATATTTTCCGTACATCTACTGTGCACAATGCATGGGGTAAATGTTGAATAAAATTAACACTGTCTTGTATCTCTCAGTTTATGATCCTTTAAGGGATATAGATTTATGATTCAGGGTGATTTGGGCTGTGTGATAGGAACGTTTACAGTGCTCTGTGAACGCTTGTAGGATCCGCTAATCTAGTCTAGTGTGGGGAATGAGGGCATATGTTGGAGGCTAAGGAAAAGATATGTGGCTACAACTTGCAAAGTATGAAGAGTTGGAAGAATCAGAGTACAAATTGCCTGATAAACTATGCTAAGAGTTTTGAAATTCATTCAATGGACAATGGAAAACTATCATATGGTTTTAGTGGAGACAGATGAGTCAACTTGCATTTTAGAAATATGATTATTCAAATTGATTTGTCAGCTAGGATTCTTTTCAGGCAGGATTTATTTCCTCTAATTGTTGACATAGTCCTTTGTCAATAAAGGCTTATAAGATACTGCAAAAAAGGTAAGGAGAAATTTGATGTTGTTCATTTCTGTTTAACAATTATCAGATGAGATCTGGCACGTTCAGGGTGGTATGGCCATAGATGGTTTGATAATTATCTATAAAATTCCTTGAGACCATTCCAGGGCTCTTCCTGTTCTGGGAGTGATACAGTTCTGAGGAAGACCAATAACCCTATTTTTTGATTCAGAAGATTGTGTAGCCACTTATCTATTGGTCCCTTCCAATTGTTTTTCAATGAACCCTGAATTTCCTTACAGAGGTACCTTGGAATTACCTCATTGGTCTCCCTCTCTCCTTTTCTTCCTAACTCTTTACCAGGCTTTAACCTGATGGTGACTCTGGGTTTCTTCAAGATAATTCTGTTTCATACAGCTATCTTTTGAATTCGTGTCTGCAATTCTTGGTTTCCTGAAGTAATCACTGACTTGATAGCATTTAGAAGACATATTTATTTCTAAACATAACTGATTGCTTTTTATGGCATTGCTTTGAAATATTATCATACCAAAAGCAGAGCATGCGGATTAGTGGTTTTTATTTTGGAGGGAGGGGCCCTGTTCATGGTGTAAATAATTCCACCATTGTCAATTCACTCTAACAACTTGACATTCCTCCAGTGGCCTCTTGCTTCAAGTTGCAAAATTAACTCCCATCCTGAAGATAGGAGTTTACTTTTCATTGCGTAAAGCCAGTTAGCAAACACAGATGGCCTAAAATACCCTACCCCAACTCTTAAAACTCTCCAGCCATTTGTATCAGAGCAGTTGAGCTCGGACTGAACTCTGATCTTTCTACAGTTTGGTAACAGACTTAAGCAAAGCCTTCCCTTGGCAGTTGCAATTTTTGCTTTGACATCTATTAAGGGTCGAATTTTGTCTCCTCAAAATTCATATGTTCAGATTTTAATCCCCCGTCACCTCTAGAATGTGACTGTACTTGGAGAGAGGGCATTTAAGGAGATTTCTAAGATAAAATGAGGTCATATGGGTGGGCCCTATCCAATATGATCTACTGGTACATACAAGAAGAGGAGGTGAGGACACACACAGAGAGGACCATGCAAAGACACAGGGAGATGATGGCCATCTACAGCCAAGGAGAAGGGCCTTTGAAGAAACCAACTTTGTTGACACCTTGGTCTTGAACTTCTAGTTTCCAGAACTGTGAGAAGATAAAGTTTCTGTTGTTTAATCTACCCATTCTGTGGTACTTTGTTAGGGTAGGCCCAGTAAACTTACACAACACCCTGCTGGTAGGATATGAGAGATCTGTCTTATTTCAATATCACCAATATTCAGTATTAAAAATTATAAAGTATTTGCCAATTTAGTAAAGAGCTATTTTTGATTGTTTTGATTTCTACTTATAATAAATAGTAGTAAGGATTTATATTTCATGTATTTATTCATCCATTGTATTTATGCTTTTAGAATTTATCAACATCTGACCCATTTTCCCATTGTGACCTTAATGTTGTTTTAAAAAATCTGTTAGAATGGGACACAGCAGCATGTGCCTGTAGTCACAGCTTTTTAGGAGTCTGAAGCAGGAGGATTACTAAGCCCAGAGTTTGAGTCTAACTTGGGCAAAATAGTGAGATTCCCCCATCTCAAAAAAATAAATGAATAGCAATAAATCATAAAAATTCGTCTTTAGAAAAATCTATTTGAGTGGCCCTTTGTATTTAAGGACTCAGTGATTTCTGTTTGTCTATTTTGTTATTTTTTTTAAACACAGGATATTTTTTATTTATTTTATGCTTAGAAACCTATCTTGTAGTATTTTTATGATTTCTAAAAGTTGTTCAGCACTTTAATCCATCTAGAATTTATTCTGTTATACTATGAAATTTGAAGACATATATCGATTCTTTTTCTGACAACTCTTTATTTTCCTATTAGTGTTTACCAAGCAACACAATTTCTTATTTGGCTGGTGCTTTATTTACCACATATGAAATGTTATATTTCAAAAATGTCTATTTTGAAGTTATATCTTGTTTTCCATTTATATGTATATGTGAGTATTATTTTGGGAAGAATAGAGGTTATTACAAATAATTTGTTCCCATTGTGTAACATGGTATTTTTTTCTTCATTTATTTGGGTATTCTACATGCATTTCTATATAGTTTGTTACCTTTTTAAAAAGCATATTCCAAACCAGCCATTACATACTTTGCTTGTCTTTGGTTATTATTTTTAATGGTTCCCTTCATCATTAAATAATTAACTGCTGTGATACCTGAAAACACCAGTCATTTAGCAAACTTATTAATTATATAAATATTTTTAGGTGATTCTTTTCTATTTTTATTTTCTAAGTAAGAGTTTTTGAAATTTACTGAATGTTCAATGATGAGAGCTGTTAATTTGCTTTACCATACATATATTTTAGGGCTTCCAGAATAAAATTATAATTAATCCTGTGAAGCATTGTTCTCGCCATTAGCAAAAAATTTCTAATATTTTATTATTAAGTATAAATTTGATCTGGAACAATTATTTTCTTTGAAAGTTTTTTTTTTTTGAAAGTTTGTGTACTGAATTTTATCAAAAGTATTTGGGTTAGGTCATACTGCTTTTGTTCTTTTGTTTACTTAATTATATCTATAGCATGATACATCTAATACTAATGTATTAGCGAATACACAAATATTTTACTATTCACTGTCTGACATGATATAAATATCTGACATGACTGTGATAAATAACTATTTTACTGTACATTTGAATTTAATTCATTTGCTACTATTTAGTGTAATGAAATTCAAATTAATAGGTGTCTTAGTCTATTTGTGTTGCTGTACAGGAATACTCAAGGCTGAGGGCTGGGCAATTTATAAAGAAAATAGGTTTATTTGGTTCACAGTCCTGTAGGCTGTACTGAAGCATGCTGCGGGAATCTTCTCAGCCAGCCCCATGTTGTGGTCTTCTGTTGTGGTCTTCAGGCTGCTTCCATTCATGGTGAAAGGCAAAGAACAGCTGGCATGTGCAGGAATCAGATGGTGAGAGGAAGCAAGAGAGAAAGGAAGTGCCAGGCTGTTTTTATCACCCAGTTCTCATGAGAACTAATGTTGCAAGAACTCACTCATTACTGTAAGAATGGCACCAAGCCATTCATGAGAAATCTGTTCCCATGATCCACGCACCTCCCATTGGGCCCCATGTCCAACACTGGGGATCAAATTTCAACATAAGGATTGGAGAGTCAAATACCCAAACTGGAGCAATAGGTCAGTGGTTTCATTTGTGATTATACTGTTTTATGCTTTTTGTAGGAAAATCATATTGGCTTGATAGTATTGGCTAGATACAATTATTGCCAAATTTACCATGTTTCTTACATAGTCAGACACTAAATAAACATTTCATGAATGAATGAATGTTCCTCAAATGGTCTATATAGCATTGGAATTAAATATTTTTTTTCAGTACAGTCAGTTCTATTACAGCATGACATAGACATATGTGTTCCTAAGAACCACTTGCTATGCAAAATCATACAATAAAACAATCAGAAGGGCTTATGGGAAAAATAGGGTTAGGAGCATGGCCCTCAAAAACTTTGTCAGTGACACATAAAAAAACTAGAACCTAATAAAAATGGTAGTATAGTTTTGCATGTGTTAAATGATTAAAAATATATAGACATACTACAATAAATATGGCATTTTACATTTAAAAAGGCCTAACATTTGCTTGTAGAGTGAGAATCGGAAGGGTTGCAACTATGAATTGTTTTGCAGCAGTGGAAGGAGGGTTCAATGAAGTAGAGAGAAAGTTGTAACACTTTATGTGGGTAGGGGTGACTCATAGCACAAACTGTGAACTGAGGTGGCTGGTAGGAGTGTGTACGTGTGTGTGTTATTGTCCTCCAATGCTTGGTTTATCTACATACAGTTTTCTGAAGTCACTAGTGTTTCTTGCCAATGAAATAACATATAAGCAAAATAAAAATTTGTATTATGTTAAAATTGTTTTCTAATATACCAATTGTGTTTCAGCAAATTTACTATTTAAAACAAGTGTTATGGCAAAACTGACTCTATTTGAGGAAGCTCAAATACCTATTCTGGGAAATCTTTTGAAATTAATTCTTTTATAACTTCTTTTTTTCCCTTCATTTATTTTTCCATATTTTATCTGTTGAGGTTATCTTCTTCTGAAATTATTTTTGGTCATCTCATTGATATTATCTGCATTTAGAGTATACTTCTATTTCCCAGGTCTGATATTAGTCTTTGCTTTGGCACAGTACCCAGCTCAAATCTTTGTATATGAGCCAATTGGGAAAAATATGAGGGAACCAATAGTTTCCAAAGGACGTTTTTAAATACCTTCCACCTCAGTTCTCTGTTGTGCCTAAAGTCACCTCTCCTTTGGAACAATTTCTTTGCCAAAAAGGTACAATATAGAGTTTGTACAAGTAGTGTTTTTCTGTAAAGAATGACCATGACAGTCTGTAAAATAATGACTCTTACTGCCCTTAAAACTGTGTTGTGTAATATAACGAAAGTTTTTAGAAGAGATTCCAATTGTATGGAAGAAAAGATGTATTTTCTCACCCATTGCTAGGTTCATGGCTGAGGTACTTATGACAGAAAACAGATTAACAAGAGAGAAGTATACAAAGTTATTTAATATAAATTTTATGTGACACAGGAGCCTTCAGAAAATGAAGACCCAAAGAAATAGAGAACCTGTGTTCTTTTACACTTAGGTTTGATGAAGAGTAGTCAGTGCTACATGCTTTGGCTATATGGTATGGCCTATTGTTCCTAGGCTACAAATCTGCACGACATGTTACTTTGCTGAATACCATAGGCGATTGTAATGCAATGGTAAGTATTTGTGTGTTTAAACATATCTAAACATAAAATGAATTCAGGGCAAGATGGCCAGCTAGATGCAGCCAGGTGGAACAGCTGCCACCAAGGGACCGAGATGACTGGCACAGTCCTAACAGATCTTTAGAGGAAAGGCACTGAGAGTCGACTGAGGAAGACACAGAAGCTGGGCTGAAGTGGGAAGAAGCTGGGAGCCCTCTATGAGGCTGCTACACACTGGGACTCATTCCTGGCCCCCAGCAATGCCAGGGAATGGGGAGAGTTAAACTGGCAAGGAGTGACCTGCTCTTGCCATGGACCTTTGGAATCCTAGCAGGAGGAGACCCCTCAACTGCCAGGGCCACTTGAGTGGCAGAGAGAGCTGCTTAGAGAGGTGGTAGAGGCAGCACTGCAGTCAGTGTGGAGCCCTGTGGGTTTGGTGTGGGAACATCTGTACCAGAGTATGGCCAGGGATGCCCATCCCCCTAATTTCAACTTGTTCTCACAGGAGACTTTAGCCCTAGGGGAACTGTCAGACCTGACCTCTGCTGGGCAGTCTTGCCCATCTGATGAGCCAGTTTCACTTGAGCATGTTTTGGTTTACTAGCCTCTCTCAGGGCCCCAGCCTGGCTGTGCCTGCTTGCAGTACAGCCTCAGGTGCCCTGGGGGCCAGCATCATAGCTCCTGCTGTGGCAGATGGTAACTGACCAGCAGAGAGCTCCAGCAGTGCAGCACCCACCCAGTCCCTCCCTTCATTGCAGCATCCCCTGGGCCCATGGCCAACCCCCAATCACTTTGCCAACATGTGTGTGTGCAGGCAAATCTTTCCTTCCCTACCACACCAGTATGTTTGTGTGCATGAACCCTGCTCTGCCACTGCTGCCATCATGAGTGAACTCCGCCCCCTGTCCCCTTGCCATATCACTGTTGCAGTCAGGGCCTTGGCAGTCACAGCACCCTACACCTGTACCAACATTGTTGCCAGAGTGAAACTAGGCACAGAGAACAACAAACCCTCCCCCACCCTGAGCAGCCACCTTTACCTGAATGAATGCACACAGAGGGTAGACACACACCTGCACCCACCAGTGCCCTGCCCTCATGCTAATACCACCACCAGTGTGACCATGCACAGAGTCACCAATGGGGGCACCTCTTCCTCTGAGACATGCTGCCTCCATCACTGCTGTGAATACCTGCATGAAAGCTGACACCCCAACACCTGCTAGCACCCTGTTGCAGCTGATGAGCGTGCACCCCACCATGCTTCTGCTGCAGCTGGCAAATGAGAATGAGGATTGATCTGCTACCACTGGCCTACAAAACATTTTGGCTGACACCATCCATCAAAGTGTGGTGACTACTGATCTGGTAGTATCTCGACCCCCACCAGCACAGTGGGTTCCTAACCTTGAGGAGCCAGAGAAAAGAGTCAAGGCTCAATATCAGTCCGCTAGTGTTAGGGCATGCAGTCCAGGAGTTGTGAGCTGAGCTTTGCCCCCCGATATATTCCAGAAATGAAGGCAGTCGACTGAACCCACCTTATACTACAATAAAACTCTCAAAGTCATCAAATAGGATAAGAGAAAAAGCACAATGAAACCATCAAAGGACAGCAACTTCAAAGATTGAAGGAATATCAGCCTGCAAAGATGAGAAAGAATCAGCTCAAGATATTAGTCTTTGCTTTGGCTCAGTACCCAGCTCAAATCTTTGTATATGAAGGCTGGGTGCGGTGGCTCATGCTTGTAATCCCAGCACTTTGGGAGGCCGAGGTGGGCAGATCATGAGGTCAGGAGATTGAGACCACGGTGAAACCCCATCTCTACTAAAAATACAAAAAAATTAGCCGGGTGTGGTGGCGGGTGCCTGTAGTCGCAGCTACTCAGAGAGGCTGAGGCAGGAGAATGGCGTGAACCTGGGAGGCGGAGCTTGCAGTGAGCCGAGATTGCGCCACTGCACTCCAGCCTGGCGACAGAGCGAGACTCCGTCTCAAAAAAAAAAAAAAAGAAAAAAAATCTTTGTATATGAGCCAATTGGGAAAAATATGAGGGAACCAATAGTTCCCAAAGGACATTTTTAGATACCTTCCACCTCAATTCAACTCAAAAAGCCAGAGTGTCTTCTTTCCTCCAAACTATCACACTAGCTCTCTAGCAAGTGTTCTAAACTTGGCTCATATAACTGAAATGATAGAAATAGAATTCAGAATATGGATAGGAATGAAGATAATTGAGATGCAAGAATACATTGAAACTCAATCCACAGAAGCTAATAATCACAATAAAATGGTATAGAAACTTACAGACAAAATAGCCAGTATAAAAAAGAGCATCATTGACCTGAGAGAGCTGAAAAACACACTACAAGAATTTCATAATGTAATTGCAAGTGTTAATAGCAGAATAGACCAAGTGGAGGAATGAATTTCAGAACTTGAAGACTGACTTTCTGAAATAACAGTCAGACAAAAATAGAGAAAAAAAAGAATGAAAATCTCCAAGAAATGTAGGATTAAATAAAGAGAACAAATCTATGACTCACTGGTGTTCCTGAAAAAGATGCAGAGAATGAAAGCAACTTTGAAAACATGTTTTAGAATATCATCCATGAGACCCTCCCTAACCTAGCTAGAGAGGCCAGCCTTAAAATTCAGGGAATGCAGAGAATACCAGCAAGGAACTTCACATGAAGTGACACACAATCATCATATTCCCCAAGGTCAAAAATGAAAGAAAAAGACACAATTATCATATTCCCCAAGGTCAAAATGAAAGAAAAAGTGTTACAGGCAGCTAGAGAGAAAAGCTAGGTCACCCACAAAGAAAAGAACATCAGACTAACAGCAGACCTCTCAGCATTAACCCTACAAGCCACAAGAGACTGGAGGCCAATATTCAATATTCTTAAAGAAAAGAAATCTAACCCAGAATTTCATATTTGGACAAACTAAGCTTCAAAAGCAAAGGAGAAATAAGGTCCTTTTCAGAAACGGAAATACTGAGGGAATTCTGAGGTTACCACCAGACCTGCCTTACAAAGCTCCTGAAGGAACCACTAAATATGGAAAGACCATTATTAGCCACTACAAAAACACACTTAAGTACACAGACCAGTGACACTATAAAGCAACCACACACGTCTGCATAACAACCAGCTAACATCATGATGACAGGAGCAGATTCACATATCTCAATACTAACCTTGAATGTAAATAGGCTAAATGCCCCAATTAAAATGCACACAATGGCAAACTAGATAAAGAACCAAGACTCAGTGGTATGCTGTCTTCAAGAGACCCATCTCACAGGCAATGAAACCCATAGGCTCAAAACAAAGGGATGGAGAAAAATCTACCAAGCAAATGAGAACAGAAAAAATAGGGTTTTTTTTCTAATTTCAGACAATAGACTTTAAGCTAACAAAGACCAAAAATGACAAAGAAGGCCACTGCATAAAGGTAAAGGGTTCAATTCAATAAGATCTGATTATGCTAAATATATATGCATGCAACACAGAAGAACCCAGATTTATAAAGCAAGTTATTGGAGACTTTCAAAGAGACTCAGATTTTCCCCAAATGACAGTGGGCGACTTCCACACTCCACTGACAGTATTAGACAGACCATTGAGACAGAAAATTAATAAAGATATTTAGGACCTGAATTCATCACTGGAACAAATGGACCTGACAGACATCTACAGAACTCTCTACTACCCCAAAACAGAATATACATTCTTCTCATTGCCGCATGACACATTCTCTAACATCAACCACACAATTGAACAAACATAAAGCAATCCTCAGCAACTGCAAAAGAACTGAAATCATAACCACTCTCTCAGACTATAGTACAAGAAAATTAGAAATCAAGACTAAGAAAATTTCTCAAAATCATACAATTACATGGAAATTAAATAACCTGCTCCTGAATGACCTTGGGTGAATAATGAAATTAAGGGAGAAATCAAGAAGTTCTTTGAAACTAATGAGAGCAAAGATACAACATACCAGAATCTCTGGGACACAGCTCAGGGAGTGTTAAGAGGGAAATTTAGTGCACTGAATGCCCATATCAGAAAGTTAGAAAGATCTCAAATTATCAACCTAACATCATACTAAAATAACTGGAGAACCAAGAGCAAATCAACCTCACAGCTTGCAGAATATAAGAAATAACCAAAATCAGAGCTGAACTGAAGGAGATTGAGACATGAAAAAGCATTCAAAGAATCAATGAATCCAGGATTTTTTTTTTTTTAATGAGGCAGGACAATCGCTTGAACCCAGGAGATGGAGGTTGCAATGAGCCAAGATCATGCCATTGTACTCCAGCCTGGGCAACAAGAGTGAAACTCTATCTCAAATAAATAAATAAATAAACAAATAAATAAATAAAATAGACTAGTAGCTAGACTAATAAAGAAGAAAATAGAAGATCCAAATAAACACAATTAGAAATGACAAAGCAGATATTACCACTGACCCTGCAGAAATACAAATAACAGATAATATTATGAACAGTTCTATGCACACAAACTAGAACATCTAGAACATCTAGAAGAAATGAATAAATTCCTGGACAGATAATATCTGTCCAGGAATTTTCAAAACTGAACTAGGGAAAAACGGAATCCCTGGACAGATCAATAACAGGCTTTAAATTGAATCAGTAATCAATAGCCTACCAACCAAAAAAAGTCCAGGACCAGATGGATTCACAGCTAAATTCTATGAGATGTACAGTGAAGAGCTGGTACTATCCCTACTGAAACTATTCCAACAAAAGTGAGGAGGAGGGACTCCTCACTAACTCATTCTCTGTGGCCAGAATTGTTCTGATACCCAAGCCTGGTGGAGACACAAAAACAACAACAAAAGTTTAGGTCAATATCCTTAATGAACACTGATGCAAAAATCCTCAACAAAATACTGGCAAACTGAATCCAGCAGCACGTCAAAAAGCTCATTCACCACAATCAAGTAGACTTATCTCTGGAATGCATATGCAAATCAATAAATGTTATTCATCACATAAAAAAAAACTAAGGACAAAAACCACATAACTATCTCAATAGATGCAGAAAAGGCTTTGATAAAATTCAAAATCTCTTCATGAAAAAAACTATCAATAAACTAGGTACTGAAGGTACATACCTCAAAATAATAACAGCCATCTATGACAAACCCACAGCCAACATTATATTGAATGGGCAAAAATTGGAAGCATTCCCCTTCCCTTGAATACTGGCACAAGACAAGAATGCCCTCTCTTACCGTTCCTATTCCACATGGTATTGGAAGTCCTGGCCAGAGCAATCACGCAAGAGAAAGAAATAAAGTGCATCCGAATAGGAAGATAGGAAATAAAACTTTCAGTATTTGCCCATAACATGATTCTATGTCTAGAAGACCCCATAGTCTTGGCCCTAAAGCTCCTTAAGCTAATAAACAATTTCAGTGAAGTTTCTGGATACAAAATCAATGTACAAAAACCACTAGTATTCCTGTACACCAACATCAGTCAAACTGAGAATGAAATCAAGAGTGCAATCCCATTCACAATAGCCACAAAAGTACTAAAATACCTAGGAATACAGGGAGTTGAAAGATTTCTAACTAGGGAGTTGAAAGGTCTCTATAATAAGAATTACAAAACATTGCTCAATGAAATCAGAGATGATACAAGCAAATGGAAAAACATTTCATGCTCGTAGATAGGAAGAATCAATATAGTTAAAATTGGCCGTACTTCCCAAACCATTTTTCAGATTCAGTGCTATCCCTTTCAAACTGCAATGATATTCTTCACAGAGAGAAAAACACTACTTTAAAATCCATATGGAACCAAAAAGAGCCTGAATAGTCAAGGCAATCCAAAGCAAAAAGAACGAAGCTAGAGGCATCATGTTACCTGACTTCAAACTATGCTACAGGGCTACAGTAATCAAAACAGCATGGTACTGGTACTAAAACAGACACATAGACCAATGAAACAGAAAAGAGAGCCCAGAAATAAGGCCTCATACTTATGACCATTTGATATTTGAGAAAAATAACAAAAACTAGCAATGGGTAAAGGACTCCCTATTCAATAAACGGGGCTGGGATAACTGGCTAGCTATATGCAGAAGATTGAAATTGGACCCCTTCCTTATACCATATATAAAAATCAACATGGATTAAACACTTAAATGTAAAAAACAAAACTATGAAAATGCTGGAAGACAACCTATACAATATCATTCTGGACTTAGGCATGGGCAAAGATTTCATGATGAACACACTAAAAGCAATTGCAACAAAAGGAAAAAATTAACAAATTAAATTAAATTAAAAAATTATCTAATTAAACTAAAGATCTTTCACATAGTACAAGAAACTGTCATCAAAGTAAACAGACAACCTACATAATAGGAGCAAATATTTGCAAACTATGTTTCTGACAAAGGTCTAATATCCAGAATCTATAAAGAACATAAATTTATAAGAAAAAAATGACCCCATTAAAAAGTGGGCAAAGGACATGAACTGACACTTTTCAAAAGAAGATATACATGCAGCCAACAATTATATGAAAAACAGCTCAGTATCACTGATCATTAGGGAAATGCAAATCAAAACCATAATGAGATACCATTTCACACTAGCAGAATAGCTATTATTAAAAAGTCAAAAAATAACATGTGCTGGCAAAGTCACAGAGAAAAAGAAATGCTTATACATCATTGTTGGGAGTGTGAATTAGTTTAACCATTGTGGAAAGCAGTGTGGCAATTTCTGAAAGACCTGAAAATAGAACTACCATTCAACCCAGCAATCCCATTATTGGGTGTATACCCAAAGGAATATAAATTGTTCTACCATAAAGACACATGCACACATATGTTCATAGCAGCACTATTCACAATAGCAAAGGCATGGAATCAACCTAAATGCCCATCAATAGTAGATTGGTACATATACACCCTATAACACTATGCAGCCATTTAAAAGAATGAGATTGTATCCTCTGGAGAAACATGGATGGAGCCGGAAGCCATTATCCTAAGTGAACTAACACAGGAATGGAAAACCAGATACCGCAAGTTAGCACTTTTAAGTGAGAACTAAAAGAGGAGAACACATGAACACATAAAGGAGAACAAGAGACATTGAGGCATGGTGGAGGGTAGAGGGTGGGAAGAGAGAGAGGATTAGGAAAAATAACTAATGGGTACTATGCTTAATACCTGAGTGATGAAATAATCTGTACAACAAACTCCCATGTCATTAGTTTAACTATATAACAAACCTGCACATGTACCCCTGAACTTAAAAAACATAAAAGGTACAGTAAAATTATGGTATTATTATGAGACCACCAATATTTATGAAGTCTGTTGTTGACCATAATGTCATTATTTGTTGCCTGACTGTACTTTAGACCTAAGACATCTATTAGTTAATGATAAAGTTCATTCTCTTACAGTATTCCAGAGAAAACAAAATATATTATTTTCAATGACATAGAAAGACCTCTTATGAAAAAATAGACTTCTGATGTCCTCATTTCAAAAGGAAGGGGTGGGAAAGGGAGGAAGGGAATAAGGGAGGGAGGGAGAGAGAGAGAGATGGCGGGGCGGGGGGAGGGAGAGAGAGAGAGATTGAGTCAAAAAAGGCTTGCTTGTTCTTACAAGCCACAGTGCACTTGCTAATGAGATCAAGAATTGAACATGTTCTAAAAGTACCTATACAGTATAGACATATAATTCCTTCAAAGTCGTCCTAACATGGATATGACTGGGTCTGAGTACTCTTCTTAATTTCTGCTTTTCCATAGTTAATAAACATAATTTCTCTATGTCATGTTTTAATTTGGCCTTTTTGTGGGCCAGAACTGTGAAACTGGATGGAGTTAAAAGCAACTTGCAGAATGTTGTCATGAAATCATGTTATTTCTAATATTATTAATGAATCTTCAGGCTGGTTTCTCAGGCATAGTAAAATAATGAAGCAGGGAGAATTAAATATCTTTGCTTTCTTTTCAAAGTGTGGCAATCATTATTTGTCTAAGTTAGTCATTAGGATTGCTGTGTTTTCATTGAAAAAGTAGCAGTTAGTGCAATAATGTATCACATTAGTGCCTAACAAACCAAAGGGATTTAGACACTGTCATGAGAAAAAGCCCATGGGGGTTAAATACATACCTTCAACTCTAAAGAAAGTGCTTTTATATGAACAGTGAAAAGTCTGCTCTTTCCCAGTGGATAGTGCAAAAGGGACCATGGAGGGTGTTAACTGACACAAAGCTAAAAAGTCAACCTGCTTACATATATATGTATATATACCTATTATTTCATCACTCAGGTATGTGTATATATATGTATACATACACACATATATATATACATATATATATCCTATTCTCTTATTCATATAAAGAATGATTTTTACTACTAATGACTACTTTCTTGGCATTTGTATATTTGTTGATTCTAAACTCAAGACTTTTTTATTAGTATTGTGGCCATGGGCAATTCATTTAACCTTTTAAGCCTTAATATTTTCATATGTAAGATGAAGTTTAAAATATTTTCTCTGTGTACTATAAAAGACTGTGATTATGAAATCAAATAATGTAATAAAAGTATTTTATAAGCTGAGAGAGGCATCATACATATGCTAGGTTATAGTATTATATATCCATGTATAGCTAAAAGGACTTCAGTATACTCTAATTTTTAAAGTCTGCATCCAAATGTAATTTATGAAATGAGGAGCCTGTTTGTATTTGAAACCTGCCTTTGGACTTCTAGTTCCATTATACGATCCTTTGAATAGTAGCTGTACTGAATAAAGAAAGTCTTCATTTTGTCCTATGGGTCAGAAGCTGTATGCCCATGACTCCATATTCATTTCCTGTCAGTCTCCTTGCTAACAACTCCATGTCAGCCACTCTGGCCTTCCTGTTCACAACAGGTTTATTCCACTTCAGGAAGGGCTTTTAGTTGGGATTTCCTTATCTGGGAATGCTCTGCTGGATTGTTATTTGACTGACTCATCCCTTACTTACCTCTCTACCAATATGCCACCCGTTTGGAGAAGTCTTCTATTGTCATTCAGTCAAAATTTTCCTCCTGCATTCTATGCACATTACTGTCTATCCTCTGGCTCTCCTTTATTTTTCTCACAGCACTTACATTGCCTGACATTACACATATTTATTTATTTTTATTGACTTTTCTTTTGGCTTTTTAAAATCTTCTTTATACCGGAAGAGTTTTTAGAAGGTAGATAATTAAATATCATTTTCCAGTGTATTTCACAATGCTGAACAGTGTATGACACAAAAGATGCACCATAAGCATTAGAGGAAAGCAAGAAAAAAAGGAAAGAAAAATGGAGGGAGGGAGGGAGGAAAAAAGGGAGGGAATAAATGGAAGAATAGAAGGGAGGGAGGGAGGGGGAGAGAAGATGAAGGGAAGGGAAAGGAGAAAGGAAGGACAGATGGCCATTGGTTGCCATTGCTCCTTAACAGGCTAAAATATTGCCTCAATATTTGGAATTAATTTTCAGAACATTTAAAACTTAAATATGCACTATGACTTTTTGGACTGCCTTATATTTTGACTTATTTACTCATATATCTAAATGAATATAGATTTATGTATCTAAATATATGTACATGTATATAGCTATCTGTCTATATTTATCTATTATTCTTGCCTTTCTGTGTGTGGTTGATACTTTTCCGTTTACTACATTAAATCCAGTTGGGCATACAGCTGCTGTATGTTTTCATTGTAGGTCAACAGAGAACAGAATCTTGTACTGTGGTAGGCACTTCTCCTTCCATAGCTATTAATAATGGGTGATTTTTATTTTTAGCATTGTTGCTTGTCTACGTATCTTTCTGTAAAACTAGCGGGCAGCATTATTGTAGCTAACCATGAAACTGGAATGTGATCTTGATGATATTGTGTAATTTAATGAAGCAGTGAGATTCCATTTCTATTAAATTTACTACATATATTCCATTGCAAGCACATTTCATTTTCATGGTGAATTAATAACTTGGCTGCTTATAGATAGATAATAGACATTGCTATTTATGTTTGAAATAATTAGCCTGGAGACCACGTCAGTAATTGTTGCCATCCAGTGTTCCTACAACTCTGTGCTTCTCTAGAGATACAGGTTCTATTTCTGGGGATCTATCACTGGACTCATCTATTATGGTCTAAATGCAATAAATATTAAATCTTTATAATATATCCTCATTTACAGAAGCTGGGAGCTGGATGAAAGTTGAAAGTAGTCCTCTTCTGTAATAAACCATTGGTCTCAATTATGGGTAGATCCCCTTACCTCTCACTGCATACAGGAAACCACTTCTGAGTATTCACTCCGCTTTTTATGTGGCGTATGTTAGCATATCATGCATCTCATTTTGTGCGCCATGCCTTTTTTGCCTTAATGTTTCTTTCAATTGCCTCATTAGAGTAACAAACGTTTAATTTTCTAGATATCTTAACAATATCAAAGATGCTGTTAGTTAACTTGAAAATTTTAAAACAAATAAAATCAGTTTCAAATTTTGGTTAGCCTTCTACTATTATACTATGTACCTTTTGTTTCTTCAGTTTTCTGGAAAACCTAGAGTAAGGTCACTTTTGGTAACTTAGTTACATAGTTTTGTTCTAATTATATTGGTTCAAAATTAAAGTAATAGCGATCATCATCATGTAAAATAACTTTTTATATTCTTTATAATTTTAAATGTAAATTGTGTATTTCTTTAACTGGTAGCCTTTTATTGAATGTTATGATGTCTATAATTCTCATGTGATTTTTCTAAGAGGGATATTTTCTATCTGAATCTCTTTAGTAACTAGTAATGCATTTTTATTTTTAAACTTTTTAATTTACCAAGAAATATTTGAGATATCAAATACTTTCCACTGGGGTTCATTTTGTGGCATAGTTGAAAAATATAATTTTATACATGAGGATATTAAAGAAGTATTCTTGCAGATTCAAGAGATCTAAATTTAATATGCTATTTATCATGGATATTTTACTGAAGTAAACCAATGGAATTATATAATAATAAAATATAGATAACTGACAGAAGTTTCATTTTTCCCCAAACCTCCATTCTGATTTATGAGACTATGTCATTGTAATATTCTTTCTATTGCTTCTCAAATATGGTGTGCTCTATCTGTTTTATCTGTTTTATCCCAGAATAACATTTCCGATTGAGAGCAAAGGCAATGAAGTCTATCTACACTAGAGCAAATTTATGGGTCCACGGATTCATCAGCCTGTCAAAGACTATAATGACTACAAAATGGAAAAGCCCCTAGTCTCGATGGCAAATAGAATTTTATGTATGATTTAGGCATTTACTTACTTACCAGAGTCCAGTTGTATTTAGGCAGAATTTCATTTTGTCATATGAACTTTTTCAGCATTTAGTCATCCATATAAAAACTCAAAACTATAACATTATTTTTCTTGCAGACAAGAAAGAAGATTGTATTTAGCTTTTCATTTAAAATCATTCACTCTAAACAGCTAATGATTCTTAACAGCTTGTCATTCTGCCAAAAAGGGCAATGAGAGAGATTATGTAATTTCTGTGGTCATCAATTGTGAGTCTTTTTCTTGAGTGCCTGAAAATAAAGTAGTAAAATGTGCATTGTCAACAGAATGACAATATTAACAAATATATAATTTAAGAAACCTTAGTATAAAGTTGTAAAAAAGCAGTTTACCACTGATACCAGCCTTCTATTTTTGGGGATGGGAGTTAATTTTAATTGAATTTTATATATTTTTATTCTGCTTACCTGTGTTGCAAAAATGTTTGTTCAGCCCTTTGTCTTTAAGTTTCAGTGGAAGAGAAACTTCTTCTTTATTCTAGGTCCCTGTTCACCTTTTTCTTAAAGCATTTACTTTAGAAAATTTGTAAATGTCCATTCTTTCTCTGCCCCTTTAAGGTATAAATCTTTTAAAAATCTTCTTGCCAGTTTTAAAGTCCAAGAATATCTGTCTCAGGTACTTGGAACCATCTAAAATAGGGCACCTGTTTCTCAGTTTCTGTAGGGAGAGTAGGAGCCTAATTTCAGTGAGTCCTTGCTTTAAGATATTAAATTACTCCCTATTATGAAGATGACAAAAAAATTACATTTTCTTTGGGTAAAGCAAATCAGTAAACATAGATTGTCTAAGCTCCCACACCTCAGCTCTGAAAACCTTTCTAGTCCTTTGTGTTAGTGAAGTTGAGCTCGGGATGAGTACGGCCTTTCTTTCCTATTGCAATAGCTTTGAATAAAGTCCTCCTTGCCTATTTAACTTTGTCTATTACAATTTTTGCTTTGATACAGTGTAAACTTTTATTTCCAAATACTAGTCCTTATCTTCTTCTACTAAGATTACAGATTTTCTCTTAATGAACACTCACTTTTAAAAAATATTTTGTTGGGCCGGGCATGGTGGCTTATGCCTGTAATCCCAGCACTTTGGGAGGTCAAGGCAGGCAGATCACAGGCAGATCACGTGCAGTCAGGAGTTCAAGACCAGCCTGGCCAACATGGTGAAACCCCCTCTCTACTAAAAATACAAAAATTAGACAGTCGTGGTGGTGCATATCTGTAATCCCAGCTATTCGAGAGGCTGAGGCAGGAGTATCACTTGAACCTGGGAGATGGAGGTTGCAGTGAGCCAAGATTGCACATTGCACTCCAGCCTGGGCAACAGCATGAGACTCTGTCTTGAAAAATAAAAATAAAAATAAAAACATGTTATTAATTGGCTTCCCTATTTCATATTGATAACTGTGTCTCCTCCTTAAAATTAAGTCACAGCTGTGACTTATGTTGTTTCTGATATGTTCTTCAGTTATTTATTTACTTATTTTTGAGACAGAATCTCACGAGTCATCTCTTAACTGTTGGTGATCTCCATGTATTCCATGTCCATTCTCTAACTATATCTTTCTTTGATTAATTTCAAATAAATTTCAACTTCCAAGTATGTGTTTATGATTCTGAAATATTTCCCAGGCCATACTCCTCTTGAGTTGCTAGACTATATATTTTCCTGCTTTTTCCACCTCAGTGCTTCAAGAGTATCTAAGAACCTTAATTTATCTTAGAACCCTATTTTACAGCTTTTTCAATATTTTCTTACTGGATGAGTGCACAGCTCTCAACATGGGTTGCCAAGCCAATAACCTGGCCATTAACTCACAGCACATTTATTAACTTATTATTCCAGTACAAAGGTCCTAGTAAGTTTTGTGGAATAAAATAATACATGAATAATATCTTATAAAATCTTGGTGGTTTATACCTGATTTTATATCTTCTCTCTGAGTGATGAGTAGGGAGTGAGAGTGAGGTGTAGCCCGGTGAGTATAGTGTGAAAAATCAATCCAAGGAAGGAGAGGCTGATTACTTGGTATTGATTAGCTGTTTTTTGAAACATTAAGAGTCTAGTTTAAAATATGACAATGATTAGTTTATAAAAACAAGTCGGTTTTCATAGGAATTGCATTGAACCTGTAGATTGCTTTGGGCAGTATCGTCATCCTTGTCAAAATGCCAATATTATTCTTCATAGCATTAGAAAAAAATTCTAAAATTCATATGGAGCACCACCCTTCAAAACAAAAGCCAAAATAGAGTAACCCTGAACAAAAAGAACAAAGCTAGAGGCATCACACTACCCAACTTCAAAATATATTACAAAGTTATAGTAACCAAAGTAAGGATGCTATTGATATAAAAACAGACTATAGACCAATGGATCAGATTAGAGAGTTTAGAAATAAATCCAAGTATCTAGAGCCAACTGATTTTTTGATAAAGGAGCCAAGAACATACACTGAAAAATAACACCTTCTTCAATAAATGGTGCTGAGAAAATTGGATATCCACAAGCAGAAGAAGGAAACCAGACACATATCTCTCCTTATATACAAAAATTAACTGAAGATGGACTAACGACTTAAATATAAAACCCAAAACTATAAAACTGCCAGAAAAAAAAACAACATAGGAGTAACACTGCCAAGATGATCGAGCTAGGTAAAGATTTCAAGGTTAAGACCTCAAAAGCACAGAAAACTGTAACAAAAATAGACAAATTGGATTATATTAAACTAAAAGCTTCTACACAGCAAAGAAAACAATCAACAGAGTAAATAGACAACCTACAGAATGGCAGAAAATATTTACAAACTACTCAGATGACAATGGACGAATATCCAGGATATACAAGGAACTCAACTCGATTTAAAAAAATCCCATTAATATGTTGGTTAAGGATATGAATAGATATTTCTCCAAAGAAGAAGTACAAATGACCAACAGATATATGAACAAATGCCCAACATTACTAATCATTAGGAGAAGGCATATGAAAATCACAATGAAATATACCCCAGTTAGAATGGTAATTACCAAAAAGACAAAACAAAGAAAAATGGATGCTGGTGTGGATGTGGAGAAAAAAGAACTACCATGCACTGTCGATGGGAATGTAAATTAGTACAAACATCATGGAAAGCAGAATGGAGATTTCTCAAAAGACTAGAAATAGAACTATACAACCCAGTCATCCCACTACTGGGTATATATCCAAAAGAAATCAGTATATCAAAGGGATACCTGCACTGGCATGTTTGTTGCAACACTATTCCCAGTAGAAGAGATACGGAATCAACCTAAGTGCCTGTCAATGGATGAATGGATAAAGAAAATGTGGTACATGTGCACAGTGGAATACCATTTGGCCATAAAAAGAAAATGTTGTGATTTGCAGAAATATGGGTGGAATTGGAGGTCATTATGTTCAGTGAAATAAACTAGGCACAGAAAGGCAGATACCACATGTTCTCACTCATGTGGGAGCTAAATAAAAGTTGATCTCACTGGTTCGACTTGGTGTTTGAAAAAACAAACAAACAAACAAACAAAAAAATGTCGATCTCATAGATATAAAGAATAGATTGAAAGATACCAGAGGGAAGGGTGTGTAGGTGAAAGGGGAGGGGTTGGTTAGTGGGTATAAACATACTGGTAGAAGAAATAAGCCCCAATATTTGATAGCAGAGTAGGGTGATTACAATTAACAACAGTGTATTGTAGATTTCAAAGCAGCTAGAAGAGAGAACTTGAAATGTTGCCAACACATAGAAATGATAAATTCCCAAGATGATGCAATATCCTGACATGATCATCGCATACTATATGCATGTAATAAATACTCACATGTACTCCATACATTTGTAAAATATTTTGTATTAATTAAAAATCGTTTATTAATGGATGCAGTATATTCTATACTAGGGTAAACATTTTCTGTAAATAACCAGATGATAAGTATTTTATACTTTGAGGGCCAAAAGGCAAAACTGAGGATATTACTTAGGTCCTTATATATTAATTTCAGATACAGTTATATAAAAATGTTAAACATTTAAATCCCACCAGTCATATAAAAACAGAGAGGAGCCAAATTTAACTTGCAGGTCATAGTTTGCAAACCTGTGCTCTGTAACATATTATAAATGAAAGTTTCATATTCATGTTGTAATAAGCCTAAAACTTAAAAAATCCCCAAATCATATGCTATGTAACCCCGTGTGTGTGTGTGTGTGTGTGTGTGTGTGTGTGTGTGTGTGTGTGTTTAGAATTTTTTCCTTGGACATAGTAGCTTTAATATCTTGGGCCTAATTTTTATTCTTCTCAATGGCATAATTTCTTGGTAGATGTAATCGCTAAAGGATTAAGTAAATTATTTAATTGCATTTTTATTGCAATTGCATGTGAGCAATAATTAGATGGAAATGAGATGAATCATATTCATTTCTTGTCATGAAGAGAAGGTAATATTAATCTAACTGGTAGATGCTAGAAAAATGTTAATATTTGCACCTATCACATAATCTGCACTTATTTATGATGTGAATGTCATGCAGAAGAGATATAAGTCATCTGTTAATTTACTTCTAGCTGCAAAGAATTCAGACTTGCTCAATTTTCTAGAGTTAATGGGTCTCTATTGTAAGGATACCTTGAGGAGCAAAGGAGACTGAAAGTTGTCTCATCAGCAGTGCATGCAGGACTCAGGAAGAGTTGAACCTTTGCTTATTGTGGTTGAGAATAAGTCAATAGCTCTTGCATTTTATCAACAGTTCTGGTGACCCAGTGGGGATTTGAGTTCTGCCCTGATATGGCTCATTTTTGTCTTCTTTCCACCTGTCCTGCCTGCTTCTTCCTACTCTGCTTTTCTCTCTCTACTCTGATCAGTGTTGTAACTTCACACCTCAGAGATTTTGCCTACCTTCTTCTTGGTGAATGTGTGCTTGGCATTTGTTTTGTTTTGTTTTAATTTCTAACCTGGGAAACTCACAAGTGATCTCTAATCAAGAAGATAGATTTTCTTTCCAGATGCTAAGGACTTCCGGTCTGGTTTGAATGTTTGACGTAATCCCTCCTCTCCAGACCATGTGTGTTGGATTGTCAAAGTTTATGACCTGAATCACTGTCATTTAAATACAATGATAGTCATTATTTCAAACTGAAAGGAAATATTATGATTTGAATATTGTTACTACCAAGGGAATACTAGGTCTGGTTTTGGGGCTTAAAAGATGCTCATAGATTTCCCTAGAATTATTGTTTTTTCTTTCACCACTGTTTGATTGTTGCATGTCTACTATTTAGTCAAAAACCAAACAAACATAGAGGGTGGGCCCATAATTCCTGACCCTGTGAATTCCACAATTTTATCAGATCCATTTTATTTTTTTGAGTGACTATTAAACATGGCTTTTGTCCATTTAATAATAGATCAGCTCAAGCATATCACATAGTCGGTCCAATAGTCCCTGGGACATAACGGGAAGATGGCTGGACTCAAGGCAGGTGTAAAAAAACTAAATTTAGCTGTTTTAGCTGTTGTCACTATAGCACTGTTGACCTATTGGAATAGGAAGGTAAATTTTATTTTATTTTATTTTATTTTATTTTATTTTATTTTATTTTATTTTATTTTATTAAGATGTAGTCTTGCACTGTTGCCTAGCTGGGATACAGTACAATGGCGCGATCTTGGATCTTGGCTCACTGCAACCTCCGCCTCCCAGGTTCGCGCAATTCTCCTGCCGCAGCTTCCCGAGTAGCTGGGATTACAGGCACACACCACCACGCCCAGTTAATTCTTTGTATTTTTAGTAGAGATGGTGTTTTACAATGTTGGCCAGGCTAGTCTCAAACACCTGACCTCATAATCCGCCCACCTCAGCCACCCCAAGTGCTGGGAGTACAGGTGTGAGCCACCATACCCAGTCTAAGTTTTCTTATATTATTTAAAACACAGAGGACATTAAATGATTATTGCATATTCTTAAATTTAGGTGACACTAAAAATTAAGGATTTAGAAGATTAAGCAAAATGTAGAGATAATAGAAATTACTGCAAACAGGAGAAAGGAGTCACAATTTAGCTCAAGGTGGTGGAGATTTTGAAGGAATGGTAGCCCACAGTTTTCAAGTCATTTGATTTTTGTCAATTTTAGCTAAAAATCCAGAATTAATACAAAATGACATGAAATATATTTTGTTTACCTACTACCCCCAGTTTACCTATTGATGTCTTTGTCCCCATTACCTCAGACTGTGACCTTATTTGGAGACAAGATCTTTACAGAGGAAATCAAATTAAAATAAGTTTATTAAAGTGGGCCCTAATCCAATATGACTGGTCTCTAACCATCTTTCTTTTGACTGTCTCGTTTCCAAAACTGTGATGCAATAAATTTCTGTTGTTTAAGTTATACAGTCTGTGGTACTTCTTTGCAGCAGTTGTAGCAAACTAATATTCAGGGTCTCCTTGATTTTTAAAATACTGGCAACCTACTGAATTACAAAAGAAAAGTTGAAACCAAACATATCTTCCTCCTTTTGGGTCTGGTTTGAATGTTTGACCTAATCCCTCCTCTCCAGACCATGTGTGTTGGATTGTCAAAGTTTACAGCCTGAATCACTGTCATTTAAATACGATGATAGTCTTTATTTCAAACTGAAAGGTCATATTATGACTTGAATATTATTCCTACCAAGGGAAAACTAGGTCTGGTTTTGGGGCTTAAAAGACGCTCATAGATTTCCCTAGAATTTTTTTTTTTCTTTTACCACTGTTACCTTTAGATTCAGAATTACAGATCATTTTAAAAAATTACCATCAAAAGCAAAGGGCAAGGTACACTTGTTATTCTAGGCATTCAGAATGATAATTGAACATTTGGGGATATGTGTATGTGTTTGGGATTTGTTTCAATCACTGCTGCTTGATATTAAACTTTGCTAATGATTGCTAATCCTTCTTGTATGTCTCAAATTCAATTTACCAAAAAGAGAAGATTCTGTTGGTGGAAAAGTCATCATAGTGGGTGAAACATTTGTATTTTATTAAAGTTTAATTACTTTTTAAAATCAGACCATCTCAACAGCCTGATGACCATCTCCAGTCCAGCATTTTTAGCCAAGGGAGAGTATGATGACCAGTCACTGTGTGTAATAACTTACCATTAGTTATGAATATAACATCTAACTTGACTTTCCTAGACTACTCTGCACAATAATTCAATTCACTGATAAATATAGGTAAGATTCAGGCCAAATGAGATATATTCACGGTTTTAAAATCTTTATTCATTGAATTATTGGAGATAAATGAAATTAAAAGATCTTTATGGTTATTCAAGTCTTAAGACAACTTCGTTCAACATCAACAATTTATCCAAATCTGATGCAATAGAATAATCAGAATTATTACAGATAGCAAACAGAATGCTTCAAAGATATTATTTATCATTCAAACATAATTCCCTATTCTATTTGACTTTGAGTTCCAAATTCTTTAACATCATAGTTTTGTTGGTTCCGTTAGTTCAATATGAATTGAAGCCAACTGATCCATGCTGCTAGCAATTTTAAATATTTCATATTCACAAATGAGCATTCCAGTTAAAATAACCATTTTCTCTTGCTACTTTAAACTCCAAACTAGATGTTAAATCAGTATATGCTATAATAATAAAACTTAGAAATATATAAGTATGGGTGTATTCTATGTGCTGAGGAATTTTCTCACTGGAAAAATTATTTTGATAATATATAACTAAATCAGTTAGATAAAGCATTATTTCAAAACTATGCCTCACTTTCTCAAACTATGAGGTTAAGAAGTTGGACTATATGAATTATAAGGGTTATTTTAACTCTAAGAACCAAAAAGAAGAAAAGGAAAGAAGGAAGGTGAAAGGAAGGAAAGAAAACAACAAAAGGAGACACAGATAAAGTATTTTTCCCTCTAGTTATCTGAGGTAGGTTTTATTTGATAGTTGGAAAGATAATATGATGAAAACCAAGAAAGCAATATTCATGTGAATTCCAGTGTTGTATTTTTTTCTTTATGTTATTTTTGTTAATGGAAAAAAGATGATTATTGTTGTTGTAGAGACACTGCCCACAGGCTTCAACGTATGCCTCAGAAAACCTGGGATCAGGACACAGACGTGCCATTTGCAAAACAAAATCTGACTGTAACTACAATTTCTATTTGTTTCTAATAAATGGCATCATGAAATACATATCAACTCATAGCTTAGTCATTGAGAGGTCCTTTGAAAACAGGAGGGAATGCCATAGAGTTTAATTTGTTTTGAAGATACTTGTAACTCAGATAACCCACGAAGAAAATGCGGTTTTGGGGTTAAGAACAAGTATATTTTAGTTGTAATTAGCTACACTGGAAAAACTCTGACTTTTAAAGAACTATGCCCCTCAATTGCCCTAGAGTTTCTGTAAATGTTTGCCACATCCATGGCATTCCATAGAGGGTTTATGCTTTGCTGGGTATAATCCCTGGTAACACACTCATGGTTTCTCCCAGTGCCAGTAGCTGATGACCCTAAATAATATATAACCCCAAATTCTAAGCTATATTTTTGCCATTAAGTTTGTAGGACAAACATATATCAGAGCAAAGAGAAAGTACGGGGTTTAGACAGCATGATCTGTTTCTGAGTTATACAAGGCATTTGTGATTGATACATGTCCAGCAGCTGTCTTTTAATATAAAATACAATTTAAACCTTAGAAAGCTATTAACCAAAAAGCCATGATTTGCATTAAAAACAGTTATTCTATTCAGGGACTTAAAGTCACATTTATAGAATAGACTTGATCCCTTGTAAATGTAGGTTATAAATACTTGGACAACATTTAATTAATTAAGGTGTTTTGCCTAATTTTTATAAGCTACTGTGATGCACGTTACCATAGTACTTTTTTTCTTTAAGTGATTAGTTCAAGATAAATATGAATTCTGTTGTATAATTTCTTTCTTCTATTTGCCAATTGTCCTTAACAACTGGATTTTAGAAAATTCAGGCCACTCACACAATTAGGCAGGTTAAAGCCACAGGAAACTTAATAATAACCTGAGTGATGACAACATTAACCAGCAGTTATCAGCATCAAGGGCATTGAGCTATACCCATGGAGGATCCATTTTTCCAAATGTAACATAGACTACTTAACACTTTCCCAGATGACAACAGATAAATGATGAGTGACTTTTATTGTTATTTACTACATATATAGAGTATATATATGCACATATATATATATATATACAGATATATATAGACAGAAACTGAAAACTCGGTTTTCAGTGATTGTAATTTCCTATACATACATAGTGAATATATAAATATAGACAGACACTGAAAACAGTTTTATATTAATATTAATAAATGTATTTCATGTTTAGTTAATAAGGAGCTGATATCAACTATACAGATTTCTCTTTCAAATACATAGACAGAATTAATTAAAAATAACATAAAACTCCAGTTACAGTAATTAGTTATTGTGCTTTTTATTTTATAAGTTATTGCCAAATGCCCAATTTATTTATGATATCTTTGGCTGCTATGACTCAGACAATAAAGATGATGACAGTGTTTTCTGGGATTAATATTTATACTTTAAAGGGCAAATCTCTAATGTTTCCACAGAATAATAACCTTGAGAACTTATAAAAATAGAGCTAGAAACCCCATCTGCAGATATTCTATACTTCTGTGGGTCTGGCTGAAGTGCCACGCTAGAAGCTGACCAGTAACCTCCCCTTCCCCAGTGTGAATCTGCTGAAAATGCTCCAGGTGGGGGTCAAAGTGGGGTGATCATGGAAAACATTGGAAGTATCAACATTTAATAAAATAATTAAATCATTGATATATCATTTCAACCACTAATTTAATAGAGATGTATTAAATACCTGTGATCAGTAGCTCAGTAAGGGTTCTATATTTCTGTAATGTTTCTGTTGTAAGAGAACAAAGAGTGTAACCTCCTTATTGTTGGATTAAAACCCAGAGGTAGGGTAGATTTACTTAAGACAGAGCTAGTTATCTCCAAACCCAAAAACGTTACTTTAGTGAATAAATTTCTGATTTTATTTCAGACTTCTTAGATATGAACTACAAATTCTCCTTTTGCCACCATAGATATATATTAAGACTTTGAATATTAAGTTAAGCGAGTAATTAGCTAACTAGAGCTTGAAGATACCTTGTTTGGCTTTGGCCTTTAGATATATTTCTCTTTACTCTTCATTATAAAAAAAGGCTCCTTCATCCAGGAAAATAGACAAGAAATATCAGATATTTGCTTATTATAAAGGCTGTTCAGTGTTTTGCATTAAAACACCCCAAAACCCTAAATTCTCATATCACCTTCTTCATTTTGCTTATCTTTTTAAAATTAAAAGATATTAGGGGTATGGTCTCTATAGAGAGACTAGAAGATTTAATGTGATGTTTGAAATAGACTAGAATAACATTCTGAAGAACAGAGAGGGAAGAACTGGGCTATTTTTAAAGCAAACAAAAAATACACAGAAACTATACAAAGGAAAGAAAGAAAGAAAACCAAAAGGAAAAAGAAAAGTCTACTAAATTTTGTACATTTTCTAGCCATGCTAAAGAAAAAGACAAATTGTATTAAATTTTTATTTAATAAAATCCTTAATAATTCCAGTCACAAAAATGTATGTAAATACCCGTCTGTCATTTTAAGTGAGGATAAATACTTTCTTTTTACCTGTGATATTCAGAAAACTATTTTGCCTCATCTATTAAGGGAAGATCTCTCTTAAAATACTGTGAATTTTGTTCTTCTTGTGTTAATAATTTCCTGGTTTCAGACTAGCTGATTTTTTAATAACAAATTTAACACATTATTCCTTATCTGAGCACTAGAAACAAAATACGGATATGCAGAGACATGGAACTATCCAACCTATTGCATTCACTAAGGACGGGAAAGCACTGGAGGGAGCTAATTGAGTCCATGCTGAGTAATTATCAATGGAAATGAGTTTGGCCATTTTCTTTTGCACTGGGAAATTTAAACAAAATTGTTGAGTAAACATTGATACTGTATTTGTGCATTCATTAAAGTACAAAAGCTTCTGATTTTAATTCATAGGACATGAATTAGAAGAAAGAAAAGATTACACAGAAGTACCGTGCAGCATAAATGCATTCATGGGGTGTGGATAAATTTTCTTTAAGTAGAATCAGATTTGCAAAGGAATCTCCATATCTTCAAAGTTCCTCTTCAAAGGATTTGACCATTTTTGGATGAGAGAACCAATCCTTGACTGAACATGATTAGGGATAGCATCCGTTAGTAATTTCTTAATGAACAACTTATTTGATGGCATAATGTATAGATTATAAATTGCCAATTGATTATTTGTCTTTTAGACATATAGCTGCAATAATGGTTCACCTTTATTTTAACAGCGCTTGTGAATTCTCCTCTTGTTCTTAAAAATAACAATTGCTTTTTAAATCTAAAGCCATAGTATTAAAGTTGGTTTTAAACATGTTGCTGTCCATTAGATTCACATTTTTTGGATCATAGTATTGTGTAAGCATAAATGCATTCAATTTAAAAGCTATCTATAATCAAATGCATGTTATATTCTTCCTTTTGGAGGAAAATACAGGTACTACCTAAAACATGGTTACGCAGATAGCACTTTCTGAGAAAACACCTTGGACTACGTAAAAAAGAATATCATATAAAATACATGTTTAGAATAATATATTCTAAGCCCAATGCTGTTTTCAAAATGAGGGCACTGCAGAGGTAGCAGCCTCTTTCTCTATGAATATTCTCCAGAGGAGAAACATTTTAATATTTTTGCACTGAACAAGGTGACTTGAAGGTTGTTAAAACTATAAAAATATTTTGAGGGTTAAGGCATGGGTGTGAAACTTAGATAAAGTAGTGGCATGACTAGTCCTTTGATTCTTGCGTTTCCACCATCCAGTGGCCTGGGCTCTGCTCCAGACATGCTTCCCATGCTAGATTTTACCTCTGCTTGTGCTGCTTCTCCGGTACCATATCTAGCCTCATTAAGAGCCAGGGTGAAGTATTTCCCAGTGAGAAAACATGGCAGACCTGAAACTTATTTCTGGCACCATGACCCCTCAATGCAAATCTGGAGATCAAGAAATGGGCCTGAGAATGACTCTACATGGTTTGGTTGACACTGCCCCCTCTCAAATCTCTCCTTATCTTATCCTAATTTGAGTATACATTGGGACTGCACGCCTTCAGAAGTATATTGATGCTCTTGATAAATAGAGATAAAGAAGTATCTTATGGTTTAAGGACAAATGTGAGCAGCTACATGCTTAGTTGGGTGGTAAAGGAGGCAAAGGGAAGATGCAGAATATTTGCTATACTCTAGAATCTTTCTATTTCCTAGCATTTTGTAAGATTTTTTATTAAGACAAACTTTTTTTTGTGTGTGTGAGTCTGTTCTTTCTCATTATATTCTTCAAAATAAGCATTCTAGTCACAGATTTGGACAAACCAGCCCTTGGTCACAGATATTCATATACAGCCCAGATAGAAGAAGCATTATCATTTTTCTTTGTCTTTTACATTTTTAATGCGGATTATAAAATTCTAGTCCTAAATTGCAGCCACATAAATTGTCACTGTGTCTCAGTTTAATTTGGCTAGCATGTATTTGCTTGTCAGCTAATTTGCCAAGTACTGTGATAGACTCAAATAGAAAAGTGTGATAGACTCAAGTAGAAAAGTCTCGTTTTCATGACTTTTGTTGTCCAAAATACCACAAGTCCTAAGCAACCATAATGAAAGGAAATATATAGTAACCATTCCCCCAACATATTGTGTACTAGGTGCTGAAAACACAAAGGTAGAAAATATATATCCCAGCCCTTTGGGGCCATGGGAATGTATACTCAAAAACCAAAGATTATTAGCCTAACTGCCTTGAGACCCAGGTATTCTTATAAGCTAAGGATTTTAATAAAATCTTCTACATAGCTTTTCTTAAATTCTAAGATCGTGTCCTACTTTTCTTCAGGTTAAATTTGTTTGCATGTGTGCAGTGATAGTGATAAGAAGATGGTGGATGATTTTACTGCTTTTATTTTATTCTTATCAAGAAAAACAAAAGTGGACAACCCCACATCTGTTCCTTAAACAAAACAAAAAATGTATACATAATATAAAGTACATGTACATATTTAAACAGGACCTTGAAAGAGGGATAGAACATGGCCTTTGAGAGATGTCATAAAATGGGGGAAGCATATTCCTGATGAATTGAATCACATGAACAGTGGTAAAGAATTGGAAAAGAACAGGGAATGATTAGACAATAAATGAATCTGGCTGAAAATCTGGCAGGTTGACAAGATGTGTATATCTGACAGATAAAAGATAATTTCCGTAAGTTATTATTTGCTATATGCAAGGGTATGTGCCAAGACTTTCTATAGATATTAGATCATTTAATGCTCACCACAATATTATATATTAATTATCATGGAAATTTTACAGTTGAAGAACTTGAGGCTCAGAACCTAATTTTAGACCTTGCTCTCCACTTCAATTGCAATTGGCCAGAAAGGTGAGGGGCCAGATATGGAACGACCTGGCACTTTTTTATTTAGATAGTGTGAATTTATTGAAAGCCTGATAGTCTGTTTGCTTTTATTCTTTGAAAGGAAATTAATATTTAATGTATCTCCAACCTCACACACTATGATAAAGCCAAGTTACTTTAGTGCATCTACCATTGGATAATATGAATATTATGATTCATGCTTAATAATAGCATTTTTTGGTTTATAAAAGAATGCCAGCTAATGTCTTTTTGGGCAGCTCTTCTTTCTCCAACCTATTTGGAAATGCCAGAGAGGCTTCTCTTCTCTAGCTGCAGTACTTCCTACATGACATCATTCAATTTGATGTTTTAATATACAATATAACTGTATATTGCTCTCAAATTTATATTTCTAGGCTTAACCTCTTACCTGAACTTCATTATATTTAACTGGCTAATTGATATGTTCACTTGAATATCTAAGAAGCACTTCGTACCTTTGATAGTCCATATTTTTCAAATTAGATTACCTGTCAATCATCATTATTAAACAAGACACTCTGTTTCCACTCAGTTTAAATGTTCTGTTTTAATATATTAATTTCCTCTCTATACTCATATCTGTTTCTAGGCCTTTCTTCTTTTCCTGTTTCTAAGTCACTATCCTATTTTAATTTTGCAATAGATTCACAGTTTCTGGTTTGGAAGAGAGCCATTCTAAGATGATCAAGGGCATTGACTCTTGCCCTTGTATATTTCCCTCCATTTAAATTGTGTGAAACATGTGAAGATAAAGAGATATTACTCCATGGTTATGTTATCTTATACAGTATACTTGATTTTAAGAAAGGGAGATTATTCCAGATGGACATAGCCTTGTCACATGAGCTCATTAAAAGCTGAGAGTTTTCTCTGGCCTGTGGCAAAAAAGAGAAATTCAAGACATAAAGAGTATTTGGAAAATTATATAATCACGTAGGATACTTTGGAAGAAGAGAGGATTTAATGGCAGTAGGAAGAACGTTAGGAACTTATTTCCAAAGTCAAGGGCAGAGTAAAATGGAAAAAAAACTATATTTCAAGAAGCACCATAAAGGTAAAATTGACAGAATTTTGAAAGTAATTGAAGTCATAGGTAGGGGTGGATGAATTCAAGCTGACTTTGAGATTTTAAATATAGATGATGTGGCATTGTTAATTAACAAATACTGGCAAAAGCTGGGGTCATAGGAAATAGGCAGAAGTCAGTTAATTTGGATATGACTTATTGAGTTTATAATCCTGGAGAAAAATCTAGGTGAAAGCAATTTGACTGTTACAAATAAGAATCTCATAGTACAGTCAAGGATGAATCAGTCTGGGAATTTAGAGTCTTGGGTTATTTCTAACTTTCCTTTGCCATGGACTAGCTGTTTGATCTTGAAGAAACAGGTGAACTATCCTGAGCTTCAGTTTCCTCATGTACTGAGACAAGACAGTCAATTGAATTCACCAGACATTTATTGACCCTCTACCATGTGGAACATACTGTTCTAGGAATTACAGAAAATAAAACTGAAGTGATCTGAAAGGCATCAAAAAAGGACTATGATTAATTTTGCTAGATAAAGATGAGTGGCTGAGTTTAAGAGACACCCAGATGGGCAGGATCAGAACTCATGATCCACTGAAATGGTCCTGTGAAATGGAGATTTACCTCCTAATGCAAAAATTCCAATACATTTTTCTCCAGCTCTAAAAAAAAATTTAACTGGGTTTTATTTCTTACCGGATAAAATCTAAACTCCAAAGCATTGAGTACAAGATCATTTATGATCTTTCCTGCCTTCTTTCCCAGATACTGCTTCTACTTTCTACTCTAGAACTTGTACATGTTATTTCTTTTGTCTAGAATACTTTTCCTTACCATGATGTTGCTTACTTAATGAGTGACTATCAAAACTTCAAGAACTTCCCTGACCTCCATGGTATTATTCATCTATGCTCACACATACTCTTTTTTTTTTTTTTTGTCTTGAAATATGACCTTCACTCGTTGGAGTTAAAATATTGTTATTGGTTCAAATTTCCTTTCCTCATTAGGTAGACATTCTTGAAGACAAGGTTTATTTCATACTTTAATGTTTTCATAAAATATTCAGTTTAAGTGTGTCCATCTTAGCACCGACTTACCAGCAGTTCTAAGCTCAAACCAGGTCTTCATCAAATAACTACTAAATAACTGTTGCTGCAGATAGATCCATGTCAATTTTCTGAAATGCTATCCCTCTAAATTCTAAATACATTTCTAAATTGAAACAATCACTTTCTATTTCAAGTATAGCAGAGAAAGAGCTTATCTAAAACAAAATTTCACATAGAGATCAACTCATTCTTTTGGAAGCTAAAGGAGATTTTAATCTTTTATCTAAAAGGCATTTTACTCTCATACCTATATCAATTTTTAGAAAAAATACATGCAATTAATTCTATAATCAAATGCTCAATTGTAAGCCTGCATCCCAATTTGTTTCAATCTCAATTTAGGACCTTCCTCTGCGAGCACATTTATAGAACTGGGACATCTGCTACTATTGGACACTCAGGCCCATGTAAGAGCCAGCTGCAGCATTCATTATTTATTTGAACAGCTTGTTGATTTGTAAGTCTTTAAAAATTCTCCTGCTAAGCACCAATGTGAGATTTTATTTTCTTTTGTATTTTCTTTTTTGGACATACATGAGTTTCTATGAACAGGGTCTGAGTAATTAACAGGAAGAAATCTCTGAAACAATGTCATCCACCCTATACTCATATATAAATTGGATAAAGTGAAAAGATAGTATTGTTTTGTGCTCTGCAAGATACTTATTAAAGTATCCACCTTAAAGATGAAAAACCCCTGAATATTTTTACTTCCAGAAGTACTCATTAGTATGTCAGTTAGTATAATTGATGCGTACAGAATATGCATGACCAAGTGGCAAGCAAAATTTTGACAGGTAAATTTTGACAATTTGTTATTTTCTAATTGGTTCCTACAAATTTCATTACAAAAATGAAATTATTTTAAAATACTAGATATTTTAAATGTTGAAATTTTAAGAATTAAATCCAAAAATATTTTTGAAACTGAATATATTCTTTTCTTTCCTTAAATGGTCATGATGGGGTTTTTTGGTTGCCATTAATGAGGTACAAATGAAAAATAAATTGATGTTCAAAGTGGATTATATATATATTCCTCATAATTTTTCAGAATGTTCAACAAGGGCTAAAAAAAAAAAGACACCTGAGAATTTTACCTAAAACTTCACACACACAATAAAAATGAAAAAGCACTAAAGAAATCTTTTAGAATAGTGTGTGTGTTGTCATATAAATGCCTACTTATTTCTAACTCAGTCACTTTTGTTAATTAGCTAAAGCTTATGTCCTGAAATAATCACTTCGATGGTTGATTTGTGTGGATGGCACACAGCATATTTCTGGTTATTTTACTAGAATGAGTACCACATATTTTAAACCATGAATTTCCAATTGTATATAAAGAATGATATTTATTAACATTAACACTGTTTAAACAATGCTACAATACTGTATAGTCAAATTAGGTATTCATTTTTATCTCATTATGAAAATAATACATGATCATTATAAAAGATTTAGAAAATAGAGCCTCCATCAAGGAGAACACAAAAAGAATCACATTTTTCCCAAATAGCATTTGCATACTTTTTCCTAGCTTCATGAAGGTTTAATTGACAAATAAAAATTGTATATATTTATGGTGAAAAATGTGAAGGTTTCATATATGTATACATTAATAATTAAATCAAGATGATTAATATATACGTCACCTCACATACTTCTCTTTTTTAAATGAAAACATTTAGGATCTATGCTCTTAGCAATTTTGAAGTATATGATATATTATTATTGACTATAGTCACCATGTCGTACAATAGATCTCCAGAACCTACTCTTTCTGTCTGGAACTTTGTACCCTTTGACCAGTATCTCCTCATTCCTTGTTCTCCTTCCTTAGCAAGTGATTTCTGTAGGTTGATTTCATAACCTGCACCTTTACTGTTATTCTAACAGTTTTTTTGGTGAAATCTTAAATGGTTTCTATATATAAGATTATATCATCTGCAATTAGACACAATTTAACTTCTTCCTTTCCTGTTTGGATGCCTTTTATTTCTTTCTCTTGCTTAATTGCTCTGGCTAAGACTTCTAATACTATGTTGAATAGGAGTGGTAAGTGTGTGTATCCTTGTCTTGTTCCTGATCTTAGAAGAAAAACTTTCAACCTTTAACTATTGAATATAATGGTAACTGTGGTACATATATGGCTTTTATTATGTTGAGCGACATTCCTTTTGTATCTAATATGTTGACAGTTTTTATGATGAAAGAATGTTGCATTTCATCAAATGCTTTTTCTGCATCAATTGAAATGATACAGTTTTTGTCCTTCGTTCTGTTAATGTGATGTATCACATTTTTAATATGCATATGTTGAAACATTCTTGCATCCCATAAATGGATCCCACTTGATCATGATGATTATTCCTTTAAATATGCTATTAAATTCGGTTTGGTAGTATTTTGTTGAGAATTTTACATTTATGTTCATCAGGAATATTGCCCTGCAATTTTTTTTCCTTGTAGTGTCCTTATCTGGTGTTAGTATCAGTTTAATGCTGGACTCATAAAATGAATTTGGAAGTATTCTCTGATCTTTAATTTTTTTGTTAAAGTTTGAGCATGAGTTGTATTCATTCTTCTTTAAATGTTTGGTAGAATTCACCTGTGAAGTGAAGGCCAGTATGCTACTGGGCTTTAATTTGATAAGATGTATTTTATTACTTATTCAATCCACTTACTCATTATTGGTATGCCCATATTTTCTATTTCTTCATAATTCAGTCTTGGTAGGCTACATGTTCTAGGAATTTATCCATTCTTCTAGGCTATCCAATTTATTGGTATATAATTATTCATGGTAATCTCTGATAATCCTTTGTATTTCTGTTCATAGTAGACACGATCATTTATAAGGTCTCCTCTTTAATTTCTGATTTTGTTTATTTGAGTCTTGTTTTCTTTTTCTTAGTCTAGTTACAGGTTGATCAGTTTTGTTTATGTTTTCAAAAAAAAACAACTTTTAGTTTCATTGATCTGTTCTATTATTTTTCCAGTCTGTATTTTATTTATTTTTGCTCTCATCTCTGTTATTTTCTTTCCTTGCTAACTGCGGGCTTAGTTTGGTTTTCTTCTAGTTCCTTGGGGTGTAATTTTTTTTTTATTTGAGAGCTTTCTTCTTTTTGAATGTAGTCATTTATTGCTATAAACTACCCTCTTAGAACTGCCTTTGCTGTACCCTGTAAGTTTTGAGTTGCCGCGTTTTCATGTTCATTTATCTCTACATAGTTTTTAAAACTTCCTTTTTGATTTCTTCTTGACCCATTGGTTGTTCAGGATCATGTCGTTTAGTTTCCACATACTTGTGAATTGTCCAAAATGCCTTCTGTTATATATTTCTAGTTTTATACCATAGTGTTCAGGAAAGATACATGCTATGATTTCAATCTTCTTAATGTGTTAAGATTCATTTTGTGGCTTAACATATGATCTATCCTGGAAAATGTTTTGTATGCACCTGAGAAGAATCTTTATTATGCTGCTGTTGGATGCAAAGCGTTGTATGTCTGATCTGTTAGGTCCATTTGATCTAAAGTATAGCTCAAGTCTGCTGTTTCCTCATTGACTTTCTGTTTGTATTACCTGTGTGTTATTCAAAGTAGGATTTTGAAGTCTCCTACTACTGTGGTATTACTATTTATCTCTCCCTTCAGATTTATTAATATTTGCTTTATATATTTAGGTGCTCCAATGTTGCATGCATGTCTATTTATAATTATTATTTCTTCTAAATTAATTGACCCCTTTGTCAGTATGTAATAACCTCTTTTTTTTAAGTTTTTTCACTATTTCTATTACCTCTATTAGTGACAGCTAATAGAAATACAGCTCTCTCTACTCTCACTTGATTTCCATTTGCATGGAATATCTTTTGCCATCCCCTCACTCTCAGTCCATGTGTGTCCTTACAGATGAACTGAGACTTTTGTACACAGCATATATTTGAGTCTTGTTTTTTTTTTTTAATTCATTTGGCCACTCTGTTTTTGATTGGAGATTTTAATTCATTGACATTCAGTGTAATTATTGCTAAGTAAGGATTTATTCCTGCCATTTTGTTAATTTTTCTTGGTTGTTTTGTAGAACTTTTCTTTTTCTCTGTTGTCATTCTCTGTGGTTTAATGAGTTTCTATAATGGTATTTTCTTCATCTTTTTTGTATCTGCTATAAGGTTTTGCTTTGTGATTATTGTAAGGCTTACATTAAACATCTTATAGTTATAATAGGCTATTTTAAGCTGATAACAACTTAACTTGGATTGTATTAAAAAGCACTACACTTTTACCTCCCCCACCATATTTGATGTTTCTGATGTCATAACTTATATCTTTTTTTATTGTGTCTGAAATTATTATAGCTATGGTTATTTTTAATAATTTTTAGCCTTTATACTTGAAATGTTACTAATTTATATACTACCATTACAGTATTATGGTAGTCTTAATTTGACTATGTACTTCCATTTCTCAGTGAGTGTTATATTTTCATATGTTTTTGTGTTACTAATTAGCATCCTTTTGTTTCAACTTGAAGAATTTCCTTTGGCATTTCTTATAAGGCAGGTCTAGTGGTGATAAATTCCCTTGGCTTTTCTGTCTAGTAAAGTCTTTTCTTCCTTTTTGAATGGCAATTATGTGATTATTAGTAAACTATGCTTATGGGGCAGTTTTTTGTTTTTCTTACAGAACTTTGGCTATATCATCACACTCTCTCTCTGGCCTGCAAAATTTTTGCCAAGAACTCCACAGATAGCCTTGTCACGTCCCCTTGTGTGTGAGAATACTATTTCTCTTGCTGCTTTCGAGATTCTCTCTTCATTTTTGGTTTTTAAGACATACTTTCTCTCTGGCCTGCAAAATTTTTGCTAAGAACTTCACAGATAGCCTTGTCACGTCCCCTTGTGTGTGAGAATACTTTTTCTCTTGCTGCTTTCGAGATTCTCTCTTCATCTTTGGTTTTTAAGAGTTTGATTTTATGTCTTGATAAAGTTAGACTTTTTAGGTTGAATCTGTTTGGATACCTGTGAACTTCTTGTACCTAGATCTTTATATCATTTTATAGATTTGGAAAGTTTTAAACAATTATTTCCTTAAATAAACTTTCTGTCCTCTTCTCGCACTCTTTTCCTTCTTGAATCCTATAATACAAATGTTAGCTGTCTTGATGTTGTCCCATAAATTTTGTAAGATGTCTTAATTACTTTTTAGTCTATTTTCTTTTTTTTCCCCTCTGACTAAATATTTTCCAGTTACCTGTCTTCAAGTTTACAGGTTCTTGCTTCTGCTTGATCAGTTCTGCTACTGACAATTTCTATTTGCATTTTTCATTGTATTCATTATATTTTTCATCTACAGAATTTCTGTGTGGTTCCTTTGTATGATTTCAGTTTCTCAGTTAAATTTTGTTCATGTATTATTTTCCTGATTTCGTTGAGTTGTCTCTCTGTGTGTCCTCATGATTTGCTGAGCTTTCTTTAAACAATTATTTTGAATTACGTCTCAGAAAATGTATAGATCTCCATTTTTGTGTGTGTGTCAGTTACTGGAAAGTTACTGTTATTTTGGTGGTGTTGTGTTTCTTTGGTTTTTCATGGTTTTTTGTTGCCTTGCATTGATGTCTGCAAACATAATGGAGTAATAATCTCTTCTGTACTTTAAGATTTGTTTTCAGTGGGAAAAAACATTCCCCTAATGTCAGGTGAGAGGGTTCCAACTGGGTGGAATGTGGTAGTTCTGGCTTGAGGTGAGGGTGCAGCAGTGTAGTCTCTATTTAGCTCTGTCAGCTGAGGTTGGTGTTGGCAAAGATTGCAGAGATCCTCTGAGGAGGCCAAGGCTGTGGATATCCTTAGTGGTGGCAAGGGCTGTTGGGTTGTTCAGTGACAAATGCTGCTCAGTCCTCTTAATCTATTTTTCTCCAACCAGTGAAGTCATGGTCAAGGGCATCCCTCTTGGCTGCTGGCCCAGCTTCCAGGTGTGCTTGTGGTGAGGTGGGTACATACAATGTGGCTGTTGCTCTAAGGTCAAGGGTTTGCACAGGGTCAAGAGGGTTGAGTGATCTGGTCCCTGGGGCATCATAACATTGACTCCATCTAGTGGCGAGGGCAGTAGCATCTCCCTCTCCTAGGGTCAGTGGTGAGGTTGGTGGTCTCAGTACTGAAGGATGCTAGTGTCCTTTGCTGAGAAGTCCACTGTGCATGTCAGTTGTATTCACCACATAACTGAAACTGGTATCTCTTGCACTTCCTCCTTCCTAACCATTTCCACATCTCAAGTATGCTGGTCTCCCCAGCAATTCTTTCTGTGTGAATATTCTCCTTTTTTTTTTTCTCCTTACTGTGTTGCTGCAAGTTCTTAAATGGATCCTGGAGCCCTTCCAAGACTATTATCATTCATGGATAAATGTCTTTTTATTGTTGGGGGTGTGGGGAGAAGAAGGTTTCTATCTCCTACTCCCTTGCTGATGTCACCCTGTAGTACACATATCTTTAATAATGTGATCATGTAGTATATATGCTATTGAAAAGTTTTTTCAGTTAGCATATATTAAACACTTTCCCATGCAACTTGTAACCTCCTGTGATATATTATTTTTTATGCATGCATGCTATTTAATCATAAAGATGAACTATAATTTATGTAATGAGATCTCTATATTTGATAATTTGTTTATAGATATTTGCTATAATAAGTAAGTCAAAAGAGAACATTTAAAATATATATATTTTTACATTTCATGATAAAATCCTTATTGTATATTGTTGCAAAGGACAAAGGGAACACCCTTTGCAAGATGTTAATACTTACAGTTGATTTGCTCACCCAAAATTTTTCACCAGTTTTCTAAGTATTGATTGCTATAAATTACTGTATACTTTTATGATTCCTTTAGCAAATATGTGTCAACTGTAGAAAAAATCTTAAATGTCTTCAATAGAAATATTGCCCAAATATAACAAAATTCAGAACTCTCCCAATCTCACCACTTGACTGTATATACAGGAAAGTTATTAACAATTAATGCCCCCATGAGAATTATAAGATTGTATTATTTCTTCCCAACCTCACTTGGAGATTTTCTGTTTGCTTTTTACCCAATCTTTTTTAAATTATAAATCGAATATATTTTTTCCATTTAATTTTTTCCTTTACAAATTTGAAATTACACCTTATTTTTGTCCTTTTAAAGATTATTATAGAAAAATGTATTTTAACCTGAACCTAAATTAAATCCACATATTTACTGTTTTTCCAAAGAAGGCGAATATCACAGAGTGTGATAGCAATTATTATCCCTCTCTTGACACAAATGTTCTTTCCCAGTATTTTGTTGCCATTGTTCCATGTAACAAAATTGACTATTTATGCACACATTTACCAATTTCTCAGCTTACTGTTCTTCTTGTATCCCCAACATTTGTTTTAGTTATTTCTAAAATTTCCAATTCAAATATGTATATGCTGTGAATCTTCCAGATACGGTTTTTGTTTCCTTTATTCTGCAAGTGTTGTAGTTTTTTCACATAATTTCCTTTTTTTGTTGGCTTTATCATCATCTATGAGTAAGAACTGTGCAGACTCTGTTTCTCAGAAAGGATGGTTAATTATTAATAATTGTCAGCATCCCCTACTTTTGTGAAGGTCAAATCTCAGCTATACAGAAGGAACCAAATTAATTTGCACAGCTCTCAATCATGTTCTGGATTGAAATAAAGTTTTCTTAAGTACATATCTTTTAAACTAAAATCATATTTTTTATCCTTCACTCACCAGCCCCAATCAGTGCATTTTTGCCAGGTATACAATATCAGTTAATACATGCAAAGTGAAAATTTCTAGAGTTCTACCAGAATTATTTACATATCTGGTTCAACCTATTTCAGGCAAATAAATGATATTCTTCCACGTTTTATTTTTCTATATATTTTGAACAATATAAAACGATTCAAAAATGTATGTGTGAAATGCCTTTTCATGTATTTTCTTGCATTTCTTTTCATATTTCATTGAACATTTTCATGATGGTGTGGTGATGTGCAGCGATGGAGAGCATAGCTAATTACTTCATCATATTTCTTGGAAGTCCTCAAACTAAGATTTTGTTAATAACTTCCGAGGTATCATATTTCGTAGTGGAGCTACTAAGGTACATAGCATTCTTATTTTATTTTCTCTCTTGTCTTTTCTCTCTTCTAATCTTCTTGCAGGCTTTTGGATATGTTATTCTTCAAAGTTGTATTATTTTTATTTCTCAACATATTATTGCTCATGTATGGAATCTATCAATTTTCATAGTTTCAACAGCTACCTCTTTCTCAGAATTCCCAGTTCTGTAATCCAGCCATAATATATACGGTGAGCTTCAATTCTACCCCTCCAGAGTCTTGTCAAATATGTCCATTAACTTATTTATTTTGCTCTTTCTCAACTTTAAGATACCCAAACTCTAATTCTCTTATTTTTGCTCTACTTTAATGATTTTCGTTTTCTACCATTTCCAATGTGTTTTATGGTGACCCTATTTTTCTCTATTCACAGGGTCAAAATACCAGAATTTCTTTGGTATTAAACTTTTGCTTGTACTCCAAAGACTTACTAATTCTGTGTCTTCAATATCTTTTTGTTTTTAGTACTCATTTTCCTTTCCGTGCCGGCATTGCTGTTTAGTCCATCATTATATTTCACTTGCTAAGAAATAAAAGCCTTCATACTGGCTCCCATATTACTGTCCTCTTAAAGTCACCTACAGGCATACTGTAACCCATTCTCTTTGTCATATATACTCTACTTTTCCACCTTCAAGTTTTTATTTGCACTTCTTAAGCATAGTGACCCACAGAGCTAGAAGTATGCTGCAACTTGTAACACATACAAAAAAAATTTGTGGAAATCATTACGACATATGTTGATTAATATTGAATAAGTTCTGTGGGTACATAGTTTTCAGCAAAATAGCCAAAGTGTAAGTAGACCTACATCATCCTAAAGGATAGAGACTATCATTTTTACTTTTGTTTCTTTCAAGTCTATGTACACAACAAGCTTATTGAAGTATTTTTCCAAGACTGAGATCCTTCCTAGCTTTTCCCCCCTCTTAGAATGGCCTTGAGGTGGAGCAGTGATAAAGAAGAGTAGCAACCAATTAGACATACCTTTTAGGCTTAAAACAACTGCAGCTTCTTATGTAAGAGCAAGGGATTATCTCAGATCCTGAAATTATCTAGGTAAATAAATATTATTTGATAATGATTGTTTTGGTTGCTTTGTGTTGCATGAAGTATGACTTTGGCTTATGATACAAAGACTGCTGGCAATCTGACGTAAGACTTGCTATCAAATTGGACTGGTGTCTTTTTCGTCTAAAATGACCTTGCAATAGTTGATGGGGCTTTTTCCCCTTCTAGAGCTGGAAGAACATCAGTGTCCACTTGAATGGCAAATTGTGATAAAGCAGCAGGAGCACAATTGCATAGCATAATCACTGCAATTTTTTATTGAATTGAGCCCTTTGCTCTTTCTCTTGACAGAGCAGTTTATTGAATGTGCTTGTGGAAAACAAAGGCCGTAAAGAAAAATACCCTTTTTTATATATACTGAGAATAGAAGAGAGAAAATGCGTCTACTTCAAGACTGCATTTCTTAAATGGAAGAACATTTTCAGGTGCAAACGGACTCTTTAGAAATATCATAAAACTGTGTCGCTCAAGGGCAATTCAGTGACTGATGAGGTTTCTATCTGGCAGCCTAGTCAGCTTGAACAATGGAAGTTTCTTATGTCCTTTATTCCAGGGAAATGGATAAATTCTACTAGCTAATCAAATATTTTCATTAAAAGGTAGAAAAATGATCTTAACAGATGGCTAATGTTATATTTTATACATTCAATAATAAAGGATCTGTCAGCAGCAAGTTAAAGTTGTATAATGTATATGAATGAAGAGAAAAATAATTATTCAGAGTTTGAGGTAGAGCTTGACATTGGATATTTCTATGTTTGAATAGTAACTTCAGTCTTGATGCCATTTAGCAAATTTAGAATGATCCTTACTAGCTTTTCTTAGTACTCTCAAACTCAGTAAATATTATCAATAAAATCCTGAAACATTTTTCTTATAGAGTCTTAATTTTAAAATGGGAACAATGTTGTTTATCACAAAATAGTTTGGTGAAATTTCTTGGTACTATAAATGCTTCCATTTCCAGACACTAGGTTTTATTATTGTCATTTGTTTTTTATTTCTACTCATTCCAAAAGATTATTTATTCCAATATAATTGACATTTTAGTTGATACTATAATCTCAGATCATTCCATTTAAGAAATCTGTATTTCTGTCATATATTTTAAGTATTCCTGAATAAAGTACAAAATAGAAGTGAATATCAAAGGTCTTGAGGCTTTTACCTTTTCGTAAAATTTTATTTTTTCCTAGTATAATTTTTCTTAAAAAACAGAAACATAAATTTTGAATTATTTTTGTATTTTGAAAGTTTTATATTGTCCTTTAACACTAAATACTTTGATCATGTATTAACTGTTTTCCTAAAAGTTACCTAACAGAAATATTATTTCATAAACCAGACTATTCTGGAATATCTTCCAAGGCAAGGATCAGAAACCATATTACACTTCAAGCTTGGCAGTCTTAGTAGATATTTCTTTTATAAAAATCCCATATTTTGTCAGAATAGGTTGAAAAGGCTAGCAGATATGTACTCTTGCTCATTCTCTGGGAATCCCCTATTGTCCATTTGATCTGCTTTTACTACTGATAAATGTAAATTGATAGATTTACAGCAATAGGGGCTACCAAGAAACCAACGTTTAGCCACTTTTTTTTTTTTTTTTTTTTTTTGAGAGTCTCACTCTGTCGCTCAGGCTGGAGTGCAGCGGCGTGATCTCAGCTCACTGCAAGCTCCGCCTCCCGGGTTCACGCCATTCTCCTGCCTCAGCCTCCCAAGTAGCTGGGACTACGGGTGCCCGCCACCACACCCGGCTAATTTTTTTTTTTTTTTTTTTTTTGTATTTTTAGTAGAGAAGCGGTTTCACCGTGTTAGCCAGCATGGTCTCAATCTCCTGACCGCGTGATCTGCCCGTCTCAGCCTCCCAAAGTGCTGGGATAACAGGTGTGAGCCACTGCGCCTGGCCACGTTTAGCCACTTTTGAGTACCTAGTAAATGTCTTCCATATTTCTCTTTTATTGGCATTATATGTTTGCCAACTGGATAAAACAGTTTATCACTGAGTATTCTGTAAAATAAAGAATTTAAAAGGGGAGGATATTAAAAATAGCAGAAGATATTGTGAGTTTCAGTCATATGCTTCCCCAATCCCTTCTCTCCCGGGCCTTTCTGCCTTTATATAGTCATAAGGTTCTCACAATTTCATCTTTAAGTCTTCAGGACTAAGATCTTACTTGGGTCTAGGAATGTTTAGGTGAATTAAACATTCTAGATTATTTCTCTTAGTGTTCTCTGTCTTTAATTCAGTTAAATGACTAATGTATGTAGAAAGGAATTAAGTGGTATTCAAAAAACGGTTTGTCATATGATAATATATAATTGATTACTCAGCTATTGATAGGGCTCACATCACATGAGGAAAAGTTGAAGTACTAAGATATATTTTATCTGTGTTGCTAAAGTATAACTATCAATTTTATTAAGTGCTAGATTTTACATGTTTTCTATACGCAAATTTTATTAAGAAATATGCAAAAAAATGCAAAGCACTTTTTCAGGTGAGGGATACAAACAACTAAAATTTTTAAATAGACAAACCACAAAAAGAGAATAAAATTATGTTTTTCATTTTAATTAGTATTTTTCTATGTAACAGTCATCTTTTACCTGATTTTTGTGCCATCTGGTGTATTAAAACTCTCTACTGGCTTGTAAGTCCTAATTTGAAAAATAAGTACTAATAGATAATTTTCACATAATAGCTCATATCTTTTCCCATAAATCAATATAAATAAATCAGAAAACCATGATTTATTGTCCATCCTGGCCCTTTGTATCAGTCCTGCCCAGATTGTGTGGGATTCTTACTCTTCTGGTAGCTTGTTCCTTGGCTTCTGTTCCTAGCCTAGCTTCCTTCCATCACTGAGGCTTATTTCCTTCCAGCTAGCTCAGTTGCATTCTCAGCCAGGAAGGATACAGTTGCTGCAAATGCCTCCGCTACTACTGTTCTGGCACTGATGGTCTCCTGCTGTTTTGGCATAAATGTTGCATTTACACACTAGGAATCCTTTATTTGGCATTTGAGAGAACTGTTATCATGGACATGATGAATTCATGAGCCAGAGTGTGTTTTTGCACTCATTTCTATTTTTCATTTATGTGGTATCTATTGTTATGGTGCCTCAAATAAGCATGATTTATCTTCACTGTGTTACTTACAGAGCACAATGTACTTTCAGGTATGCATTGCAGCAGATTTTGTGGTCCTATGTGGTTATGATGTTTTCCACTTTATATTTGTCCTTTTTTTTCTTTTAACTATTTGTGTTCATGGTCAGATTTCTTCTTTAGAAGACACGTGCAGTTGAAAAGCTCAGCCTTTGGGGAAGACATACTGAGCTTAAAACTGAGCTCATTCCTTATTCTGTGACTGCAAAAGTTATTTCGTATGTACCTACAGTCTTGGTTTCATCTCGTATAAATGAAAATAATAGTATGTTTTTAGTAAAGTTATTACAATAATTAAATTAGATAATATAGCTAATATATGCAGTCCAGGGAAAATGTTAAACAAATAGCATCCCTTTTATGCCAGGATCTCATTTAATTTTCCAAATTAATTAGTGATAAGGAAGAAAACATGCTTATCAAAGTTGGTCCTTGGTGGATAATGTTCCACAGAGATAAAATTAGTAGTAGATAAAATTCTACAGAGGTCAGTCATTCTAAACTGATTTTCTGAAGTTCCACAGCAAAAGCTAAGTACCCAGTTTTCTTGCAAAATTCATTTGAAGCTATAAAAATTGGGAATTTGCCTGAAGTGGGATTGAATTTAACCAAGGCAAGGCTGATGTTAAAGAGGCTCACAGCGAGCAGTTTTCTTGACAGCATGTTTTAAAGGGAGCCAAGAAATCTCACCTACTTAAAAAAAAAATTCTTCTCAATAAATATGCCTCATTCTTATTCATTTCCCTAAAACTTGATAACATCTGACCTTGTTTTTGAAGGAGTAAATATTGCTCGAAAGGATACTATTAGGATGTTATTAGTAACTCATAGCATAATACAAATTATTGCATTAGACCTTTCTTCTGTAAAAGAGGATTTGGGCAATAGGACTTTTGATTAAAGATTGGGGCACACATGAAAAGCATAATAAATTTTGGTAATTTTACAGATTTGTCTGGCCTAAGAAACATTCATATCGATAAGGTTCAGGCTTATGTTTTTTCCCACTAAGAAAACACACTAAAGTTTATCAAGAAGGCTGATTCATCCTGAAGCAATTCTAAAGAGAGTGGTGGTTCATTGCTGTGTGTTTAAGCCATAATCCTTTAGAATTTTAGTGATTTTCAAGGCCCAGCTGTGTGTAGATTAAAAAAAAAATGCCCCCCAAAACATTCTTTATTTCGTACTTCATTTTGTAGCCAAAAGATAATGCTGTAAGTACAGTGACAATCTGTTAAACAGCCAATTCCATTATACTTATGTTAGAAAATGAGGCTTATCCCTTTATTTACTCTGAGGCAAGGAATAGAGGAAGGCTTTCTGAATCATGGAGAAAGGGCTTTCCTCTAATCTTAGGGCCAGGGTGCAGACTTTGAGAATTAGGTCTATTCAGTCATTATGAGTAATTTTCAAGTCACCGTGGCACTTTAAGATATAGCCTGTGTGAGTGTAAGCCTAATATGTTTGAATAGACCGGAATTATGTAGAAAAATGTAATTGGAGCTCTTGATTACACATATTTGATGCATTTGAAAACTTCTTGGCTTCTTTTCAGGAAGCACCTTTGCAGCAGATTTAACAAGGCTTTTCTAGGCTACTAATTCACCAGACATTTTAGCCATTCTTGCCTAGTTCAATAAATATTACATGGGAATTGATGGGCATACGTGAGGATTTTGATACAAACACTCTGTGGAAGTAACTGCAGAAAAGAATGAGGCTTCTTGGCTGGAAGAGCAGGTTTCTGGTTGTATCTTGTAACTAGGACAAATTGCTTTTGTATTGAAGCATCCATGCATCCATATGGGTTTACATGAGTAGAATAATCAAAAGGAGGAAGACAACTTGTGGAAGGTTATCTTACTATTAGTCAGGGTAATAGAACCAATATCTATATATCTATATATTTACATACCTATATCTATATCTTAGGAGATTTATTTTAAGGAATTGTCTTATACAATTATGGACTCTGACATGTCTCAAGATCTATAGCTGGAAAGTTGGAGACCCAGGAGAAGCCAATGGTATAGTTCCAGTTTGAATGCCTGCAGACTGAAGATCCAGGAGAAGCCAATGTTTGAATTCAAATACAAAGGCAGGAAAGAAAAGATGTCCCAGCTTTAAATTATTAGACATGAGGAGTTCACTCTTACTCTTGGGAGAGCCAGCCATTTTGTTCTGTTCAGGCCTTTGACTGATTGGATAGGGCCCACCCCTGTTAGGGAGGGCAGTCTACTCTACTGAATCCATCCGTTCAATGGTACTCTCATCCAGAATCACCCTCACAGACATACTAAGACTGTTTGGCCAACTGTTTGGACATCCCATAATCCAAAGTGGCACATAACCTGTGCCATTACAGGTGTTTAGCCAGGCTAACTTCAAATTCATGATTTTTTTTTAACCCATTGGTTTACTAAGCTTGCAATTACAAACAACAAGCCCCAAATCTAATGAATAATGAAGTCTGCAGGGAGAGAGGAGTTGAGAACTGAGTAAGAATAGTTTAAAATGCCTCCCAAAACATTCAAATGGTAAAGATGTAGCAAGGGTTGGTGGGGCAATAGGAAACTCATGGGGGCTTTAGAAATTGGGGAAATCTGTCCCGTCTTGTAGACTCTTACTTGAAAGCTTCACTGGATACTCAGAAAAATCGGAAAGAACTCTAAGAAATATTGACTGTGATCTAACCTTAAGGAAAAGCAACAGCTGTGCAGTTAGATGCAAGAATCTCCTAGAGCCTTCTCCCCTTCAGAATGAAAGTTTCGATCTATGGTTTAAGAACAAGTGCTGCCGCCATTAGAACATCAGTTGCCACTCAGAGAAGAAAGTAGAAGAAAAAAATTAACTTTTGGAGAGGAAGGACTACCTAGTGAACCCAAAACTCGGGTGAGGAGCAAGATAACTTGTAAAAGATATACCCCAGAGACATGCTGCATGTCTAAGATGAGGCTTAATCAGAAAAACAGGGACTAATATTTCCCCCTTCCCCCAGTGCACATCACTCCCCACTGCTAACCTAACATATTCAGAATACTGCTAGAGGACGACAGAACTAGAGCAAACATATAGACCCTCTCTAAGCACAGGGCAAAGAGAAGACCAAAATGCAAAATTGCTAATATTTGCTCTGGTGGCCATTCCCACTCTAGGCACGAGTTATCTCTACAGGAGATTGGAGTTACAAAGAAAGCTTATTAAAGCTTTCTAAATTTAGACAAAATTATAATGCCAAAAAAGTAAAGTACTTATAAATTAACAACATACATGCAGAATGTATATGCCAAAATCTACAAATCATTGATTATAAAAATGATTTGTGTTCATGGATTGGAAGATACGATGATTTTTAAGTAAGAATAAAGTCTTTGAAAATAGTTTCAATGCAATCCAAATCAAAATCCCAGCAGACTATTTTCTTCTTCTTTTTCTTTTTTGAGGTAGTCTGGCTCTATTGCCCAGGCTGGAGTGCAGTGACCCAAACATAATGCACTGCAGAGCCGACTTCCAGGGTTCAAGTCATCCTTCTGCCTTAAGCCTTAATTTTTTTCTTATAGATGTCAATAAGCTTATTCTAAAGTTTATGTGCAAAGATGAAAGAACTAGGGTTTCAAAATTAATTTTGAAAAAAAACAAAGTTTGACTGCTCACTGCCCAATATCAAAATTTAATATAAAGCTCCAGTAATCAAGGCAATCCAGTGTAAGTAATGATTACATACACATTAATTGAACAAAATAGCTCAGAAATAAACCCACATAAATACAGTGAACTGATTTTGACAGAGGTGCAGAGGCAATTCAGTGCATAAAAGCCTGTTTTCAACAAATGATGTTAGAACAATTGAACATTTATATACACAATAAGGAAGAAATTCATGACATACTGAAAGCTAATATATAATTAAAAAATAAATAATAGAGTTTAATGTAAAATGCAAAATTTATAAAACTCCGAGAAAAAATCATGGGAGAAAATCTACACAATTATATGTTAGGCGAAGGGTTTTTAGATACGAAAGCATAATCCATAAAATAAAACATTGGTAAATTGGACTTAATCAAACTTTAAACCTTTTGCTCTGTGAAAGATGCTGTCAGAAGATTAAAACTTATGCCACAGACTGTAAGAAAATATTTGCAAATCACATTTCTGACAAAAAAAATTTGTGTCCAGACATATGAAGAAGTTCCTAACCTCAACAATAAGAGAACAAACAACCAAACAAAAGGAAGTAAAAGAGAATTTATATTTCAGAAAGGTGAAGTACTCATAAATGTCCCTATTCTTCTTATGAAGTATAATTAAAAACTCTGGACATTATATATAATACAAATATAAAATAACTCTAAATGGTGGCGACAACACAGACACACTAGGGTACCTCTGACCCAAGAAATTATGTGGTGGTGAATTTCTTGGGTTTTCATTTTGCCTTACATATTCTAAAATAGGACCAGAAGTTGGAAACCTAGAAATGCTAATGGGCACAGACAAAAGAAGAAAAGCTCTCTCTAGCCAAAGGATCAGAAAAGAGACAGCCTCACCAAATAGAGAACTTTTAGACAACTTCTCTATACAAGCCAAATGCCACAGAAAATTAACTTTGGTCCCTTCCCTGACCCATGCCAGTAAAGTTGAATAGAGTTCATAGATTACACTCTCATCAGGTTGTAAAAGGTGCCTCCAATTCCGACTGCCTTGGTGTCACACAATGTTAAATAAGAAGTTTGGACTTTCAACTTTACCATTCAGTAATTAAGACCCCATAGTGTCACTGGGACCACTTAAAAAGTTTAGACTTTCATCTTCCTCAGGAAGTAATAAGGTACCTCTTTCTAGCTCTGCCATGGTATTGTCAGGGAATTGGGAAGAGGGAAACAGAATCACACAATTAGAACATTACATTAATAATTACCGCAGGCAACATCTAATGCATGCTAAAACTAGTGGATATAAATTTAAATAGGTACAAAATATGCACATAGTTTCTAAGTGTCCTTCCCTCCCCCGAAATTATTTAACAATTAAATAGGAAAAGATAATAACTATAGAGTGGACAATCTAGGCATGTAACACTTTAAGCAAATATCAACCTCATGTATTTCCTGATGTGATGTGAGAAGACATCACCTTTGCATGATCCTTCTTAACAATGCATAGCCTGAGTCTATTCGTGAGAAAACATCAGACACTCTACGATGAAAAACATTCTAAAAAGTAACTACTTTAAAAAAGTGTTATGGTCATTAAAAACTCTATGATAAACTTTGAGTTAATTTTGTATCTGGTGCAATTAAAGGAAGAGTCAGTATTTATTTTTCCTTATAGGTCAACCAATTGTTCCAGTGCATTGAAGGGCTAGCATTTCATCATCGAATTGCTTTGTACTTATGTTGAAAATAAAATGGTGACGTGTATGTGGCTGTATTTCTGGACTCTACTTCATTCCATTAAACTCTTTATTTTTGGCCAATACCAGACAATGTAGACTACTGTAAATATATAATAATTCTTGAAATGAAAAGAATAGGATCTCTTAGTCTTTTTCTTTTGTAGGAATTGGTTTATCTCTTTTAGATTCTTTATAGTTCCATATATATTTTAGAATTAGCTGCTCTATTTCTTTTTCAAAAAAGTCTATTGTATTTTTTGTTGAATCTACAGATCAATTTAGAGAGAATTTGTAATATAACTTCCATCTAAGAAAATTGAAGAGAAAATTAAACACAAAGCAAATTGGCATGCTACCTTCCCATAGCTTTGACATTTCACAATTGAAAAAAATAATCATTAAGCTTCATTATGGCAGTGAGAAAAAGGTTTGTAAAAAGGAGGCAAGAATGAGTAAAATTATTTCACTGTAGGATTTGGGCCCAAAAGGAATTAGGAAACAATGAAGATATGCTGCTCAGAACCTGGCCATAAACCACATTTTTGCCTTTTGTCCCAAGGACTTCTCTTTTAAAATTTTTTGGCACATACTGGCTAATTCAAAAATCTGCAATAAAGTTTTTCTTTTTTCACATCGTTTTAACTGCATTGTGACATACACAGAGTCCAGCTCTTTGGAATCTCTTTACCAGCTCTTTTCAATTTCTTTAAGTAGTACTTCCAGGTTTATGCTATGTTTAACCTTCCCTGACTGTTCCTGTCTAAAGTTGGCCTTTTATTTCTATAATCACACTTCTATATTATCACAGTGTCCCATTATATTACTTATATGGCTAGAAATTATGTGTTCATCCATATTAGTTTAGTTAGTCCAATATATCTTTTCATTTAAACAAGAATGTTATATGCTTTCATGTTCATATATTTAATTGTAAAGACAGAAACAAAGCAGAAGTCAGATTAGTCTTCTTATTCTTGTCATAGTTTTTCATTTCTCTCCTTGGCAAACTATTTTTATGTTAATAGAAATAAATTAGAAGTGGCTGTCTGGAAGGCTGTACAGGCAAAGACTGAGAAACCACATCTCTAGTTAGTAGTTAAGTGATTTAAAAATGGCAAAATCAACAATATCTGACAGAGATCTGGGCAGAAGCTGCCAGTGTTTCAAACCTGCATTATACTATTGGTCCAAATGCAGGCCTATTCCTTTGCTAGTCCTCTCATTATAAACATGGTTCAAAAAGGATTTATGTTATTATCTTCGTCTAGGCTTATCATATCTATCTTATAGTTTATAGGAAAGTTCTAGTCATTGAATTTGGTTTCATATGATCATTTTTAATCACTGTATTTGCATTTCTATTTAAAACCAGGCTGATACAATCGCTCTCTCTCTTTCTCTCACTCTCATCATCCTCCCTCACTGCTACCCCTCCCAATTCACTGGTAATCAATATAATACTCTTCTATGAAATCAACTTTTTATAGGCCTATAATGGATAGACAAGTAAAAGACTGGTCTTTCAGAACAGATAGTTTGCAAAGTTTTTGGTGAAATAATTTGATTAACTTAAATGACACCCTACATTTGGAAAAGGATTATAATCTAAATATGAAATCTTTGAAACATGGGCCTTATTAGTCCTAATTATTTTATGTAAAAATATTTTGTAGTTTTAATTTGCATTATTTTCTTTTTTAATCAATTTTTATTTGTAAGTGACATAATCATTGCACATATTTGTTGGGTACAATATGATGTTTCAATGTATAATGATCAAATAAGACTAGTTACTATATTCATTACTTTAAATATTTATAATTTATTTGTGGTGATAATCAAAACCTTCTCCTTTAGCTATGTTCAAATATACGCTACATTATCATGTGCTATAGTCATCTTACTGTATAATAGAACACCAGAACTTATTCTTCCTGTCAAGCTATAACTTTGAATCTATTGACCATCTTCTCTCAATCCTCCCTCACTGCTACCCCTCCCAATTCTCTGGTAATCAATATAATACTCTTCTATGAAATCAACTTTTTTAGATTCCACAAATGCATGAGATCATGCAGTGTTTGTCTTTCTGTGTCTGACTTATTTCACTTAACATAATGTCCTCCAAGTTCATTCATGTTGCCTCCAGTGACATGATTTTATTCTGTTTTATGACGGAATAGTATTTCACTGTGTATGTATATTTTCCTCATTCAGTCATTAGTAGATGGGCATTTAGGTTTATATTTTTCTTGTCTATTGTGTATAGTGCTCCAATAAACATCGGAGTGCAGATATCAATTTGAAACACTGATTTCAATTCCTTTGGATATATACCCAGTAATGGGATTGCTGAGTTATATGGTAGTTCCATTTTTAGCTTTATGAGGAAATTCTATACTGTTTCACATAATGGTGGCACTGATTTCTATCCCAGCAACAGTGCATAAGAATTCCCCTTTCTCCACATCTTTGCCAGCTTTTGTAATTTTTTGTTTTGTTTTGTTTATTTTTTTATTATAATCATTCTAACTGGGGTGAGGTTATATTACATTTTGGCTTTGATTTCCATTTCCCTAATGATTAGTGACGTGTAATTTTTTTTCATGTAACTTTTGGCCATTTGCATGCCTTCATTTGAGAAATGTCTATTCAGTTCTTTTGCCCACTTTAAAATTAGGATTTCTTTTGCTGCTAAGAGTTCCTTATATATTCTGGATATTGTTTGTTGGATGCATAATTTGCAGATATTTCCCCCCATTCTGTAGGTTGTCTCTTCACTCTATTGATTTTTTCTTTGCTGTGCAGAGGATCTTAGTTTCGTGTAATCCCATCTGTATATTTTTTATTTTGTTGCCTGTGCTTTCAAGGCCTTACTCAAAATATTGTTGCTGTCCAATTTCTTGAAGCAATTCCCCTATGTTTTCTTTTACTAGTTTCATAGTTTCTGGTCTTATATTGAAGTCCTTAATCCATTTAGGGTTGATTTTTGCATAGGGTGAGAGAGAGGTATATAGTTTTATTTATTCTATCGCTTCTCGGCCTTTTGGCTAAGATCAAGTGTAGTTTTATTTATTCTATAAGTCAACACTCAGTTTTCCCAGTACTATTTATTGAAAAGACTGGCATTCCCTCAATGTGGATCCTTGGCACCTTTGCTAAAAATCCGTTTCCTGTAAATGGATGATTTCTGGGTTTTCTCTTTTGTTCTGTTAGTCTATATGTCTCTTTTTATGCCAGTACTATGTTGTGTTACTTACTATAGCTTTTCTGTATATTTTGGAGTTAGGTAATGTAATGTTTTCAGCTTTGCTCTCTTTGTTCAAGATTGCTTTGGCTCTCTGGAGTCTTTTGCATTTCTAGATAAATTTTGAAATATTTTTTCTATTTCTGTGAAGAATGTCATTGGTATTTTGATAAACATTGCACTGAATCTATAGACTGTTTTTGTAATATGAATATTTTGACAATATTAATTCTTCCAATCCATGAACATAGGATATCTTTTTTTTTGTTGTTCTTTTCAATTTCTTTCATCAATGTTTTATTGTTTTCATTGTAGAGCTCTTTCAGCTCCTTGGTTAAATTTATTCCTAGGTACTTTTTATAGCTATTGTAAATAAAATTGCTTTCTGGATTTCTTTTTCAGATAGTTTACTGTTGACAAATTCAAGTGCTACTGATTTTTCTATGTTGATTTTGAATAGAAATTTGTGTTGTTTCTAATAATTTTTTTTGGTGGAGTGTTTAGGGTTTTCTATACATTAATACATGTGAAAATGTTATCTGCACACAGGAACAATTTGACCTCCTCCATTCAATTTGAATGCCTTTTATTTATTTCTCCTGCCTAATTGTTCTTGCTAGAACTTCCAGTGTTATGTTGAATAAATATGGGATGAGTGGGCATTCTTGTTTTGTTCTAGATATTAGAGGAAAAGCTTTTCACTTTTCTCCATTCAATTTGATTTAGCTGTGGGTTTCTCACATAGGGCCTTTATTATGTTGAGGTATGTTCCTTCTATACTCAATTTGTTGACAGTGTTTTCATAAAGGTATATTTAATTTTATCAGATGCTCTTCCAGCACCTATTAAAATGATCACGTAGTTTTTGTTCTTGATTTTGTTAATGTGATTGTTTATTAATTTGCATATGTTGAATTTTTTCTGCATCTCTGAGATGAATACCATTTGATCACAGTGAGTGATTATTTTTAATGTGCTGTTGAATTGAGCTAGTATTTTGTTGAGGATTTTTTCATCTATGTTCATCATGAATACTGGACATTAGTTTCCTTTTTTGTTGTATCTTTGTCTGGTTTTGGTATCAGAGTAATATTGGCCTTGTAGAATAAGTTTAGAAGTCTTCCCTCCTTTCAATTTTTTGAAATAGTTTGAGTAGAATTGCTATTAGTTCTTCTTTAAATGGCTAGTAGAATTCAGCAGTGAAGCCCTCAAGTCTTGGGCTTTCTTTGATGGGACACTTTATTACTTCTTCATTCTCATTACTCATTGGCCTTCTCAAGTTTTTTATTTCTTCATGATTCAATCTTGGTAAGTTTTTGTGTCCAGGAATTTATCCATCTCTTCTAGGTTTTCTGATTTGTTGGGATGTACTTGTTTGTGGTAGTCACTTATTATCCTTTGTATTTCTGTGGTATCCATTGCAGTGTCTCCTTTTATATCTCTGATTTTATTTACTTGTATGTTCTCTCTTTTTTTCTTAGTCTAGCTAAAGGTTTGTCAGCATTCTTTATCTTTTCAAAAAAACAACAGCTCATTGTTTTGTTGATTTTTTATATTTTTGTCTCTATTTTGTTTGTGCTTTGATGTTTATTTCTTTTTTTCTAATTATTCAGATTTTGATTGTTCCTGTTTATCTAGTTCTTTGAGGTATAATATTAGGCTGCTTATGTGAGATCTTTGTATTTTTTTTGATGTAGGCTCTTGGAAATGAGGTTTACAGAATTCTGAAAACTTGATTAAATTGAACAAACTTTTAGCAGTAACAAAAGCCGGCTTAATGTGTATCTTGAAACTAATATTTCTTGTAACTGTTAGCTTCAAGAGATATCAGATATATCATTTCAAGAAGTCTGTTTCTATAAACTTCTCTCTTAGAACTGCTTGTTTTCCATGCATTTAACGTCACATGACTACTTCAATTAGTTTAAGAATTGACTGCAGATTTTCAATGTATTGTTAAAAGAAAATAGCCTGTCCTAAAGCAAAGATTTGTCATCAATATCCACACAAAAGTTTTTAGTGAATTACTAGATTCTAGGTGTAAATTCATTGTTATGCAATTTGAAAACTAAAAATAATACTATGATATAGTTCTTTAGTGGGCACAGTATAGCATTTAGTTAATACCTTCTGGATTCAAAAATATTTTATCAATCTGAACAGTTTCCCTGACAAGTAAATTATATGATAAAGAGGTCTATGGACAACGTAAGTGCTTTGACATATGTTATAATTCATCATTAAATCTTAGAAATTATTTTATATTTCTATTTAATGACTATTGCTCTATTTCATATAGTAATCATTAACTCTTATACATTATGTTATATCTATATTGTTAAAAAGACTTAAAAATTAAATGTATTTAAACACCCATAAAGAAACACATTACTGCAATTTATTACTATCCAAGGTAGTTTTGAATTAAATATTTCAATTCCAACATTGACAACTATGAAGGAGAATTGAGAGGTGCACTTCAATATTATGTTCTCTTACTATGAAAAATGTTGAAATACATCAGGAGTGAGATATCTTTGTTTACAACTCTAGCTGTTCTCTTATGCTTTGGTCATTCTTCCTGTCCCATTTGCTTTTCTTTTGACGTAACCTCAAAGAGTAGACTAATGATGCAAGTTCGTGAATGAAAAATAATACTACATTTAAATGCTTGTTCTTTTAGTACAAATTATTTAAAGCCAAATATATGGATTTGACTAGTTATTAAATCAAGATCTTGTGATAAGAACTTACCACATCTTTAAGTGGCACACTTTAATTGGCTTTTAACTATGTAGAAGTTCTTGGCATTTTATATTAATAGTAAAAACTAATTGGAAATAATGTTACCTAAATCATCCAAACAAAGCAGTTTTTAGCTAGCTGACCTGATTGCAGTTTTTCTCAATATCTCATTGAAGTACTCTTGAAGATATGGAGTAAGCGAACTGATAATCTGATAGAAAAGACTGAACAGAAAACCTAATGCCAGGTTCTGGTAAAACTCGACTATTATTATGAATAGATGGAAGGGTGTTCAGTGTAATCTAGCCACATTTGGTATATGATTTATTTTAGTTTTGCTTTATAAAGCAAAACAACTGATAAAAAGCAACGATATGATTTTTCATCCCTTCTTGCCAGAGTCTATACCTTATTTCAGAAATTTAGAGAACGAACAAAATGGAGAACTTGGCACTTATTTCTTCTACAACTCTTGGAGTTAGTTAGTTCATGAGGCAAAAAGAATCCTTGATTTCTTTCCTATTTCCCCAGATACCATCTCTCTGTATCTGGGCAGAGACTGCCACTCTCAGAAAATAACAGGAAATAAAAGACTTACAGTTAATGTCTGGAAAAATAGGGTAATACGTATGTTTTTTAAATAAAAAGTTTTAACCTGTTAGAAAAGAATGAAGGCAACAAAGACATTTTCAAATATGCAAACCCTGTTTTTAAAACTGAGATATAAGAAAAACAAATTTACTCTAAAAAGGGGAAATAATAGAAACAAGAATTATAAATAAGTCCTAAAATTTCATGCAGTTATCAAAAGCTACTTTTGTAAAAAAGACATATGTTGTATAAATCATACTATAATAATAATAATTTGGCCTTAGAATCCTAAAATGCAGTAAATAGGCATGGAAAGAATGAAACATTGCCCAATTTTCTTTATTAATAATGAGAAACAAAACATACCACTTAATCCTTGACTCTGAAATTAAATATTTTAAGCAATGAATCATTTTCAGACACTTAAAAAGATAACAGTGATATAATTTAAAAGAGACTATACCCTCTCAATTTTTAAAAAACATTAATCATATATAGCAGGAGAGCTAAAACAATAGAAAGCAAAAAATTCAAAGATATATATAAAATAAAAGAAATATATATAAATGGATTAAGCTTCCATATGAAAAATTTCTGACTAGATAATAATAATGAGAATAACTTCTAAATTTATTCAACTCACAAGATGCATACCTGAAACAAAATGACATAACACAGCAAATATTCAAAAAAGAAATAATTTCTATAACAGGTTTTTTTAAAAATGTCAAATGCAAATACTTCCTCGAAGGAAGGGCCTTGTGATTTCGAGTTTTGAATTGAGAAACCAAGGGATTACACCTCAGAAATAATAGTAACAAGAAATAAACTATCAATCAGTAAGAGAGAAGTTCAGGTACAGTCTTTTTAATCTCTGATTGAATTAAGCTGACTTGGTCCCCTAAATCCCTGGCACTAAAAATTTTAAATTGTAAAATTTTTTGTATACTTTTAATTAATTAATTAATTTTTGTTAGAGACAGGGTCTCACTATGTTTCTCAGGCTGCTCTCAAACTCCTGGACTCCAGTGATCCTGCTGCTTCAGCCTCCCAAAGTGGTGTTAAAACAGGCATGAGCCATTTGTATTGAGATAATTTTTACTTATATTTACCAGTGTGTATTCCCCCTTCTTATATTCATTCATTCATTCATTCATTCATTCATTCATTTATTATATATTTGGTTCTAGTAGATGATGGCGAAGACAATCATGAACAGTAAGCATACATTAATTTTATCATACTTATTAAACAATTAAATTAAAATCAATTATTGATTTTATTCACCATCATAGCCCATGTGATGAGCCCCGGAAGAAAAAGGTGGGGGGATGTAGAACTGGGTGCTATCAGCATCCAGAGGTAATATAAAACTTGAAAGTGAGCATGCTGGAAATGAGCATGCTGTTCCACAGGCAGAATGCAAAGTAAGGGAAGGGTTGGGTAATGTCTCTCCCAGTCAAAGAACAAATTCCTTCTTGAGTAACAAATCTAATTTCTAGATTGACTAGAGGGTGAAGCTAAATAATCTTTTTTAAAATAACCATCCAAGCCAGTTTGCTAATTTAACTTATTATCTGCGTTAAACAATTCATCCCACATCTGCGAGAGAGTGGCCAGAAAAAAATCAATTTCTTAATGAAAAGATTTTAATTTTCAAGGTAATTCCCTGTTAGTCCCTGCTGAGAAGCACATCCATTTTTTTGAAATTGCATATTGCTTTACAAAATATGACAGCTTTATTTCTAGATTTCAAATAGCTTATTTTGAACTTTAGAAATGATAAACTGCTACATTAGTGCCACCTTTAACAGGTTTACATTAATTGTGTTTTATGTGTGTAAACTGAAAATCTATTAATTTTGCCTTTCCTACTCACTTCTAGTAAACTTTCCATTGATAATGTGCCCTATTTGATTTTTTAAAAAGTGATACCAAAGCAGTTAAGTCAAATAAATGAAAGAAGAGTACAAAATATAATTCAAAATACTCATTCTATATCACGCTATCAGTTTATGTTTAGAAGTACATTACCCACTAGGGCCTGCTTGTTGAAGCAATTGTGGACTTTATGTTTGTTATTTGGTCATTAAAACTTCTGTCTAAGTACCTAGGGATCTGTTGGGAACAAAATTTGTCATTCTCATTTTCTTTAATGCTTTTTATTGTCTGTGAGAAAATATTGTATGGTCCATTGGGGTCCATTTGCAAAGGTTTCTTCCTTGAGCAAAGGAAGCTATTGCTGGTATCATTCACTCTAGAGATTTGTGAGTTGAAGAATGAAGTGTCAAAAGTGAAATTAAGACACAGAATAAACATGTGGTGAACTCTAGTAGTACCTGATCAATAGGAATCACAGCATGCTGTTAGATAATTTTTAAAAAATTTATTTGAAATGGACAAGTCCAGAGTCTTATATACTTAGGTTCCAGAGGCCCTAAATTTAAAGCTGAATGACTATTTTCTGTAGATATTGCAATAGCTTAATTTGCATTTCATTTAATATTGTTTCATTTCAAAACATCAAAGTTGATGAATTCTATTATAACATTCTATTATAATACTAATTGCTTGCTTATTAGGTATTCATAATCATTATTATGATGTCATGATGTATTTAAAGATACGCTAAGTAAAAACAAAGGAGAAAAGAATTTTGTGATATTAAATCAATTCTATCCTTACCAATTTGTTTAAAATAATTTATTTTGTAATAACAAAATTTATTATATAAATCTAACAGCATTGTTTCAGTGCTACCAATGTCCAGTTTCTTTTTACCATATTAACTAATTTTATGGCATTTTTTGTGTTTTTTCCTGAAGACCTTTTATAATATCTTTTAAAAATACTGTCTTTATATAAAAATGCATAAAATATTTAAAACTAGGTTTAAAACAGTCAAGATGATTAACGAGATAAGTAACTCATTAAAAGTAAAAGATAACAATGGCAGACTCGGGTAGTAACAATAAATTATTGAAGACTGTTAATGTTTGGGATTTTGTCTCTGCATAATTAGTCATTATCTCTGTCCAGACAGCAGTGTTTGTGAGCATTTCAGGCCAGATGGTACAACAAAGAATTTGAGGGGAAAAAAAAGCAAAGACAAAATCTTATCATTTCATTTATATTTTTTAACTTAATTCGAAGATGACAAATTCCAAACTATTAACAACTGATTGAATTTATCTGCTCTCTGTGGGGTGCCAAATTTTTTTTTCGTTACAACATAGTAGTAAAGTTAGGAAAAATGAAAGTATTTATGATTACCTTTCTTTTTTATATAAATTAAATTGTCACCTATAGACATATTAAGGTAATGTTTATTAATATGGATTTTAAATAAGTTTTAGGAATTTTGTCTCAATGCTTTATTCTGGTGTTTTTAACTAATGAAATGTAGATGTAAATAATGGCATAAAGTAAAAGGAATCTAGTTCTTTGACATTTCACTTGCCTTCTAGTCTAGGAAGAGAGCACTGAACTGAGACTCAGTTGACTACAGTTTTGCTCCTAAATCTACCACCGAATCAATCACCTATCTGTCAAGTAAATGATAAAATTATTCAACAAGATATATTAAATCTCCCTAAAATGCTGTAAAGATGATGCACTATGATATAAAAATTAAAGAGTCAAGGCTTTATTTAACATTTTAATTTTGATATTTATTATAAGATTATATTACAGATGTCTTCTTTCAATAAGCCACTGTGGTTTGTTTAAATATGAAATTAAATTTTGATAGTAAATAAAGTTTAAAATATATTAATGATAAAGTAAGTTTTAGAAGGCGAGATTTAAAAAAAAGTTTCTTTGTTATTAACTATTTTAAGGCTCTATGCAAAAATACATTCTTTGGTTTCCCAGTTCAAAGCTCAAGATCACCAAGTTCCCTCCTTACTGGAAGCACATCTGCATTTAATATTTGTTGTCATTGATTATATACATTCTTCTTTCTGAAATATTTACCATGTTGGGTCATTTTGTTTTAGGGATGCATCTTGTGAAGTAAATAGATTTAGAGATAATTATTATCATTATTGTTATCCAGCCAGATAGCTTTTTTGTAAGTAAGCTTTAAATAGATAATAAGTTAAGCTTCTACTTTAAATACATTTGTTTGATAAATATCATTGTAATTTTATTTAACATATTTTAAGGAAAGATAAATGCAAAGGCAAAATGATAAATTTAACTGAAACTTTAAGATTCTGAAGATGAAGTAATATAAAAACAGAAGCTGACACTATTGGCATAAATGTGCAGTGCTAATTAAGTTGTGGTCTACTGGTTCCCATATGGTTTGCTTGGCTGCCATGATCACTGTTCTGTTATCTCCAGGGCTTAAAAGGAGATATGAAAATAAGGGGAGGCCCATGTGCCCATGGCCTAATTAGAATTGGGCAGTTTGCCTAGGCCAGAATTGAGTACTTTACTTCTCCTTTCTATTTTCCTTATGTCAAATTATTTTAAATCTGTTTTGAGTGAAATAGCAAATGTTTCTTCTTCCAGCAAATATCTTTGCCTATTGGTAAAAATAATTGAACTCAAAAAATATTCATAAAGATCTATTATATATATATATATGTATACTGTGCATGATAAAAGAAAAACAACTACTGTAATATAGTCCCTGCTCTCAAGGAGGTTCTAATAAAGTAGGAAGGAAGCATAAGTATGTAAACAAATAACTATTGTAGATATACACTAAATTATAGTTGTTTTCACAGGGGGTATAGTCATGTTTGCCTAGGCAAATCAAGCAATGAATGGAATCATTTCAGTGAACATTTAATTCCACATCCATCCATTGTCTCTTGGGTGATAGATAAAGTGTTACTCATTGGTAATACACTCTCAGTATTTTCTAGATGTGAAAATGGCTAGAAAATGGTTGGAAAACAAATAAAAATGAGTTAGCGCCTAATTATTACTTGAGGATCAAATGGAAATGTTTTGTCTTCCCAACGCTGTTACATATTTAAAACTCTTCCATTTTGCCTGTGTGCAAATTATTGGCTCATACCTTGTTTCAGTCAGGAATTTCTGGAAATTTCTCCACTGTCTTTGGACATTGTGAAAGTATCTGAGACTATTAAAAAACATTCTTCTTGCAAGTTATTTAGTCTCCTGTCTAGAAGTACAAATGATAGTTTCTGTACTGAAAACTTTGTTAGGTAGGATATAGTTCCATGTTGTCCATTCTAGCCAATTTTTTTTCTCTAAAATCAAATTTGTTTACCTAATATAGAAATAGACTTGTATTTTAAGACTCTATTTATTTATATACCTGTAAATATTATGTTCCACTTTTATTTTCTTCCTTCAGAACTTCCTATTTATTTCTGTCAGAATCATCCTAATTTTGCCTAAATTTCTGTTATATTTTAATTTTAATGTCACACCTTCCCTGATCTCTTTCAATTTATATTTATCTCCTGTTTTCTTGTCATCTCTTCCCCAGTTTTTTGTATCTTTGCTTGGTGCTCTTGGAAGTAATATATTTATTGAATTTTATAACTTCCTGAAATTTTTGGCCAAAATTTTCATCTATTCCTTGGTATCCTGGATTGAATAATGTCCCTGAAAAATTCATGTCCACTCAGAATCTCAGAATGTGAGTTTACTGGGAAACGGGGTCTTTGTACATGTAATAAGTTAAATTAAAATGCGATTATATAGAACTAAGGTGGCCTCTACATGCAATGACCAGTATCCTTATAAGAAGGCTATGTGAATACATGGACACATCAAGAAAATCCACATGCGAATCAAGGCAGAAGTTGGAGTGATGCAGCTCCAAGCCAAGAAATGTGAAGAATTGACTGCAATCACCAGAAGCTAGGAAGAAATAAGGGAATATCTTTTTCCAGAAAGATATTGCACCCTGAAGAACCTTCCAATGGTGCATGGACCTGCCAACACCTTGATTTTGAACTTTTAGCCTCCAGATCTGTGAGAGAATACATTTTTTCTTTCTTAAGGCAATCACTTTCTGGAGATGTGTCATGGCAGCTCCTGGAAGCTAGTTTACTTGGTAATGTTTTGTAGTGAGTGTTCTTCATCTTCCACAACGAGATCTGTCTGTTAAAGAAGTGGCTTTTTTCTTTTTAATCCTAGAGGGCTAAGGGAATATTTGAGACTAACTGAAATATATGTGAATGATCTAGGGATGGATATATATATATGTGTGTGTGTGTGTGTGTGTGCATGTACTTGTGTGTGTATATGTGTGTGTACATAAACATTTGTTTAGCCATATCATAAACCAATGGAGATATGCAATTATAGTTTTACACACATTAAAAGTCTTTCTGCACTGATGTCATGGGGCTAGAATAGTGGTTTCAAATATGGCTTATGTTTGAAGCCATCCCCAGCCTATGCATCCATATTAAAACATTCTTGTGTTACTATACCTTAAGAAATACCTAAGGTTGGGTAATTTATAAAGAAAATAAATTTAATTGGCTCATTATTCTGCAGGTTGTACAGGCATGGCAACAGCCTCTGTTCCACTTCTGGGGAGGCCTCAGGGACCTTTTATTCATGGCAGAAGACAAAGTGGGAGGAGGTATGTCACGTGGTGAGAATTAGAGCAAAAAAGTAAGGGGAGAGATGTCACACACTTTTAAATAATCAGATCTCATGTGAACTCAGAGAGAGAACTCACTCATGTCAGGAGGACAGCACTAAGCCATTCATGAGGGATCCAATGATCCAATCCCATGACTCAAACACCTCATACCAGGTCTCCCCTCTAACATTGCAGATTACACTTAAATATGAGATCTGGAGGGAACAAACATCCAAATGACATTATTTCACCCCTGGCTCCCCAAGAAACATGTCCTTCTCACATTGCAAAATATAATCATCCATTTTTAATAGTTTCCCAAAGTTCTAACTAGTTCTAGCATCAACTCAATTGAAAGTTCAAAGTCCCAAGCCTCATCTGAGGATGAATTCCTTTCACCTATGAGCCTGTTATTTACTTCCAAGATACGATGGGAATATAGACACTGGGTATATATTCCCATCTTAAAAGGGAGACATTGGTCAAAAGAAATAGGCAACAGACCACACACAAGCCTGAAATCCAACAGAGTGATCATTAAATCTTAAAACTCCCAAATAATCACCTTTGACTTTATATTGTGTATCCAGGGCACACTGGTACAAGGGGTGAGCACTGAAGGACTCTAGGCACAATCTGCAAACTGCTGGTGGGTCTACTATTCTGGTGTCTGGAGGGAGGCAGGCCCATTCCCACAGCTTCACTAGGAAGTGCCCCAGTGGGGTCAATTTGTGGGGGCTCCAACACTGCATTTCCCCTTAGCATTGCCATAGTAGAGCTTCTCTCTGGAGATATATCCCTGTGGCAAGCTTCTACCTGGGCATCGAAGCATTCTCATAACATTGTTTGAAATCTAGGGGGAAGCTGCTAAGCTTCCTTTATGCTTTCATTTGGTACACATGCAGGTTTAAGACCATGTGGAAACCACCAGGGCTTGTGGCTTACACCTTCCAGAAGGGCAGCACAAGCTGTATATGGGTCCCTTTGAGCTAAGGCTGGAGCTGGAGAAGCCTAGATGTGGGGAGCAGTGTCTTGAAGCTGTTCAGGGCAGCGGGACCTTGGGCCTGGCTCCTGAAACCATTCTTTCCTCCTAGGCCTCTGGGCCTATGATGGGAGGGGGCTGCCTCAAAGATCTCTGAAGTGCCTTTAAGGCCTTTTCCCCCTTGTCTTAGATATTAGCATTTGGCTCCATTTTAGTCATGCAAATCTCTCTAGCAAGTGGTTGCTCTGCAGCATGCTTGAATTCTTCCCTTGAAAATTGGCGTTTCTTTTCTACTGCGTGGCTAGGCTGCAGATATTATAAACTTTAAGCTGTGCTTCCCTTTTAAATATAAGTTCCAACTTTAAGTAATTTCTTTGCTCTTGCATTGAATCATAGGCTGTTAGAAGCAACCAGGCCACATCTAAGGTTTGCTGCTTAGAAATTTCTTCCGCCAGGTACCCTAAGTTATCACTCTTAACTTCAAACTTCCACAGATCCCTAGAACATGGACACAATTAAGTTCTTTGTTAGGGTATAACAAGAGTGACCTTTGCTCTAGTTCCCTATAAAGTTTACACTTCCATCTGAAACCTCATCAGCCTGGCTTTCACTATCCACATCTCTATCAGCATTTTGGTCATAACCATTTAACCAGTCTCTAAGAAATTCTAAACTTTCCATCATCTTCCTGTCTTCTTCTGAGCCCTCCAAACTCTTCCAACCTCTGCCCATTACCCAGTTCCAAAGCTGTTTTCTCATTTTCAAGTACCTTTATAGCAATGTCCCACTCTTCACTACCAATTTTCTTTAATTATTATAAAGAAATACCTGAGACTGGGTAATTTATAAAGAGGTTTAATTGGCTGACCATTCTACAGGCTGTACAAGCATGGTGCCAAATCTGCTCTGCTCTGCTTCTGGGGAGGCCTCAGAGAGCTTTTAGTCACAGTGGAAAGCAAAGCAGGAGCAGGCACATCATATGGTGAGAGCAGGAGTAAGAGCGCAAGGGGGGAGGTGCCACACACTTGCAAGTGGCCAGATCTCACATAAACTCAAAGACAGAACTCACTCACTGTCATTAAGACAGCACTAAGCCATTCATAAGGGATCCAGCCCTATGACCGAATCACCTCCTAATAGGCTCCATCTCTAACATTAGAGATTACATTTAAACATGAGTTTCAGAGGGGACAGACATCCAAAATAAATCAGCATTCAATTACTCCTACCACATATATGGAATTTTGTTTTTGTGTCACAAAAGCCACAGTCTGGTTTGTGTCTAGGGCTTGAATTTATCCAGGCTAGTTTTTCTGTGTATAATTTTTCTCATTGGCTATGGATGATATTCAGAAAGACAAAAGATAATGTCAATCTAATACCATCACTTTCTCACAGGAAGTTTTTAATCTAATTACTTAAATGGAAATTCAATTTTGATGGTGGTCCAAAGTAAATTTGGCTCTAGTTAGTCTGTTAAGATATAGTTTGATATAGTGGGTTGAGCTATTAGGAACCAGAACCCAGTTGCAAGATATAAATCCTCACTCTGACTCTTCCTATATCTTTTATAAAGTTACTCAATTTTCCTTTGCCTCAATGTGCTCATATATAAAATTATAATAATAAGCAACTGTCTCGAGGTTGCTGAGAGCACAAAATGAGTTACCTCTGTGAAGTGCTCAAGATCAGAGCCTAATATATAGTAGGTGATGTTCACCATTTTTATTCTCCCACACGTGTAAATACTTTATTGCAACATGTCTTAAAATGTAGTTATTCAAAAGTATAGACTCCTGCATACTCTTTCAAAGTTTCAATTTTGTTGAAGATTTTTAAAAAATTGACATATTCTAGATGACTCAAATAGAAGTCAGTTGGTGATTTATCACTAATTTAATTATTGTTCATTTGTCATCAGTAATGAGCTATAGTGTTAAAAATGGGTTCCACTTTCAAAAATAAAATTCTTAATTTTTTTTCTGTAGAATATTTCCATTTAAAATTCTTTAGTTTATCTCTAAATTTCATGCAACAAAATTCTTTTAAATTCACAGAAGTTTCTTTATTATAAAAAGATCCTGGTGATAGATTCATATTCAGATAATAAGAGTTTAGAGAGTTTAGAGTTGAAATTATTGCTATGAGAGTTAAAACTATAGTCATAGGAAAATGAATATGTTTATTATTTAACCCTCCACCTAGTATAATTTTAATTCTTAACCAGATTTCCCTATCTTTTCAAATTATTACTATGTCACATTTAAAAAATGTAGTACCTTTTAGAATAACCTTCTATTATATTTTGGTGATGTTGTCCAAAGATAGGTTTGCTCAAGGTAGGCAAAAGAACTTATCCTTCCTTGGCAACCATCCCAATATTTGCAGACAATTGTCACACTTTAATTCTGTCCTTGTTGTCACTCAATAAAGTATACTTCTTTTAATTCCATTAAGATTAATCACGTTAATTCTTTATTTATTCATTCATTGTGCTGCTCTGAATCCCCATAATTTTTATGTTTTTATTAAAGATATATCCTGAAATGAAAAGCAAAGGGATAAATGCAGTTTTGTAAGTCAAATGACCCCCATGTTTTATGATTTTCTAGAGTAAAACAAAAATTCTTGTAAAGGCTAAGCTTGTGAATAGTTATTCCTGTGCTTTTAGAGAAGAATATATTTAGTGTTGGATCATAGGACTGTGTTGCATGTGTCTAATGCACCTATGTGTGTTAGTAAAATTGCCAGACTGGTTTTAAAATCACCAAGCTATTCTAGCACTGTGTAGGTAATTTCAAAACATTGAAAACAAATTCTATTTTGGAAATTTACTGGAAGAACAGTCATCAGTGTAACTTAATTTCTTACTGAAACTGAAGGGTGCTTTTACGCTTGGATACTTTCCATGACAGTATTTAAATTTAGTGTCTTTCTAGTGGAATTGACTCATCTCATTATCTGGGATCATCCATTCTGATATTTTGGACTTTTTTTTTTAACCATAAAATATCAACTTTAAGCTTCAAGACCTCTTAATATTAGATGGGAAAAAAACTAACTACTACAAAATGTCTTTGCAAAAAAAGTGAACTGCTATGTTGAAAAGGTGGTTCTCAACATGAAAAAAAGTTTGAGTAATACTGGTTAGTTTTTACTTGTTAGCCTCTGTATTAGTCCATTTTTACCCTTCTGATAAAGACATACCCAAGACTGGGCAATTTACAAAAGAAAGAGGTTTATTGGACTTACAGTTCTACATGGCTGGGGAGACCTCACAGTCATGGCAACAGGTGAAAGACACATCTCACTTGGGGGCAGACAAGAGAAGAAAACTTGTGCAGGGAAAATCCCCTTTATAAAACCATCAGATCTCATGAGACTTATTCACTATCATGAGAACAGTACAGGAAAGACATGCCCCTATGATTCAATTACTACCCACCGGGTTACTCCAACAACACATGAGAATCATGGGAGCTACAAGATGACATTTGAATGGGGGCATATAGCCGAACCATATCATTCTGCCCCTGGACCCTCCCAAATCTCATGTCTTCACATTTCAAAACCAATCATGCCTTCCCAATAGTCCCCCAAAGTCTTAACTCATTTCAGCAATAACTCAAAAGTCCACAGTCAAAAGTCTCATCCGAGACATGGCAAGTCCCTTCTACCTATGAGCCTGTAAAATCCAAAGCAAGTTAATTACTTCCTAGATACAATAGGGGTACAGGAATTGGGTAAATACAGCCATCCTGAATGGGAGAAATTGGCCAAAGTGGAGGGGCTACAGGCCCCCATGCAAGTCTGAAATCTAGCAGGTCAGTCAAATCTTAAAGCTCCAAAATGATCTCCTTTGAATCCATGTCTCATATCCGGGTCACACTGATGCAAGAGGTGGGTTCCCATGGTCTTGGTCAGCTCCACCCCTGTGGCTTTGCAGGGTACAGTCTCCTTCCCGGCTGCTTTCATGGGCTGGCGTTGAGTGTCTGTGGCTTTTCCAGGAACAGGGTGCAAGCTGTCAGTGGATCTGTCATTCTGGGGCCAGGAGGACAGTGGCCGTCTTCTCACAGCCACACTAGGCAGTGCCCCATTAGAGACTCTGTGTGGGGACTTCCACCCGACATTTTCCTTCTGTACTGCCTTAGCAGAGGTTCTCCATGACAATCTCATCTCCATCTGAGATGACCTCAGCCTGGATTTCATTGTCCATATCATTACCAGCATTTTTGTGCAAAGCCATTCAACCAGTCTCTAGGAAGTTCCAAACTTTCCCACATATTCCTGTCTTCTTCTGAGCCCCCCAAACTGTTCTAACCCCTGCCTGTTACCCAGTTCCGAAGTTGCTTTCACATTTTCAGGTATCTTTTCAGCAGTGCCCCACTCTACTGGTACCAATTTACAGTATTGGTACAGCAAACTTCTGCCTGGGCATCCAGGTGTTTCCATACATCTTCTGAAATCTAGACAGAGGTTCCCAAATCTCAGTTCTTGACTTCTATGCACTTGCAGGCTCAACACGACCTGGAAGTTGCCAAGGCTTGAGGCTTGCACCCTCTGAAACCACAGCCCAAGCTCTATTTTGGCTGCTTTCAGTACAGCTGGAGCGGCTGGAATGCAGGGCACCAAGTCCCTAGGCTGCACACAGCAACGGGAATGATGGGCCTGGCCCACAAAACCACTTTTTCCTCCTCAGCCTCTGGGTCTGTGATGGAAGGGGCTGCCACAACTGACATGCCCTGGAGACATTTTCCCTATTGTGTTGGTGATTAACTTTCAGTTCTTCATTATTTCTGCAAATTTCTGCAGCTGGGTTAAATTTCTCACTAAGGCACTAAGAATGATAGGAATGATAAGACATTAGTTTGGTAACAGCTTCTATTAGAGCAATATGAATTCTGCTAAAATTGAAGCAAGAAGAAAACATTAAATTTATATTGAAACTTGGATGGAAGTTTATGGGTACAATACCACAAATAAATAATCAGTTTACAAACTGATGACTCCTTTTAAGAAGGGACAAGACAATGCTGAAGGTGAAGCCCACAGCAGTAGGTCAACCATATCAATTTGCAAGGAAAAACTCATCTTATTCATGCCCTGATTGAAGAGGACCAACAATTAACAGCACAAACAGTAGCCAACACCATAGACATATCAATTGGTTCAGCTTACATGATTCTAACACATTAAAGTTGAGCAAACGTTCCACTAGATGAGTGTCAAAACTCTTGCACCCAAGTTGGCGGCAGACAAAAGCAGAGTTTTCATTAGAAAATTTAAACAAGTGAGATAAATATCCTGAAGCATTTCTTTGAAGAATGGTAACAGAAGAAGAAACATGGATTTATCAGTATAATCCTGAAGACAAAGCACAATCAAAACAATGGCTACCAAGATGTGAAAGTTGTTCAATCAAAGCAGAAGTGGGCCAGTCAAAAGCAAACGCCATAGCAACAGTTTTTTGAGATGCTCAAGGCATTTTGCTTGTTGACTTTCTGGAGGGCCAAAGGACAATAATGTGTACATATTATGAGAAAACCAAAGCTTTAGAAGAAAAATGCCTAGAAAAGTTTTACCAGAGAGTCCTTCTCTATCATGACAATGTTCCTGCTCATTCCTCTCATCAAACGAGGGCAATTTTATTGATTGTAAATCATTTGCATCCACCTTAAAGTCACCATTTGACTCCTTCTAGCTTCTTTTTGTTTCCTAATCTTAAAAAAATCTTTAAAGTCACCCCTTTTAATTCAGTTAATAAGGTAAAAATGATTGCCTTATCAAGGTTAAATTCCTAGAAAAAAATCCAATTTTTTTAAGGATGGACTAACTGGCTAATATTATTTTTTACAAAAGTGTCTTGACCTTGATAGAGCATGTGTTGAGAAGTAAAGTTTATATTTTTTATTTTCATCTTTTAATTCCATTTTTTTCACAAATTTTTGAAATCCCCCTAGATATCCCCTTTTACTCACTTAGATAGTCTATGATTGGACTTATCTATTTATCAATTTATTTTGCATTGCTCTTGAACTTCTATTGTCATTAAGTTGCTCTTGAGAGTGGAATAAACATATATAAAAAATAGGTTACTCATGATAATCATATATATTTACAAAACATTCCATTTAATTTTTTTCTTAAAAGCATTCTTAACACTTCCCACATATTTATCATTCTTAAAATTATAATAAAGTGTTTGTTTATATATTTAATAACTGATACCAAAGCTTTTGTATTGACATTCTTAATTGAATTTTAGTCTAACAAACGAAGATCCCAAATGACACTATTAATAGAAATATGATTAGTCCTTGTATAAATTAGAGTATAGGCTAAGAAGCTGCTACCAAAAAGGCTGCAAACACTGTAGCTTACATAAGAAAAAAGGCTATTTCTTTTCCACTTAACAGCTTTGGGTAGACAAGTTCTGTTTTAGTTGCCTGAGCTATCCAGGGACCCAAGCTTGTATGGAATGGAGGCTCTACCTTTTTTGCCATACACATGGCATCCTACACAGTGAATAAAGTAGCTGCTCCAGTTTCAGGCTCTGCACTGTTGAAGGAAGGACACCAGCACTATGACCACTTTCCAAAAGCAGATTGTAGTTTTATAGCCAGGTAGGCGAGCCATGATCATACTGCAGTATCAGTCTTCATAGCAGTCACTTGATTTTTGCCTGTATCCCCACCCACATCCCCAGCTCATTTATGTAGTCTCCTCATTTGCCACTTCCTCACTAATATCACATTCTAGCTATGAGGAGCAAATTATAATTCACAGATGTGCCCTATAATGTCTGTAATTTTCCTGTTTTTCCATGATGTTTTATATACCTCTAATTTCCTTTATTAGCTTCATTAACTACTTCTTAGTCTTAAATATACACATCTCTATGCCTTGTTCACAATATATTATATATCCCAATAATATTGTAAGCACCTCACAGGCAGCTACCATGAGTTACAGTCCCGGTTATGCTGTTTCTGAGATGTGTGACAGCAAGCAAGCTATTTAAACTTTCCATGCCTCAGTTTCCTCATGTAAAAGTGACCTAATTTTTGCTTCCTCAAGGAGTTTAGCTAAAGACTGAAATAATCTAGGCAAAGCTCTTAGAATACTTTCAGAAATCACATAAACAAATATTAACTATTAATTATTAACTAATGGTCAACAAACATTGACTATTAGTAATTCTTACTATGCCTTTATAAGCCCAAAATGTCTAGGTCCACCATATGATTGAAAAACATTTGATTACATTTGAAAATCCCCAACCAATATAGAGGTGCTTTAGAAATTCACAAAGGACACAATGTTGGTAATGTGACTGATGCCATACTTGAAAGAACTAGAAAGCAAAGTGATTGTGATGGTCTGAAAGGAGGGGATAAACCAGGACAAGGACAATACATTATTATTCTTTTTTAAATTTTTTAAACTTTTAAGTTCAGGCATACATGTGCAGGTTTGTTACATAGGTAAACTTGTTTCATGGGGGGTTGTTACACAGATTATTTCATCACCCAAGTATTAAGTCTAGTACCTATGAGGTATTTTTCCTGATCCTCTCCCTCCTCCCACCCTGTCCTTATGATAAGTCCCAGTGTGTGTTATTCCCTTCCGTGTATCCATGTGTTCTCATCATTTAGCTCCTACTTATAAGTGAGAATATGTAGTACTTATTTTCCATTACTGTGTTAATTTGCTAAGGATAATGTCCTCCAGCTCCGTTCGTGTCCCTGGAAAGGATGTGATCTCATTTTTATTTTTTTCTGGCTGCATAGTATTCCATGGTATATATATATCATATTTTCTTTATCCAGTCAATTGATAGGCATTTGGGTTGATTCGTGTCTTTGCTATTGTAAATAATGCTGCAATGAACATACATGTGCATATGTCTTTATAATAGAACAATTTATATTTTTTTGAATGTGTACCCCCAGTAATGGGATTTCTGGGTCAAATGGTATTTCTGTTTAGATGTCTCTGAGGAAATGTCACACTATCTTCCACAATGGCTAAACTAATTTATACTCCCACCAACGGGGTATAAGTAAGTGTTCTTTTTCTCCATTACCTTATCAGCATCTATTATTTTTTGACTTTTTAACAATAGCCATTCTGACTGCTATGAGATGATATCTCATTTTGGTTTTGATTAGCATTTCTCTACTGATCAGTGATATTGAGCTTTTTGCCATATGATTGTTGACCACATGTATTTCTTCTTTTGAAAAGTGTCTGTTCATGGCCTTTGCAAATGTTTTAATGAAGTTATTTGTTTTTTTTTGTTGTACATTTGTTTAAGTTGTTTATAGATGCTGGATATTAGATCTTCATTAGATGCATAGTTCGCAAACCTGTCTCCCATTCTGTAGGTTGACTGCCCACTCTGTTAATAGTTTCCTTTGTTGTGCAGAAGTGCTTGAGATCCCATTTGTCAAGTTTTGCTTTTGTTGCCACTGTTTTTGGTGTCTTTGTCATAAAATCTTTGCCCATTCCTGTGTCCTGAATGGTATTGCCTAGGTTGTCTTCCAGGGTTTTTATTGTTTGGGGTTTTACATTTAAGTCTTTATTCCATCTTGTGTTGACTTTTGAATATGGTGTAAGGAAGAAGTCCAGTTTCAATCTTCTGCAAATGGCTAGCTAGTTATCCGAGCACCATTTATTTAATAGGGAATCCTTTCCCCATTGCCTGTTTTTGGCAGATTTGCTAAGTATCAGATAGTTGTAGATGTGTGACCTTATTTCTGGGATCTTCTATTCTGTTCCATTGGTCTATATGACTGCTTTTGTACCTGTACAATGCTGTTTTGGTTACTGTAGTCTTGTAGTATAGTTTGAAGTCAGACAGCGTGACACATCCAGCTTTGTTCTTTTTGCTTAGTATTGCCTTGGCTATTCAGGCTCTTTTTGGTTCCACATAAGTTTTAAAATAGTGTTTTTCTAGTTCTGTGAAGAAATTTAATAATAGTTTCATAGAAATAGCATTAAATCTATAAATTGCTTTGGGCAGTATGCCATTTTAATGGTATTAATTCTACCTATTCGTGAGCATAGAATGTTTTTTCCATTTGTTTGTGTCATCTCTGATTTCTTTGAGCAGTGTTTTGTGGTTCTCCTCACAGAGATCTTTCTCTCTAGTTAACTGTATTCCTAGGTATTTTATTCTTTTTGTGGCAGTTGTGAATAGGATTATATTTCTGATTTGGTCTCGGCTTGACTGTTGTTGGTGTATAGAAATGCTAGTGATTTTTGCACACTGATTTTGTATCCTGAGACTTTACTGAAGTTGTTTATCAGCTTAAGAAGCTTTGGGGCTGAGACTATGGATCAGATATGGACAGATATAGGATTATGTCATCTGTAAACAGGGATAGTTTTACTTCCTCTCTTCCTATTTGGATGCCCTTTCTTTCTTTCTTTTGCCAAATTGCCCTGGCCAGAACTTCCAAGAATAGGACTGGTGAGAGAAGCCATTCTTGTTTTGTGCTGATGTTCAAGGGGAATGCTTCTAGCTTCAAGACAATATATTTTAGACCTTTTTATTCATCAATAGTGTTTTCATATCAAGTCTCAGGGATGCAACTTGTGGGCAAAAAAAGGAACGAGAATATGTGGGGAAGAGGGAGAGAAAGAGAGAAAGAGAGAGGAAAGGAAAGAGAAAGAAAGGAAGGAAGGAAGGAGAAAGGAAGATAGGAAGGAAGGGAAAAAGGAGGAAGGGAAGCAGAGAAAGGAAGAAGGGAAGGAGGGAGGGAAAGAAAGGAGGGCAGAAAGCAAAGAAGGAGGGAAAGGAGGAGGGAAGAAACCAAGGATGGAGAGAAGGAGAAGGGGAGGGATGGAGGAAAGAAGAAAAGAAGGAAAGAAGAAAGGAAACAAAGAAGGAATTGGTTAATGGGACCATCCCCAGATTTCCAGCATGGCTAGATACAGGTTCTAATGGAACATTGCCTTTGCAACCATCACTTTACCTTGCTATGTACCTTCTGGGTCGAGTTTGTTCCTACAGTCTCATCTAAGCTTCAAACTTGTATGACTTTTACAATTACCAATGCCAGTGGAAAGAAAATGCTTCTTTTTGAGAGTTTCAACAGTATTTCTAGCTCTGGGTCTCTCTGTCATGGGCTTTCTTCATGAGCCCATCCCTGAATCAATTGCTGTGTCTGAATCAATCCTTGTGAATTATCTCTGAATTAATCACTGAGTACAATAATTTGGCAAGGGCAGACATGCTGAATTAGAAATTGTACAACATAATTAAAACCCCCTAACATAATTTTCAAAACAAATAAGATCCAATTGCATGCATATATCGTATTTTTACTGTCATTACTATCATTACCCATTTATGTTGTTTTAAATTTTCAGTTATGTTGTTAACAAAATTGCATAGGAAGCATTTTTTTTAATGGTGTAGCTTTTCACTTAAGCCTATATCCCTAAAAGCTAGCATGTTAATCAAAGAATAGAAACACTTTTATAGGTCTTAATATTTATGGTTTGTGACCTATTCCTTTGTTCATTTATTACCAGTAAAGTTTTTCTCACTTGTAACGTTCTTTTAAAAATGTTAAACGTTGTTCTGCGATATGTGTTGCACCCTATTTTCTCTATTTTGTCATTTGCTTTTCAATTTTGCTTATGGTGGTTTTCTTGTAAAAAATGTTAAAAACTTTACATAGTCAAATTTATTAGTTTTTTTCTTTAGTACTTGCCTCTTGTATTATGCTTAGAAAGGCCATTTTCATGAAAACATATTCACAATAATTGATCTGTGTTTTTTCCCAATATGTTTATGGCTTCATTTAGTGTTTGCCTTTTTGATAATTTGGGATTCTTGTGAGAGAAAAGAACAATTATGCCAGCATAATTATCGTCATTCTTTCTCCATCAATTCAAAATGTCAGCTTTAGTGCTTGTATGCACACATATGCACATGCATGTGTACACACATCACACATGCATGCATACACACACACGTACAGTGGCTTCCCCATTCTCCTACTCCTTCTGAGGTTATCTTTAATTAGACATAGTGATGCAGCTGAATATTATATCCTTCTCAAACCAATGAAGTATTTGAAGGAAATGTTTTGCTTTCTTTCCCTCTTATATTTGCAATCTCTATGTTAAATATTCTGTAACTTTTGTCTATAACATTTTTGTTACTCAGTAATTTAACCATACAAATTGCTGTTTTGATTCCATAAACCTCAAAAAGGAAATAAATCTTCAGCAAAGTCCTTATATTTGCCACAGCTTTATTTTCATACATTTTTCTGTGTTCTGCATCTGCACTGTGGACTATGACTTTTAGAAAGTAAAAAGTCTTGTCACCTGTAATACTTATTTTTCTTATTGATAGAGTTACTTTGAGTTTTGCGTGTTCACCATTCCTTCATGTTTAACTAATTTCTGCAGCTGACTTTACCTTTTTTTGTTTTAAAAGCTTCATTGTGATATAATTAAAAGGCATTAACTGTCACATATATAAAGGTGATAATTTTTTAAATCTTACCACATGTATACATTTATGAAACCATCAGCACAACCAAGATAAAGTCCTTTTAATCACATCTGCCAAATTTTAGTTGTTTTGAATACAACATGAATGAATATATGTATATATATATGTGAATATATGTGTATATATATGTGAATATATATATGTATATATATGTGAATATATATATGTATATATATGTGAATATATATGTGTATATATATGTGAATATATATGTGTATATATATGTGAATATATATGTGTATATATATGTGAATATATATGTGTATATATGTGAATATATATGTGTATATATATGTGAATATATATGTGTATATATATGTGAATATATATATGTATATTTTCTTCTGAGTCCGGACGAGTTTTGGTTTCTGAGAGTCTTTGACACTTGTTAAAGAAGTTTAACCCATTCACTTTTTTCTCATAACAATATAACATATTTTACATTGCATTTCCATCTGTATGCTTTTATCTCCATTTTTAATTTTTGTAGGTACATGGTAGGTATATATATTTGTGAGGTATATGAAACATTTTGATATAGGCATACAGTATGTAATAATCATATCAGGGTAAATGGAATATCCATCACCTCAAACATTTATCCTTACTTTGTGTTACAAACAATCCAGTTAAACTTTTAGTTATTTTAAAATGTACAATAAATTATTGTTGTCTGTCGTCATGCTGTTTTGCTATCAAATACTAGATTTTATTCATTCAATCATTATATTCCTGTACCAATTAATCATTCCAACTTCTCTCCCCACCATTACCCTTCCCAGCCTTTGGTAACCATCATTCTATTCTGTATCTCCATGAGTTCAGTTGTCTTAATTTTTGGCTTTCACAAATAAGTGAGAACATGCAAAATTTGTCCTTCTGTGCCTGGCTTATTTCACTTGGTAACTTACAGTTTCATCTATGTTGTAAATGACAGGATCTCATTCTTTTTGATGGCTGAATAGTACGCCATTGTATATACGTGCCACGTTTACTATGAAGCTGCTAAAGGAAAACATTAGGAAAACTCGTAGGATGTTAGACTGGGCAAAGATTTCTTGAGTGACACCCCACAAGCACAGGTACATACCTACTAGTGGGATTGCTGGATCATATGGTAGTTCTATTTTTAAGTTTTGAGGAACTTCCAAACTGATCTCCATAGTGGTTGTACTGATTTACATTCCCATGAGCAGTATACAAGAGTTCCCTTTTCTCCACATCCCCACAAGCATTTGCTATTGGCTATCTTTTGGATAAAAGCCATCTTAACTGGGGCAAGATGATATTTTATTGTAGTTTTCATTTGCATTTATCTGATAATCCATGCTGTTAAGCACCTTTTCATATACCTGTTTGCAATTTGGATTTCTTCTTTTGATAAATGTCTATTGAGATCTTTTGCCCATCTTTTAATCAGATTATTAGATTTTATTTTACAGTTATTTGAGCTCCTTCTATATTCTTGTTATTAATCCCTTGACAGAAGGATTGTTTGCAAATATGTTCTCCCATTCTGTGGGTCATCTCTTCACTTTGTTGATTGTTCCCTTTGCTGTACAGAAGCTTTTTAACTTAATGTGATCCCATTTGTCCATTTTTGCTTTGGTTTCCTGTGCTTATGCGGCATTACTTAAGAAATCTTTGCCCAGTCCAACGTCCAAGGGAGTTTTCCCAAAGTTTTCCTTTAGTAGATTTATATTTTGAGATCTTAAAGACTTTAGTCTATTTTGATTTGATTTTTGTATATGGTGAGGGATAAAGGTTTAGTTTTATTCTTTGGCATATTAATATCCAATTTTCCCAGCACCATTTATTAAAGAGTCTGTCCTTTCCCCAATATGTGTTCTTGGCACCTTTGTCAAAAATGAATTCACTGTAGATGTATAGATTTATCTCTAGGTCCTGTATTCTGTTCCACTGATCTATGTTTCTGTTTTTATGACAGTACCATGCTGTTTTGGTTAGTATAACTCTATAGTATAATTTGAAGTCAGGCAATATGATGCTTCCAGTTTTGTTCTTTTTGCTCAGGATAACTTTGACTATTCTGGATCTCTTATGGTTCCACATAAAATTTTAGGGTTGCCTTTTGTATTTATTTGAAGAATGTCATTGATATTTTATTAGGAATTGCATTGAATCTGTAGATTGCTTTGGGAAGTATAGACATTTTAATAATATTGATTTACCTAAATTTTTTAAAATGTTAAAAAGAATAGACAGAAGTTTATCTTTAGAGTCCCTACTTTAGATTGTCAACTCCCTTGATATGATTCAAAATCTCCTTAATTGTAAAGGTTCTTAACAATTGGTCATATTGTCCTCAAGAACAGATTGAGGAACAGTGTAACATACTTTGCTTATGTTTGAATATGTTATATGTCCACCTTTCCTTAGTTTGTAAGACTAAAAGATTTCAAAAGGAAAATGATGGTAGTCTGGATATTATTGGAATTCATGCTGGTTTCTAGTGATCACATTTTTACTTACCTCCCAAACATCTCCTTAGAAATTAATTGTAGCTTTTGACCATGATCGACATTAGGCTCAACCTTCTGAAGTGTTCACAATTAATTTATCTTCTTTTAGGAAAATATACCCAATTGCTTATATTAAATTTTAAATGAAAAAAAGGAACTTTAATTATAATCTGTAAAATGTAAATAATATCAGCCTCATGTATTTTAGATATTCTTTGAAAGCTGGATTTTGGAACACTAAAGCTGAAATACAATTATCATGTTTTCAGCACATATTGTATATTGTAGAAATGTATCCAAATTCAACAAAGATTTCTAGCTAAATCTACAATTTTTAATATTTTGTGGATGTAGACTTACTTCATTTTATCAGAATTTCGTGTTAATAATTTTTGCTTTTCATAATCTAGAATTGCTTAATTTTTAATGATAAAATTTTCAGTGTGATTAATAGCACTCATGGAAAATTGTTTGAAGGATGTACTTTCTATTTTTTATTTTTCAATTTTCAAGTGTATCTTTTTTAGTCCATGGCACCATTAGGATGCCATGTACTTGAAAATCATAGGCTTTCAATAGCGCTTACATTGCATTGTGCTCTTACATTATGAATATTATAAAGAAAAGCTTTACATGATTGTTTATCATACTTATGGTTGCAATTTGGTAATAATGTTGTCCCTTACCAATGCATTCTCCCTCAATTCACACCAACAGGAAAATATGAGCTTTGTTGGGAAATGTTTCGTTTGTAAAGTCTTACAAACACTGCAGAATCTTATAACTAGTCTTGAATATTTGTTAACAATATACATGGCTTTATGTCACAAACTTTGTGCAGGAAATGATGCTTTAATTGATCTAAATTGTTTATTTTCATTTTCTTTTTTTTTTTTTTTGAGACAAAGTCTCACCCCATCGCCCAGGCTGGAGTGCAGTGGTGCAATCTTGGCTCACTGCAACCTCCGCCTCCCAGGTTCAAGTGATTCTCCTGCCTCAGCCTCCCGAGTAGCTGGGACTACAAATGCATACCACCACGCTCAGATAATATTCGTATTTTTTAATAGAGACAGGGTTTCCTTGTGTTGGCCAGGCAGGTCTCAAACTCCTGACCCTGTGATCCACCTGCCTTGGCCTCCCAAAGTGCAGGGATTACAGGCGTGAGCCACCACACCCGGCTATTCTCATTTTTATTTTGACTCAATTTCTGTGATCATTCCTTTTTTAAATCCTGTTTTACTTAGTATACTACTTCAATCTACCTCAAATTATTGAAGTAGAGAAGAAATAGATGGATAGATAGATAGATACATAGAATTATTTTTGTTAGCTTCTAAGACCACTTAGTAAAGTCTCCATGTATACAGAAAAAGCCAAGTGAAGATACAAGCACCTACAGGTCCATAGCTTGGAAAGGGGAAATAAAATGAAAGGACAAAGAAAGAGGTTCTAGGATTTAGGCACCAAGTTGAAGGTCTGTATAATGGGCATATCTTGAATAAAATGTATAAACCAATTACCATGGCTTTGTAGCATATTCACATATTGACACGGTGTCAGTACAAGAATTGTGAAATTGTATTTGATTTAGCCATTTACTTTATTTCCATAGGCATGCCACTCTCAAATAAGGAGATAACTAAGTGGAATTAATAGCAGGTAGAATTTCCAATATGCCTCAAATCTGATTCTTTAACACTTCTCTGTTTCTGTTTTAATAATGATAGCTATCAGAATGTTTTGTTACTCAAGAGCTTCCCGATTTGTTTGTTTTTTAACATTTCAAATGCCCTGCTCAAAATAAACCTGCTAAATAAGCTAAACCTGAACACCATCTGGGTCTTAGATATGGATTCTCAATCAAATGACTGTCACTTAATTATTGTACTGCTTGAACAAATTAGTGTCTCAAAAGGAATATGTGAAAATGACACTGTTTCCTTTAACTGTTTTATTTTCTCTTTTCTGTTATTTCTCAGTTTTAATTGTTGGATATTACAAAGATGCATTTTGATAGATTATACTCTCACTACATTAAGTGTATTGTATTTCTGTAAAGACATATTTGGAAATAATGGAACTAAGCCTCCTAATTATGGAAAAAATTAGGTTTTTAAAATATCAATTAATTTTAACTATTTTTGTAAAGTGTCATATCATATTAGCTGCTTGGAAATAAAGATAGTAGATCAGTTCTTTAGGCAGTTTGGTTTTACTATAACAAGTCTTTCTCCCTCACATTGTGGAAGACACTAAACCCTCTAGTGTATGCTAACGTGTGTTTTGTTAGCCCTGGATGCCCGCAAGAGTCATTATATTCAGTAACTGAAGTCTCACACACCCTTGCTCCTATTTACTTCACATGTACCACAGATGGAGTAAATGGGCCTGCAATTCCTCGGGGTTTTAAAAAATTCACTGTTGTAGTTTAGAAATTGTGGCTGCACCATTGACTTTCTCCTATAACAGCCTGGTTCAGTGTGGCATCCTAGATGTAAAGCCTGAATAGATTAAACTCATAGCTTTACTTAAAATCTCTTTATGGACTGTTAATCACCAAAGCAGATAATATAATGGATTGCAAATATTTACTAGGCTTGCACTTCTATATACAGCTGTGCCTAGATAATTTAATCAAGGTTTGCAAGGCAATTTATCCCGAAGAGATTGGTAATTCTGAATTTAAATAAGGAAAAGTAAAACAGAAAAGTATTTTGCATTACAGTGGTTTTGATTCTTGGCCATTAAATAAAAGGGTTTCCATTTATGACATAACAAGTGAAAACCATAAAAACAGACTTAATGTTATCCATTAACCATATACAATTGCATGCTTAGATTTAAAGAAAAAGTACATGTCTACATAAATGTTCACTGAAACTTTTTTTATGTGAAAGCAGAAAGTTGACAATTCCATTCGGAGGAAAGAAAAGTAGAAGAAAATGAATACAAATCTTATGGAAATTAATGTCATAGTTTCGTTGATGATGTTTTACTTGGCTGATGAACCAAGTATTCATTTCAAATGCACATAACATGTACCATATTAAACTAATAAAAACTATTCTCACAGATAAGCTCCTTCTTCCCAAATTTATGTTGTTTTATTTAATATTTTTAAATGGCCTGATGAGAATCTTTATAAGAAGATATTTAGGCAACTGATATTGTGCTGATTTGTATTTTAACAAGTTGCTTCTTTATTCAGTCATTATCTGTTTTGAAAACACATAGCCTGAAACGCAAACCAGCTGTGAAAGTGAATCCTGCAGGAAAACCCTGATCAGGAAACAAAAGGCATTAACAATAAGTCACATGTAAAAACATTTACTGGTGGTGATGATTAAAATTAGTTCTGTAGGGAGAAGATTATTTTCGTGAAAACTCATTAAGATAAAATCAGTGTTCGGAAAACAGTTGTTAGAATAAACTCCAATCCCTTTACAGAGGCAAAGAAACTTTGTACTTGGAAAGAAAAAAATCCATGTGACTTTTATGATGAAAAGCTAAATGGTTGGGAACTAGACAGTGTCAGTGTAGGTTCAAATATTAAAGGAAAATAAATTTAAAAGCATACAAACTGCTATAGCAGCCTTATGAGAAATAGGGTAAATATTTAATGACTATTTCTCTATCTGTAGAGGGACCTAGGCACCAAGTCGAAGGTCCATATACTGGGCATATCTTGAATAAAATGTAGAAACCAATTACCACAACTTTGCAGCACATACAGCAATAAATGTGCCAAATCGATAAGAAAAATTCAGGTTAATTTGAGCTAATTATCTGTTCTTACATTCTAGCCATTTATTTAAAGTATACTGCAGAGAAATAGAGGTATAATAGCTATTTTACAAAGGTTCTTCACATGGAAAGAAAAAAGAGACTGTGTAATTTTGGCCCAGGGACACTCTGTTAAGGCTGTAAGCGATGAGATAATCATGGGAGTAGTGAAGCTTTTATGTCACTTCTTTCATGTGCCAGCATGTGGTGTAGTAAACCCATGGGATCACTGGTGTTGCCTACAAAATGAAGCCCCCAGGACATTTTTGGGGAGGGGTGGGAAACTATACGAGGGGCTATTGGCTGCTTCGTTAATATTCCTATACATTCATACCAAGCTTAATTTTATCACCTATAAATTTACTTGCCCTACCTACCTACCTAAATTGCAGTAGTACATGCAAGTAAATTATATGCACTACTGTTTAGAATAAACATGGAATAAAAAAGTAAATAGATATAAACTCAAAGCAGTTTAAAACCAGAATTTATTTTAAAGGTTAGTGTAAGAAAAAAATGAGTAAAGCCTCAAAATGTGAACAAACAAATAAACACTTGGGGAAGGGTAGAATATTTTCAAATATTGTATAATGTGAGTGAAACCATCTTTAGATTGTATAAATTTATTTCCATGACCTTGTAAAGCCTCAAAATGTGAACAAACAAACACTTAGGGAAGGATGGAATATTTTCAAATATTGTATAATGTGAGCGAAGCCGTTTTTAGATTGTATGAATGTATTTCCATGACCTTGTAAAGCAATCTTTATTCTAACATGATATTACTGTTTCAACCATGAATCCCAAATTCTTTTGGAGAATCACAAGTGCACATATTCTCTTGCACTTGTCTGTGTTTTCATTAGAGTCCTCAGATCATGTTTCCAATTATTCAGCTGGGAATGTACGTTAGCATAGATATTGGTAAGGAAACTAAACTTATATTTTTGTTTGCCCTCCGCTCATTGCTTTAATTCCAAAGTTTTAACGCCGATCTAACTTATCCATATATATTTAAATAGGGTAAAGACTATTTAAGATGGATATTTGGAACATTGTAACTTTTTTGTTAGCAGTTTTAACTGCACTTGACATTACCTCTGCCAAATTAATATTAAACTTTTTAAGTAGGAATAAGTGGGAAAAACTACATTTTAACACCAAAATAATTAAGAACCATGTCAAATCTTTCCTTCTTCTATTTAAGCTCATGAGAACTTTGTGTGTGTCTGTGTGAGTGTGTGTGTGTGTGTGTGTGTAGTCTACTGATTGCCTTTGAATTAAATCCTGTGTTAGTTTGTAATGCTGAGTAGACTGTTAAAAAAGGAACTAAAATAATCTTGACTAAGTATAGTCAGGAGTACAATCATTAGTATTCAGTTACACTGCATTTTTATTCTCAAGAATAAGAAAAAGGACAAAATCTTAAAGAGCATTGGATAATATGAACATTACCTTTCAACTATCAGTGATTGTAGGGAGTATTGTTAGATAGAATATAGATAAAAGTACCACTGACTTGCAATTCCTGTGAACTTTTCTGAGGATTAATGGGAAGTCATATTGATGAGGCATTGGAAAATAAACATATCAAATAAAGACAATGAAAGATAGTTGGCTTTCTTGCTGGACTGGACAATTGGTATCTAGGATTCTTTTTCAATGAGTAAATGAAAGAAAAAAAGAAAAATCATTACCTATAAAAAAAGATGGCCAGCCACAGTGGCTCATGCCTGTAATCCCAGCACTTTGGGAGGCCGAGGCTGGTGGATCACCTGAGGTCAGGAGTTTGAGACAAGCCTGGCCAACATAGGTGAAGCCCCATCTCTACTAAAAATACAAAAATTAGCTGGGCGTGGTGGCGGGCACCTGTAATCTCAGCTACTCAGGAGGCTGAAGCAGAAGAATTGTTGGAACCCAGGAGGCAGAGGTTGCAGTGAACCGAGATTGTACCATTGCACTCTAGCCCCAGCAACAACAGTGAGACTTTGTATCAAAAAAAAAAAGATATGTCAGGTTTGAAGGGAATCACCCTAAAAGGGTAGGATGGTTAGGATAATGTTCTAGAGGCTAAAGAGGAATGAATTTTTGTTAGATCCAGGCTCAACAAACAAAACCCAAACCACTGGAGTGTCTTTTTTGGTATAATTTATGATATTTGGGTATGGATTGGTGATATGGTTTGGCCATGTCCCCACACAAATCTTATCTTGAATTGTAGCTCCCATAAGCCCCACGTGTTGTGGCAGGGACCTGGTGGGAGGTAATTGAGTCATCAAGGAGGTTTTTCCCATGCTGTTCTCGTGATAGTGAATAAGTCTTACAAGATCTGGTGGTTTTATAAAGGGGAGTTCCCCTGCACACGCTGTCTTGCGTGCCATCATGTAAGATGTCTTTTGCTCTTCCTTCACCTTCTGCCATGATTGCGAGACCTTCCCAGCCATGTGGAAATGTGAGTCCGTTAAACCTTTTTCCTCTACAAATTACCCAGTCTCAAGTATGCCTTTATTAGCAGCATGAAAATAAAGTAATACAATTCAGTAATTAGATTATATCAGAGAATTATTATTTTCTAAAATGTGAAATGTTATACATAGAAGAATATCTTTATTTGTAGGTGTTGAATGCTTTAAGTATTCAGGGATGAAGTGCCTGCACCTTACCGTAAAATAATCCAACAAGAATAAAAAAACAAAAATATATATTGAGAGAAATGAGCAGACATGGTAAAATGTCAAAAATTATTGAATTGATTCTAGGTGGTGATTATATAAATGATCATTGTAATTTGTTCAACTTTTCTGTGTGATTAAAATTTTTATAATAAAAAATTGAATAAAATCTATAGACTTTGCATAGGAGCATAGGTGCCAACTGAAAGTGGTCTCAATGGCCAAAGCTAGAAAAATTTGAGAAGCAAAATAAAGAAAGTAATATTGGTTATAATCCAAAGTATAAAATAAATATCATGAAGTTATTTGTATTAATATTAATATAAATAAATGTTTGGATAATTTAATAACTGGGGGTACAAATAATTCATTCAGAAGAATTATAAATATTGTATGCAGATAGTCTGCCCCCAAGGAGGGAGGCATAACTCCCCAATTTTTAGGTAGGAGCTGTACATAGTGACCTCCTTCCAAAGGGTATAGTATGCAAGGGGGGAAAATGAAGAGAAACTTTTCCATGGAACCTGATAAACACTGCTTCAGACAGGTGACCAAGGTCAAATCAACAGTTATAAATCATGTTGATGATATGTACCCTTGATATTATGTAATAAAAATGGCCCTTGACCTCTGTGGTCTTCCTGCCAAGAAATCATAACCACACTGTTATCATGCGAAAAACATCAGACAAGTTCCAGTGGTGGGACAGCCTAAGAAATACCTGAACAGCAATCCTCAAAACTGTGAAGACCATCAAAAATAAAAACTGAGAAACTGCCACAGCCAAGAGAAGCATAAGGAGATATGAACACAAAATGTAAATGTGGCATGCCAAATAGATACAGAAAAACTACACTGGACCAGAAAAAGTACATTAGGGAAAAACTAAGGAAATCTGAAAAAATTAGGAACTTCCATTAATGATATATTAATATTGGTTCATTAATTATAACATATGTAACATACTGTATTAGTCTTTTCTCACACTACTATAAAGAACTACCTGAGACTGGGTAATTTAGGAAGAAAAGAGGTTTAACTAACTCGCAGTTCTGCAGGCTTAAAAGGAAGCATGACTGGGAGGCCTCAGAAAACTGACAATCATAGTGAAAGCTGAAGGAGAAGCAAAGACCTTCTTTACATGGTGGTAGGAGAGAAAGAGAGCAAGGAAGAAGTGCCACACACTTTTAAACCATCAGCTCTCATGAGAACTCACTCACTATCATGAGACAGCATGGGGGAAATCAGTTCCATAATCCAGTCACCTTCCATGAGGCCTCTCCTTTAATATATGGGGATTACAATTCAACATGAGATTTGTCTGCGGCCACAAATCCAAACCATATCATTCTGCCCCTGATCTCTCCCAAATCTCATGTCCTTCTCACATTTTAAAACAAAATCATGCCTTCCTAGCAGTCCCTCAAAGTTTTAATTCATTCCAGCATTAACACAAATGTCCAAGCCCGAAGTCTCATCTGAGACAAGGCTATTCCCTTCCACCTATAAACCTGTAAAATCAAAAACAAGTTAGTTACTTCAAAGATGCAATGACGGTACAGGCTTTGATAAATACTCCCATTCCAAAAGGGAGAAATTTGCCAAAACAAATCAGCTACAGGCCCTATGCAAGTACAAAAGCCAGCAGGGAAGTCATTAAAACTTAAAGCTCAAAAATAACCTTCTGTAACTCCATGTGTCACATCCAGGGCTTGCTGATGCAAGGACTGGGCTCCCAGGGCCATGGGCAGCTCTGGCTTTGTGACTCTTCAGGATACAGCCCACACAGCTGGTTTTGTAAGTTGGCATTGAGTTCCTGTGGTTTCTCCAGATGCATAGTGCAAGCTGTCAAAGGATCTACCATTCTGTGGTCTGGAGGATGGTGGCCCTCTTCTCACAGTTCCACTAGGAAGTGCCCCAGTGGGGACTTTGTGTAGGGATCCAACCACACATTCCCCTTCTTACGGGCCTGGTTGATGTTCTCCCTGAGGGCTCTGACCCTGCAGCAAACTTCTGCCTGGAAATCCAGGCATTTTCATACATCCTCTGAAATCTAGGCAGAAGTTACCAAACTTCAGCTATTGCCTTCTACACACAAGCAGGCCCAACACCACATGGAAACTGCCAAGGTAATATGGTTTGGCTCTGTGTCCTCACCCAAATCTCATCTTGAATTGTACTCCCATAATTCCCACATGTTATGGGAGGGACCCAGTGGGAGATAATTGAATCATGGAGGCTGGTCTTTCCTGAGCTGTTCTTGTGGTAGTGAATAAATCTCAGGAGATTTGATGGTTCTATAAGGGGCAGTTTCCCTGCACAAACTCTCTTTTTGCCTGCCAACATCCTTGCCTCCTGACATGATTGTGAGACCTCCCCAGCCACATGGAACCGTAGTCCATTAAACCTCTTTCTTTTGTAAATTGTCCAATCTAGGGTATGTCTTTTTCAGCAGCATGAAAATGGACAAATACACAGGCTTGGGGATACATCCCCTAAAGCAACAACTGGAGCTGTACCTTGTTCTATTTTAGCCATGGCTGGAGCTGGAGCAGCTGGGAGGCAAGGCACCATGTTCTGAGGCTGCAGCCCCCTGGGCCTGGCCCAGGAAACCGTTTTTCCGTGTTAGGCCTCTAGGCCTGTGATGGGGGGGACTGCTGTGAATGTCTCTGAAATGCCCTGGAGACATTTTCCCCATTGCCTTGGCTGTTGACATTTGACTCCTCTTTACTTACGCAAATTTCTGCAGCAGGCTTGAATTTTTCCCCAGAAAATGGGTTCTTCTTTTCTACCAGATGGCCAGACTACAAATTTTCCAAACTTTTATGCTCTGCTTCCCTTTTAAATATAAGTTCCAGTTTCAGATCACCTCTTTGTTTTTACATATCAGCATAAACTTTTAGAAACAGGCACATCTTGAATACTTTGCTGCTTAGAAATTTTTTCCACCAGATACCCTATATCATCTCTCTCAACTTCAAAGTTCCACAGATCTCTAGGGGGGGAGATGCTGCTAGTTTCTTTGCTAAAACATAGCAAGAGTGACCTTTACTCCAGATCCTCATCTCTGAGACTACCTCAACTTGGACTTCATTGTCTATATCACTCATCAGCATTTTGGTCAAAGCCATTCAACAAGTCTCTAGGGAGTTCCAAACTTTCCCACATCTTTCTATCTTCTGGGCTCTCAAAATCTCTCAGAAGTTTCAAATTCTCCCACATTTTACTGTCTTCTTCTGAGTCTTCTGAACTGTTCCAGACTCTGCTCATTACCCACTTCCAAGTAACTTCCACATTTTTGGGTATCTTTATAGCAGTACCCCACTTCTGGTACCAATTTTCTGTATTAGTCCATTCTCACACTGCTATAAAGAGCTACCTGGGACTGAATAATTTATGAGGAAAATAAGTTTAATGGACTCACAGTTCTGCAGGCTTAACAGGAAGCATGACTGGAAAGCCTCTGGAAAATTACAATCATGGCAGAAGGCAAAGGGGAAGAAAGGACCTTCTTGATATGGTGGCAGGAGAGAGAGACAGAGCAAGCAAGGAAGTGCCACACACTTTGAAACCATTAGGTCTCATGAGAACTCATTCACTACCATGAGGACAACATGGGGGAAATTTGCTCCCATGATTCAGTCACCTCCCACCAGGCCCCTCCTTTAACATGTGGGTATTACAGTTTCACATGAGATTTGGCTAGGACTACAAATCCAAACCATATCACATACTAATGTAAGATGTTAATATTAGGGAAAAATGGGTGTGGAATATACAAGAATGCTCTGTATTTTCTACTCAGTTTTTCTGCAAATCTAAAAACTGTTCTAAAAAATATAGTCTAAAAATGTACAGACAATAAACCAGTGGTTCGCTTGTGGGAATTTACCTTAAATTTACATGAATGTACATAGAAATGTTGATTTCAAAAGATTGGATATAAAATAAATAAGTAATTTAATAGACTATAGTGCAATTTTATTGTGCAGTAATCAAAAAGTATGTTATAGGTTAATATTAAAGCAAAGTAGAAGTACATAGGCTATTGTAGTGGGGAAAAAGGATTACCAAATTTGTATAGTATAATTCCAATTATCATACAAGATATCATTTTTTTAAATGATGGCTTCACAAATAACATACTTTTTTTTTTTTGAAACACAGTCTCACTCTGTCACCCAGACTGGAGTAGAGTGGCATGACGTTGGCTCATTGCAACCTCTGCCTCCTGGGTTCAAGCAATTCGCATGCCTCAGCCTCCTGAGTAGCTGGGATTACAGGTGTGCACCACCACACCTGTCTAATTTTGTTGTATTTTTAGTAGAGACAGGGTTTCACCATGTTGGCCAGGCTGGTCTTGAACTCCTGACATCAAGTGATCCACCTACCTTGGCCTCCCAAAGTGCTGGGGATTACATACAGACATGAGCCACTGTGCCTGGCCAGAAGTGATACTATTTTCTTCTGGTTTGTGCTCTTATATAATCTTGATCCTGGAGCATCAATTTGTATGTGGCTGGTATTAACAATTTTTTTTTAGATAGAGTCTCGCTTTGTTGCCAGGCTGGAGTGCTGTGGCACAATCTCAGCTCATTGCAAACTCCTCTTCCTGGGTTCAAGCGATTCTCCTGCCTCAGTCTCCCGAGTAGGTGGCACTACAGGCACCTGCCACCATGCCCAGCTAATTTTTGTATTTTTAGTAGAGATGGGGTTTCACCATGTTGGCCAGGATGTTCTCAATCTCTTGACCTCATGATCTGCCCGCCTCAGCCTCCTAAAGTGCTGGGATTATAAGCGTGAGCCACCGCACCTGGCCTACATTTTCTTTATTTGATGTGGATGACTGGTGTATTAGTCCATTCACATGCTGCTATGAAGAAATATCTGAGACTTGGTAATTTATAAAGGAAATTGACTCACAGTTCTACATGGCTGGAGAGGCCTCAGGAAACTTACAATCACAGAGGAAGAGGAAGCAAACATGTCCTTCTTCACATAGTGGTAGGAAAGAGAAGAAGTGCCAAGAAAAAGGTGGAAAAGCTTCTTCCCAAACTATCAGATCTTGTGATAACTCACTCACTATCATGAGAAGAGCATGAGGGTAACCATCCCATGATTCAATTACCTCCCACCGGGTCCCTCCCATGGCATGTGGGGATAATGGGAACTACTCTTTAAGATGAGATTTTGGTGGGTACACAGTCAAACCTTATCATTCTGCCCCTAGATCCTCCCACATCTCATGTCCTCACATTTCAAAACCAGCCATGCCCTTCAAGCAGTCCCCCAAAGTCTTAATTCATTCCCATACTAACTCAGAAGTCCAAGTTCAAAGTCTCATCTGAGACAAACCAAGTCCTTTCTGCCTATGAACCTGTAATATCAAAAGCAAGTTAGTTACTTTTTACATACAATGAGGGTACAGGCATTAGGTAAATACACCTGTTCCAAATGGGAGAAATTGGCCAAAATAAAGGGACTACAGGCTCTATGCAAGTCTGAAATTTAATAGGATAGTCATTAAACCTTACAGTTTCAAAATGATCTCATTTGACTCCATTTCTCATATCCAAGTCAAGCGGATGCAAGAGGTGGCCTCCCACGGCCTCGGAAAACTCTGCCTCTGTGGCTTTGCAGGGTATAGCCCCCTGTCACCACTACTTTTATGGTTGGTGCTGGCATTGAGTGTCTGTGGCTTTTCCAGGTGCATGGTGCAAGCTGTTGGTGGATCTACCATTCTGTGGTCTGGAGGATGGTGGCCTTCTCACAGCTTCACTAGGCAGTGCCCCAGTGGGGACTCTGTGTGGGGGCTCTGACCCTACATTTTCTTTCTGCATTGCCCTAGCAGAGGCCATGAGGTCTCCAACCCTGTAGCAAACATCTGCCTGGACATTCAGGTGTTTCCATACATCTTCTGAATTCTAGGCAGAGGTTCTCAAACCTCAATTCTTATCTTCTATGTACCCATGCTAACACCACAAGGAAGCTCCAAGGCTGGGGCTTACACCCTCTGAAGCAACAGCCTGAGCTGTACCTTGGCTCCTTTGTGACATGACTGGCATGGCTGGGACACAGTCTTGTGGCTGCACACAGCAGGGGGGTCTTGGACCACATCCAGGAAGTCATTTTTCCCTCCTAGGCCTCCGGGCCTGTGATGGGAGGAACTGCCTTGAAGGTCTCTGATACGCCTTGGAGACACTTTCCCCATTGTCTTGGTGATAAACATTTTGCTCCTTGTTATTTATGCAAATTTGTACAGCCAGCTTGAGTTTCTCCCCAGAAAATGGGGATTTCTTTTCTATCACATTGGTAGGCTACAAATTTTCCAAACTTTTATGCTCTGCTTCCTTTTGAACACTTTGCCACTTAGAAATTTCTTCTTCCAGGTACCCTAAATCATCTCTCTCAACTTCAAAGTTCCACAGATGTCTAGGGCAGGGGGAAAATGCTGCCAGTTTCTTTACTAAAGCATAGCAAGAGTGACCTTTACTCCAGTTCCTCATCTTTGTCTGAGACCAATTTGGCCTGGACTTCGTTGTTCATATCACTATTAGCATTTTGGTCAAAACCATTCAACAAGTCTTTAGGAAGTTCCAAAGTTTCCCACATCTTCCTGTCTACTGAGCCCTCTAAATCTCTAGGAAATTCTTAGCTTTCCCACATTTTCCTGTGCTCTTCTCAGTCCTCTGAAGTGTTCTATCCTCTGCCTGTTACCCGGTTCCAAAATCACTTCCACATTTTCGCGTATCCTTTAACAGTATCCCACTCAACCAGTATCAATTTATTGTGTTCTCACACCGCTATGAAGAAATACCTGAGACTGGGTAATTTATAAAGGAAAGAGGTTTAATTGACTCACAGTTCTGCAGGGCTAGGGAGGCCTCAGGAAACTTACAATCATGGTAGAAGGGGAAACAAACACATCCTTCTTCACATGGTGGCAGGAAGGAGAAGTGCTGAGCAAAAGACAGAAAAGCCCTTAATAAAGCCATCAGATCTGATGAGAACTCACTCACTATCATGCGAACAGCATGGGGGTAGCTGACCCCATGATTCAATGACTTCCCACTGGGTCCCTCCCACAGTATTTGGGGATTATGGGAACTGCAATTCAAGATGAGATTTGGATGGGGACACAGCCAAACCATATCAGCTGGCAAGAATGTTAACTTTTTTTAAAGTACATTGTTATATTTTGCAAAAATTTAAAAATAGATTTGGATTTTAATTGTGGTGTGTCATGATTTGTATTTCAAGTAATATTGTTTAAAATAATTGTGTTTTAATTTAATTTAAGCCACTTTTGATGCACCAACAAGTACAATTCAGATTTCTATAATCAATCAACAATTCCAGATTTAGTAATTAGCATGTGTAGAGTCATTGAAAATCATTTTTGTTAATGATCTTCAAATTGCTGCTAAATGTTCACTTTATTTGAAGGCTAACTCATCATTAAAGACCAATACAAATAAAATATTTCTCTGTGCTGTCAGTTAAAATCCAAACTAATATTAAATATTTACAATAGTTTCTCTAATATTTTGAGTCTATTTTTACATTATCTGAATCTAGAAAGATGTGTTTCCAGGTAATAAATTATTTTGCTTTTCCTTAATTAATTTGTAACCAGAGGTATAAACTCTTTCAAATATATTTACACAGACACACACATAAAAATTAGCAATTACTCTGTACCTAAATGTCTAGTATAATAATGTTAAATTTTACCATATTTTTTAAAAACTTAAAAATATTCCACAGGTACACTTAAAATGTTTATTTTCTAGCCCCCTGCATTCAGAAATATAAAAATAGCTTGAGGTTGATGTGTATCATGCCTGCCCAATTTTTAATCATTTTTGTAAGTATGTATGTAACTTTACATACCATTAATCAAGTAAATACTTTTGTGTTTTTAAAAATTTTTTGTAAGTGGAATAATTCTGTTTATTTGTGACTTCATCCAATATTATGCATTTGAGATGTAATCATGTTTGTCAACCTAGTTTAAATTAATTGAGGTGTATTAATATGTAAATACAGCATCATATTTTTATCCCTACTCCTTTAGATGAACAGAAAATTCATGGTCTCGTTTAATCTGGAAATATAATTAACACTGTTATTTTCTGAGGTAGTACTCAATGCATACTAGAGATAAGAAAACTGAAGCTTAAACCACTTAAGTAATTGGCCAATATTCCAGCTAGTGAGTGTTGAAGCCAAGATACTAACCATGTAGTGACACCAGATAACAAACACTTAACGACTAATTGCAATGTCTTTCTTTGCTGATAGTTTGGTAAATGAGGTTTGATAATATTGAAGTAATGGGCATTGCTAGTTTATGGATTTCAGAGGAGTAAAGAGAGAGAGAATTGACGGATATAACAGAGTAGTATGAGGAAAGCAAAGCAGAAGGCAATCAAAAATAAATTACAAATTCAATAACAAACTGAATTCTTTTCCTTATCCACAGTGTTTATTTCCTGATTGTTGACTTGTCAGTTGAACACTCAACATGAAAATCTAAATTCGACTCACTTCAGCAAATACACAGAGTACTTATTATGTGTCTCCTGGGAGCCGTGATACAGAATAATAAAAAGAACTCCCACTTTCTGAATTCACAGTTTAGCTGTGGAAACACATAACTAAAATTAAACAGTTCAGAAGCTAGACAGAGCATGACCCATTTATAGGGTGTTATGGGTCATATAACTCAGTCTAAAGATTAGGAAAGGACTCCTAAAGCTCCTAAAGTAGAAAAATTAATATGGACTGTATAGGACAAGTAAAGATAAGCTAGATTACAAAGGTGATAAGGATGTTTCCAGAAAGAGAAGGTATCATTAGCAAAGACAAGCAGGTCTGATATTAAACATAGCACTTGAGGGAACCCAGCCTCTTAAGTGCAGGGTTATGAGTGAGTGGGAGAGGTGGGAGATGGTGCTCTTGCAGTCAGAGGATAACATGTGGAAGGTTTTAGACACCCTATGAAAATGTTGAGATATTTTTCTGAACATAAAAGAGAATGGTGAGACATGGTTTACCTATCAGATGTTTGTCTTAAAAATACGGTTTTAGGCCGGGCGTGGTGGCTCACGCCTGTAATCCCAGCACTTTGGGAGGCGAGGCAAGCGGATCACGAAGTCAGGAGATCCAGACCATCCTGGCTAACACGGTGAAATTCCATCTCTACTAAAAACACAAAAAATTAGCCTGGCATGGTGGCGGGTTCCTGTAGTCCCAGCTACTCAGGAGGCTGAGGCAGGAGAATGGCATGAACCTGGGAGGCGGAGCTTGCAGTGAGCCGAGATCACGACACTGCACTCCAGCCTGGGCAACAGAGACAGACTCCTTCTCAAAAAATAAATAAATAAAATAAATCAATCAGTCAATAAAATGGTTTTAATAGAAGCATGCACCCCTATTGCAGAGAAGTGTTCTAAAGGCAAAAAGACCCATTTCTGTGGTTAGTGGGCCCAAAGCCAAGTTAATGGAAGTTGACTTGGTTAAGAAAGGGCAAACGTAAGAAATAGAGTATTGGCAGTTCCTATCCTAATTTACTGCACAGGGGAAATATAAACATAAACTTCTTGGAAATGCAGTTGTTTCTAATTCCAGAGTCTTTCGTTTTAGTATCTATACTGAGTACCAAAGCTATATATCCAGTTGCTCATTTATGTCATTCTCTCACATCTTATTTATACATGACCAAACTGGAATGTATATTCTTTCTCTCCAAACTGCTCTTTCTCCTGTATCACCTATCTTTGATGACATAGAGGGAAGTGAGTGTGATTGATATTCAGTAGTAGAGGCCATACCATTTTAAGAATAGATATCTTGTACCTGTAGTGTCTTATATACTGAAAGAAACTTGGCTTTATTTAAATTGTTTTCATGTAGATATGATATTGACAGAAATATTACTAGAAATGGAGATAGGAACATTGAGGTGGTAGCAGATATTCAATTTATTTCTCCTACCTAAAGGTTGGTGTCTATAAATACTACAAATAATCGTTAGTATAATGTAGACGTTTACTAACTTGTCTTGATAATGACAAAAGGGTTTCTGTGGAAATGTGGCTTAAAGATAGATCTCAATGCAATAGTTTCTTTCTAAAATGATTTTTCGAAGCTCATTAGCTAATTTAATAAAAGCTGTTCTGTAAAGATATATCAATAATTTAAAAACCTAGTTCTCATTTCAAACTTTAACTTTACATCAGACACATCAATAAAAATATATTTGACACAGACTAATGCAATTCTTTCTTTTCTTCCAAGGACTCTTTTTGTCTGTTCCTTATAAAGTATGTGTTACTAGTTAATTACTACTTAAGATTCTTTCTCTTTGATGGGGAGAATGTCTTTTATAATATATTCGTCTCTTACTAATAAACCTATTTCATAGTTTAAAATATGAAAGTATACTTTAAAAGTGAAAGGGAACCATGGATAGGATAAATGGTGTGAGGGTTAAAATGGACGATGGAAGGATGTTTTTATTAGATTAGAAATATTATATCTTACAACTGAAAATGCAAATTATGCTGTGCCATAATGTTCCTTTCAAGCACATAAGATAAAATTTGCATATCTAAATTGGATCAGACCAAATAGGTTTCCCTGATCTCTCTTCCTTGAGCAGCAATCAGCCTGAAACAGACTGTAGGCAATCCCAATAGTGAGTTTTTAAAGCCCATATTCAAGAATTTTCATGTATGTGTGAGTATGTGTATGTAGGTTTACATATATGCGTGTATAGATACATAGGCATAAACTTATTTATATCTGATTTAATTCCTTCAAGACTGATAAAATTTTCTATGTTCTTTTCATAATTATTTTCCATACATGTTTTTCATTTTCCTAGATCTTTCAAAATATTCTTTCTATCTAGTGTCCACATTGCTGGTTGATTTTTCAGAGTGTCATAAACATTTGAAACTTTGAGTTGTGGAGGAAATTATCTTTATGTATTAGTGAGATATGCTCTCTTTCATTCACCTTTAAGAAAATATCTGAAATATTTAATAAGGAAGAATAAATTATATTTTACTTGGATACTTGTTATCCAAAAGTATCCTAAATATTATTTTTTAAGTTCAAATTTTTATTCAAAATTTTTATAATTTTAGTCTCTTTATTCACGCAATTAAAATGTGCAAATAATCTACAATGGAATGTACTTAAATTTTTGTATTTACATATATAGTTGGTTTATTTAAATTATTTTCAGTGAAATAAAAATTATGGTTTCAAGAACTTGAATCTTGTTATGATTACCTTTAAATTTCTGAAAATTTAGATAAATGGATATAATATGGAAGGTTTTAGTTGTATTGGATAATCACATTATTATCACACTATTATCTGCACTTAAACAAGCATTCCAAATCAAACCATCTGATTCTAGATGCTTTTAATAAAAATCAGCACTAGATAATTGTGAGAATAAAAATAAGTCCAAGGTTTTAATAAGCCAAGAGTAGTCTCATGCCATTGAGTATTTTAAAAAATTGGAAATGTTTCTATTTTCTTATAAAAGATGTGCATCTGTTATATTTATATGTGGAAGACTATATGTTTCATTCAAATGTCATAGAATTATTCCTATGATGTTCATGTCTGATTATTCATAGATAAAGCATCCAGTTGGTAGAAAATCCATTTCGTAAATTTCTCATTTTATTTCAATTAGTCTTTTGTCAAATTTATTATTTATAATTTTATTGGTATTTTTATTTAAAATATCACTGATTAAGAGTGGATAGAGTATATTTCATTTTAAATAGTCTTGTTTTAATATACAAAGGGTAAGTTAATAAAAATTATTTCTTAAAATAATGTTTTGGTTTCCAGTAAAGCAATAATTTTATAATTAAAAAAAATCTTTCGGGCAGTAAAAACATGAAATGCAAGAATAGAGTAACAGAACTATTGTTCTTGTTTAGGACATAATTGAAACTGGACAAAACTGAACATTTTATTTCTCAATTGCCCTCACCAATGTTTTTGTACCGTAGCTTCTGTCATTTTTGGTTTTGCAGTAGTTCCCACTACTACCTATGTATCCTCAAGTCTCCTTGCTTTAGTTTCTACTTATACCTCTCTTCCATATAATGAAAGGACTTTATAGGAGTCTTTGTATAAACAAATGAGTCAATACTTGAAGATATTAATCCTTTGAAAGGAAAATATTCTAGACAAATGGAACTTTGACATCATATTTTATAGTTTTATATTCCAAGGGCAATAATAATCTTGGCCAGGACATATTTGTTGTATATTATTAATAACAAAGATATATAAGTTATATAGATAGATTAATTTTAGATAGATATATATTCATATTTATATATTGCCTAATTATATAGCATGTACTACTTAATTTTATATAAAATAAGCATATGTGATTTTAAAGATACATATGTATTTATATGTTTTCACATTTGTAAGTATATTGATATCTATTAAGTTGTTTCAGATTATTTAATTCACGTATTAACTTTTAACTGGATTGTAGCTTTTTGGGCACATGGAGTTCTCAAATTTTTCCACTTTCTTCAGCTCGGTTCTAAGTAATAAATGGTCAGTACTGCTGATTCATTGATTTTTTTGAAGAACTATGTAGGAACAAAATGAAATTGACAAAATTTAAAATCTTATGAAATCAACTCTTGCTGGAGTAAAATTTTGTAAATAATTTGGAAAATAATGTGGCAATATCTGATAAAGATGTGCATGCTCATGACTACATAGTAGTACTATATAGAAGTATTTAATAGAGAGAAATTATTGCATGTGTGCACAGGAAGTGTTTACAAAGATGTTAAAGTCGGGGTTGTTTTTAATAGCAAAATACTGGAATGAATCCAAATGGCTTGCCAAAAAATGTGTTAAGTAACATGTGTCATGTTTATTCAGTAGGTTTTAAAGTGAATAAACATTATTTGCTATCTATGTTAACACTGCTATGTCTTAAAATGTGACCTTGAGTGAAAAAGCAAGCTATCAAATTACGCATATACTCTGACATAACTTATATTAATTTGAAAACCCCAAAATACTTCATGTCACTGAGAGGTACTCACGTCTGTGTGTAAAAATATAACATATAGACTGGAAATTATAGTACTTAGGGTTTTGCAGAAGCATACCCTTAGACAAGGCTTTAAGTGCAGGTGGTTTATTTGGGAGGTGGTTTTAAGGAACAACAGTAGGGGAATAGGGAAATGAAAAAGGAAAAAAGCCAATAAAGCATGTGTTACCAAGTGTATCACAATGATAGGCAACTAGAATAAGTGCTACGTTGCTGGAGAACTCTGGAAGACTGTGTGAAACACATGCCTTTGAGATCTCACTTACGGGACCAGAGGCACCAGCTTTGATCAGTCACTAGTTAAGAGCTGCTGTGGGTGAGGAAGAGTGACTTATTTCTTGAGATTTTGGTGTTGCACATCGAGTTTGTGGACTGTAGTGGTTAAAGAGACACAGGTGCTGGCAGCTGTGAGTCAGAGCAGTGGTCAGTGGGGATATGGGAAGACCATAATACCTACTAAATTAATGATTGCACTTGCTGCTAGGGGCTAGTAGGTGGGAAAGGAATGAAACGAGGCAGGCCTGCAAAACAAATTCAAGTTATATGATTTTCTTTAATTTTTACTTAATAAAAATATTTGATGTAAATATGACAAAATTTTAATGATTTTCAGTTCTTGTTGCAGGTGCATAGGTGTTTATGATGGCACTTAAAAAACACTTTACTGGCCAGGCACGGTGGCTCACACCTGTAATCCCAGCTCTTTGGGAGGCCAAGGTGGGTGGATCACGATGTCAGGAGATTGAGACCATCCTGGTTAATATGGTGAAACCCCATCTCTACTAAATATACAAAAAATTAGCTGAGTGTGGTGGTGCACGCCTGTAGGCCCAGCTACTCGGGAGGCTGAGGCAGGAGAATCGCTTGAACCCAGGAGGCAGAGGTTGCAGTGAGCCCAGATCACGCCACTGGACTCCAGCCTGGCAATAGAGTGAGACTCCATCTCAAAAACAACAACAATAACAAAAAAAAACCACTTTCCTAAATTTGAAAATAAAATTTAAAAAAAGTGGAATAAGCACTGGTCCGGCACTGCTGGACTTTTTATTATTTGGCATGCAATGAAAGGCTGAGGGTAGAGATACAGATTTTGAACTCCTGGAGAGAAGATGTCATGCCATTTTGTTTACCAGGAAACTTACAGAGAATTTTGGTGGAAGTTTATAAAATGAATGACTAAATTATGGATTCTAGTTGACAAGGCCATTTCTGGATAGATATTCTAGACCAGCTATGAGTCATGCTTTTTGTCTTTAGCTACCATCAGTGTAATTGTGTCTAATTTCTCTAATGTACTTTGGTATTGACTGGGTGGGAAATCTGTTTATTCTTAATTGACCTTAATATCTAATACTGGCATCTAAAAAGGCAAGGTTTTGGATGATCACAGCCATCCTCCAGTACATGTGAATAACAAAGTTGCAGAAAATTTAGGAGGTCAGCTATCGAGGAGTCTTGATAGGTGTTGTGAAAGCTGATTATGCCAACTGGAGTCATTCATGTCATGCCCAGCTGAAATGGAGTCAGAAGGCCATGGTGAAGGGCAACCAGTTTCTATTCCAAGAACTCTTTTTGCAATTCAATTGAAAATCCTAACTATAACTTAAATGTTGCATTTTACCTAGTAACTGCTGCCACTCACCAATCAAAATGGATCAGGTCCTACCTGCATGACTCTGCAGGTGAAATTTTTCTGCTGAAACTACTTTTCAAACAAATTACATAACTTTCCTCTTTAACCCCATAAAGTCTCAGCCTTTCTCTTTGTTCTTTGGACACATGTAAGGGCTACACTGACTTGTGTCCCCCGAATTGCAATTCTAATTCCCACATATTATTCCCAAATAAACCCTTTACTTGGAGGTTTGTCTGTGTTTTTATTTAAGTTTGACAGCGTTTAGAGAGAGAACAGTGCATCTGTAAAGATGAGGTTTTCTTTCGTTTATTACTCTGAGAAGATCATCTTAAATGTGATTGTAAAGACTATAATCTCAGTCCCTGTACAGAATTGCTAAACAACAATATGGATATGTGTCTTCATCACCTTTATTTTTACTATTACAAAGGTAACGGTGCTGCCACACGTTCCCTCTGAATATCAGGAAACACACTGGGATATGTATGAGCCATTGGGCAAATGCATTCCGAAGCATAACCAGGAAATGTCCCAGCAACCTGTGAAACAACTTTAAAGTAACTCTTAGGCAAAATCCTGCTGCAGACGAACCAGTTCATGCTGTTTCGTGTATCACGAACTGAATTTTATCAACCTTACAGATAGATATTCTTCCATTTACCAAAAACGAAAACAATATTTTGTGAGTAATAATATACGGGGTTCCTTTGTTCTTTTGAAGGGAATAAGAACCGATAACACCAAAGTGAAAAGATAGAAAATACTAATACTTAAAATTATGTAGTTAACTATACTTCACAGAAAATATTGTTTGAACTAAAAACAAGACATGTTTGTTAAATGTCGTTTTCTCTTCTTTATGTAATTATAATGTGAAGAATTGTAGCTATTCTTTTTTTAGAATAGAAATAGCTTTGTGATAACAGCAACAGGAGTAATTTTAGAGTTGTAAAAATGTGCATTTCAAGATACTGTCCAAAAATAAAGTATGGCAAAATAAAATTTCAAAAATCTACAGAGCATATAGCATTTTTGTCATATATAATTTGCAGGTCTAAAACTTCATTCGTTGATTTGTTTAGATCCTAGACAACAAGACACTCTGGCAAAAGTAAAGGACCAAATACCAACCCCAGACTTACTACTCATCGACTTTTGCTTTAGGCAGCAAGTAATGGCAGCGTGTTTCAGATTCTGCTTCTGAAATGTGATGCCTCAATATCAACATTCTCCAACTGCCTATTGTGTAAGCTTTACCTAATTAATAACCGTGAGGAATTCTGAAACAAACACTGCAGTGTTTATCATGTACTCCTTTGCCTCAGTCTTTTAGTGTGGAAATAATGATCAGGGATGATTTATGTTTGTCAACCGATAAGTGCTTACTTCATTTCTCCCCATTTTTGGTATATTTGCAGCACATGATTTAAAGCTATCAAAGCACTAGAAAGTATAAACAGAAAATCTCTACAATGTAGATACTCAGACTTCATAATTTTCTTGTGTGTGCTTACATGGGTTATAAGTGGGAGTACCTATTATACAGCGTGGGGTATATCTCATACAGTTTTAGAGCCTAATAACACCCATTCCTCACAGAAGAAATTTTAGAAGAGAAGACAGTCTTGGCTGCTATGATTCAACAGCAAACAACAGACAAAGAGTCACAGAATCTTGTCAAATGAAAAGCTAAATTGTTTTTTAGGAGTTTATTGAGAAGAAATTTTATGACCTCTCGGTAAAATTTTCCATCAAAAATGAGTTCAATATTCAAAACATTTATTATTTTCCTTTAAGAAGACAACAATGTCTATCAAAATTGATGCCTGCCTGTGTTTTAAACCTAATAATTTTTATTCTCTCTCTCTTTTTAGACATCTTCTTTTCATCAATTCGTTATCATTTTGAGAGCTTTTGAGGACTTTTGTACTTGATAACAACTATTAACAGTTTCTTGGATTTAAAGGACTACTTAGTAAAGTGCCAGTTAGAAACTACAGGTTTTGTTTTTGTTTTTGTGTGTTTGTTTGTTTGTTTTTTAAGCTTCAGCTTACTTCTACTTTGGGGAGGTTTTCTTTTTTCTCAACTTTAATAAAACTCTCGTGTAATTTTTAATTTCAATTGCCATATTCCTAAGTTTCAGGTGTTATTTCATGTGTTCTGATTCTTCGTTTTTATAGCATCCTTGTCTTTATTTTCTGATTTCATCTTTTTCTGAGAATATTATTGATATTTTTTCTTTCATTATTTTATCTGATCCCCTCATTTTTTAAAAAACATGTGTATGTGTATGTCTTGGCGTCTGTCTTTAGTTTTAGAGGCTTTTCAACGAATTATGTATTGAGATTTGAGAAGGAAGTACTAAAAATCAAATTGGATACTCAATAAGCATAGGCAAAAGTTGTTCGTTCAAAATCTGTCTGTTCTTTTCTTTGGGGCTGGTGGGATTCCTCAGTCGAGTACTGTGGAATTTTCCTCTTTAAAAATATATCCCCTGCTTCCAGCATTCTGAGAGCTATATGAAAGGAAAGAATAGAGGGTTTCTAATTCAGTATGCAACTATCCATTCTGTCTACCCATTTCAGAAGAGTTCCTCACCTCCACACTCAGCTTTGTGTGGTGTCTCCATATCTCTCTGCCTTAACTTCTGAGAGTAACTTCAAGTTTCCTACAGAGGGGAGGAAGAGTAGTAGTAATCCGTTTCTGACTTTTTAAACTAGAAATAGAGTTCTGAAAATATGAAACATTTTCTATACATAGCATAGCAAGTTCAATGCACGTCTAACAAGTCAATATTTTAAATTACATTATTCAAATAAACATACAAGTAAACTTTAATTCAATGGTCAAAGACTGAGGGTATTGTTTTCCTTATCCCATGTTATGTTTATTATTTGTATGAGTGGACCTCATTTCACTAACTGTTTTGCAGAAATTATCACAAGACTTTTTAAAATGAAGACTCCTTTTCTAATCTGGAGAATTTTTTTCTAACTTTTCTAGAAGTGATTACTTATTCTGCTCCAGTTATTTGTGTTTTCTCCTCTGGAATGCTGATTATACCTATTTTGGCTCCATACCATCCAGCTCCCATCTTTATCATCACTTTGGTCATTGAATTTCAGTTAGGACCTTTCTCATAGCATTTTCCATATGATTCTTGCATTTGTCCTCTGGACCACACATTTTGTTTGTGCATAGTTAATTCTACTTACTGTTCCAATATGAATTTTTAATTATGCTATTATTTAATTTTACAGTTTTTCTTTCATTTTTAAATAGCTTTATTTCCCCATCATACAAATGGTATTTGCCTATTTGAGGACAAAATTCAAATGTCATTTCAGGACAAAAAATTAAAAAGAAATGTCTTTTATATCTTGCATATGAAATATTCAAGAGAAACCTCTGAAGGATTTGACAGAATTAAGGCTATATTGCCCTTTTAATCTTGATGACTATTGTCAACCTGAAAAAAAGTTTCTACCTTGCTAGGATTTCATGTATAGAGTGTGAGACGCAGACTTCTCAATAGCATTGTGTATAGTAGCATGTGGATACTCCTGAAACTGGGGGATAACGGCGGGGCTAACCATTTATGCAAGAGATGGAATAAGATAAGTTACTGTAGAATCTGAGAATGGTGCTTCTTCACCAGGAGGATTGCTGGACAGACAAACATGTAGGTACTCTATTAGATATTATTCAACATATTAATTTGGGCTAATATAATACATTAAAAATTGGCTGCTCATTACTATTTTAAATGTTATTTTTTAAAAGTTATGATTAAGATTAAACATTTTTTCATGTCTCTTGGCCAATCATATATCATTTTCAGTGAATTGCCTATCCATAAACTTTTACTTTCTAATAATATTTTTTAAATTTTTCTCTTAATATATTATAGGTTTTATATGTTAACAAGGAAAGTATAGCAAAAGCATTTTCCAATTTTTTGTCATATGATATTATTTTTGGTGAGTTATTTTATTTACTATTTGGGACAATTAATTATGAAGAAACCATCTGCCTTCTTCATGGCTTCTGAATATTTGGCTTTCTTATACAGGCTTCTTCACCCCGGATTTGTAAACATATTCTCCTACATTTTATTTTGATATTTGTACAATTTCACTTTTTTCACAATTGTCTCTTTGATGCATCTGTAATTTTTATTAAATTATGAGGAGAAATTCATCGTTCTTGTTTTGCAATGGATCACAGTTTGTCCAAACATTCCCTGTTTTCTTTATTTTTCCTTTACTAATTTGAAATGCCCCTATTTTCATGCTCTCAACTATTCCATAAACTTTGGTTTGTTTCAAGACTTCTATTCAATAACTTGTCTACAGCTCCACAGCTTTGCATAGCTCCAGTTGTGCCATTATTATGTTCTAATTGAAATGGTGTTTACCAAGTAGATTTAGATTCCTTCTTTATCACATTGACTGTTTTCACGAGTCTATATTTCTGTAGAAATGTTAGAATCCATTTGTTTGGTTTAGAAATATCCTTCTGCATATTTTACTACCACTTAATAACATGGATTAATGTAAAAAATTTTATGTATATAAAATGGATTAATGAACATATTAAATAATTTAGGGAAAATGAGCTGTTTACATTTAAATAGGTAAATGTTTTCCTTTAGTTATCTCCCTTTGGAGAATTCAAAAATTTTATATAGGTCTTATATACACTTATTAATTCCTAAGTATGTTTAGCCTGTCTCATTTATCAATTATAAATGGGAATTCAAACCTATTATTCTTAATTTTCAGAAAAGAGATTGATTTGTTTTAAACATTACATTTTCTGAATTTTTAAATTTATATAAAATATTTTTCTATTGATATCTTTGAGTTTCAGAGATAGATAATGTTGTAATTTTCAATTAGCAGTTATTTTTACTCCCTTTTCTAATATTTGTCCATCTTATTTCTTTCTCGTCTAACTACATGTACTCGTACTAATAGAATAATGTTAAATTCCATGGCTATAGTGGCATTTCTGTCTTGTTCAATAATTTAGTGAGAATACATTTGAATGTTTTATATAAGAAAAATATAACTACTTTGATATGATCATGATAGGAATCATGACTCATCATTTATAAAAATATTGATCTATTCTTATTTTATTTTTTTCATAAGAAATGTTATCAAATTTATTTTTAGTGTCTTATAATATTTACGAAGTATCTTCTTTTCCTGTGAATATGGGAAAATACATAGTATAAATCCAAATATCTAACCATCCTTGCATTCTGGGCATGATCCTAAATAATATTATTGTTTATTCTATTTCTCTATTATGTATCTGAATTAGCCAATATCTTATGTCAAAATTTTGCATTAATATTTATTAGTGAAATTAACTTGTGATTTTATTTTGTGGTTATATTTCAGTTATTATTGTATATCTTAGTATTGTGCTAGCTTCAATGAGACAAGATAAACCCCTACAACTTCAAATCACATTTTAATAACTCTATATGTGAATTATTAAATTTTAAATAAACTTATCAAAGAACTAAAATAATATGCATTATCTAAAGAATTTGAACAGAGTACAACATTTAAAAAAATTAAATAGCACAGTTCTTATAAAACTGAATAAAACATTCTCATTAAAAATGATGGCATTTGGGGACATGGCAGGCCAACACCATTTTTTCAGAGACCCTGTTGATGCCAGGCTTGGGAAAATTAAAGGCAAGACGACTTTGGCAAACATCAACATAGCTCTTTGCTATCCCCTCCCCCTCCTCATCCAGCATCACATCAGGATGTTCTCCTCGGTCAGGATGATTTGTCTATATTGCTTTATTTAAAACAAATTTATTTCCATGAGTCAAGTGTAATGTGTTGGGACAGTATGCTTCATAAATTTGTATGTTGATTTGTTTAATTTCAAATAGTGGAGAGATAGGCTACTTCACTAATATATAAAAAATAATGAGTTTGGTGATATTTACTATTTTATAGAGGATAAAATGATACTTATATCTTGCTATGCTTTATCCTTTCACTGGTGCACAATGAGATTAATCTTCTGTCACCACATATAAAAAAAGGCAATCCCTCTTTTATTGTCACTTAACTGCTTCTGCACAAAAGCCATCATCCTTTTATATGAAACCTCAATAATTTGTCACTGGTATCACCAATTCTAAGCTAGTGATTAAACTATTTCAACACCATGATATTCTTGGTAATTGCTGTCGTTTCCTAATTATATTCTCTTAAAAGGGTTTGATCCACTTTGAACTTCTCAAATAAAAGTGTTGCTAAGGCAACTAAATGTGATTTGCAACAAAAATGAACACTCACTGCAACAGGATATTTCAATGAACACTTCCTTTTTTTAAAACCTCCTTTGAATTCAAATCTGCTAAAGGAAATAAATACACCTTTGAACCTAATATAACCAACACAGGCAGTAATAGGATTTCATTAAAAAGGAAAAAATCTACAATGTTAAAGTTGAATACTTGACAAACAAAAAGGAAAGAGGGTTTACTTGAAAGGTACTAGTAGGCGAAAATGAGTTCTATGTCTCTACCTCACTGTGAAATATCAATTAATATTTTAAATAGTACAAAGTATAACATCTTGAACCTAATCTAAGTTATTTACTGAGCAAAATAATTTAGACACCTCCCTGGATACTCAGGGGTGTAAAGAACACACATAATTAGATAAATACTTTTTATAAAAAGTTGAGTAAAATTAAGCAATGTTCTTTGATAAACTATTTTACTCTTTGAATTTCATACTCTTTGAATTCAACTCTGTTTTTGTTAAGTTCTCTTTTATTGTTTTTTCAATAATCTTCAGGTAATTTTCATTACTTTCATTGCATTTGCTAACTGGGCTGGTATCTAGATTAACCAAGTGCAGCTTAGTAGAGCTCCTATCCTACAAGGTGAGTTTACATTTCAAAATTGTGCTCAGAGTTAACAATTCTGAAGATAAAACTCACATTCTAAAAAGTGCTAAACATCTTGATGACTTAAATAGTCTCCACGTGAGGATAATTTCTTAGGTCTTTAAAGCATTCCTCATGTGACAAGCAAATAATAGGATAACAGAAATCTGTTAACATACAGGATTAAAATTAGTGTTACAGAATGAAACAATTTGATGATTCTGGTTCCATCATCTGTTTTCCAGTAATGCCGTAGATTTAAATACAGACTACAAGTTTAAACCTTTTAAACTTTGTGTTTACCTAATTATTCCAGAGACTTTATTTATTTATTTATTTATTTATTTTTTGAGACTGAGTCTTGCTCTGTCGCCCAGGCTGGAGTGCAGTGGCGCAATCTGGGCTCACTGCAAGCTCCACCTCTCGGGTTCACGCTTTTCTCCTGCCTCAGCCTCCTGAGTAGCTGGGACTACAGGCACCCGCCACCATGCCTGGCTAATTTTTTTGTATTTTTAGTAGAGATGGGGTTTCACCGTGTCCAGAGACATTTTAGAGGAATAATTTATCTATAGCATCAGGGTCAAAGCAGTTGAGGGAATCCTGCAGGGAAGTAGATTTGTCAAACCATTGGTATCCGGAATGGTAAGAGGCTAAATGGGTCTGTGTAATTTAGCGAAGATGACAACTTAAGTTTCCTGCAGCCTTGTAGAGATATGAAAGTTAAGAGTCTAATTTCAGAGCAGTACGCGCTCATGACCTTTTTGTTGCACAGTGAACTCTGATTAACGCTTTCACCCAAGGTACTAAAATAATCATTAACTCAATCAGAATCTTAACTAAAATATAGACAATTGAATGAACTTCTTAATGCAGATTTTGCTGGTTTTAAAGATCGGCCTCCTAATTGGAAGAAATTATAATAGTTTCTCTGTTGTTGCTATTACCAAATGACTTCAATATAATTTGATTTGTGGGATTTAATTACCATATTCGTATTATCTCACTAAAAGAAGTATAGAAAAATCTGCTAATTAGTTTTCTAATAAATGTTCTATTAGACTAACAAAAGATCTTCAAAAGTTCAGGATGTATTGGGCAGGAAGGATAGACCACTATCATTCTGGTAGCCAAAGCCAACAATTACATTATTTTGCCCAAATTATGATTAGAAACAAATATTTGATAAATTATCCACATAAATAAATATTTTAATGGAAAGTAACAAATTAAATTAATCAATTAAAGTAAGTAAGTCTTCCATCCCTAGATTTCAAAAATAACATTCTTTGTGATAATCTCCGGGTCACTATCGTTATTAGAGAATTAAGATTCCAAAAATGTTAATTAAACACAAAGTAACCACTATACCCGAAGACCTGAGATAACTTGGGTATTCTGTGATTATCTTTGTTGAAACACAGACTTGGTGTTTTGCAAAGAAATCATTTGTTCTGCCTTAGTGAAGCTAATTATTCTCAGCATGCAGCCACTGTTTCAAATTGCAAAAGGCACATCAGCGTTTGCTGTATGTTGCAGGAATTAAAACCCAATCAAATGAGATAATGAAGTGCATACAAAGAATATGATCTCACTTTTGCAGTGCAATAAAAGTGAAAGCCATTTAAATAAATGTTGCAAAAAATCATAATTTACACAGAGAAAACATGCTGTAAAGCAAATGTTTACTATTTAAGTACTTACTGCTTAGACGTAAGCATTAGGTTTATTTATTATGTGGTTAAGATACTTCATTTTAATGACTGAAGAATATGGTGCTAACAGTCCAATATGAAGATTAATATAAAGCAGGTTTTTAAAAAAATTCATGGTAAACTAAGGAAATAGACTATATTGTGTTAGGGATAAACATATACACTTAACAGGAATTTCGTGAGAATGTATTAAGTAAATGGTTAAAATGAACCAGCATTGGTACTCCTCTGTACTTGTATAATCTAAAAGAATGAAATACATCAGTGCTCTTACTCATTACAAAAATTCTTTGCCAATGTCTGCCACAACTTATCACCCATTTAAAAATCTCTACTTATTTTTTTTTCTGCGAAACATGTTTTGTTTTACCTAAGGAGAAATAATCCATTAGTAGACCCCATGATTGCATAAGCTGGTGAAATATAATCGGATCTGGTTCTATGTTCCATTTTACTGAAGATGAATTTCTTATAATTTAAACCCATTGAGTTAGTATTTTTTTATTGTTTGCTTTCGGTTTTTTGTTTTCTTCCATGCTAGCCATTGTCAGTGGTGCTTCCTATTATCTACACCAATACCATCTTTCAAGTCACATGGGGTGAAATTAAGATGGATTACAGGTTTTGTCTTTTGCTTGTTATGGAAGAAACCATAGCAAGCTTCCCTTTCAGCTGCCAAAAATATACAGTCATCTCAGCAGCCCAGAATGTGAAAACAGCAGGATTCAAACATCAGCAATGACAACACAGAGAGCATGAAGTTTCTGCTCATTACACACTGTGGGGGCTGCCTATCTGGAGCAGTTTACTCTGCAAAGTATCGATCGAGGATAATGCTCATTATTAGTTATTTACATGCCAATGTGATATCCTGGGTATTAATACATTAATGGGCTTTTCTCTTGATTCTGTCTTCTTTCTTCATATTACATTTTATCTTTGTTTACAAATGTCAGTCACATGTATTGCATTGTCCTAGAGTGGAAGAATATGTTTGGCTAGCATGTAATGTTTTCAAGCTTAGTGTCATGTATTCATGAAGGCTCAGTGAATGATGCATGTTATATAAAAGTCTCCCTGTTTCCAGAATTGGACACAGTGTTTGGCACATAATAGATACTGTAAAAGTGTTTTCCATTGGTTGAATAAATGAGCAAATTTTCACTGAAGCCTTGATAGGGGAGACATAATAAGGATCATATACGAACTATGAAAAAATAAATGGATATTATAAACTTTTCCACAACCACTGGGTCAGAACTCAGTAAACACTGGGAAGAGCTCAGATCTAGATTTTAAAAATGCACAGTTTTGATGGTGTTACTCTTAAGTTAGTGTTAGATTCCTGTTTTTAATTTGAACTAAAAATTTAACAATTTTAGAATATTCAGACAGTTGCAAGATGTGGTTTCTCTCACTTTTCCCTTAGAAACACACATGTTTATAAGGAATTTTGACAACAGTCTCAACTCATTTACATTGAGCACTAACGACGATTTGGAAGTGAAATACGTTATGGATTAAGTAGTACTGCCTGCGAACAGTTTTGAAGAACTACTTTTATTCACATCCCTACTTAGCTGCTTATGTTCATCTCGTCTTAGCTGAGTCAAGTAACCTTAGATGGTGAGCTATTGTTCAGCCAACTTGGCATCTTTTAACCCGATATTCAACTTAGAAAGAAAAAAGTTGTTTTAAATACCTTTTACCCCTTTTTATCAACTTCTGAAATCTATTGCAACATGTTCTGTGCCTTATGAGCAAATGAAAGAAAAACTATTTTCTTTCTAAATTGCAAAACAGTATATTGTCATGTGCCAAGACAAGTTTGCATCTGTATCTCAAGGGGAAAAAACTTTTGGAAGTAGCAGATCTACCAGTAGCAATTAATTAGAAAGTTTTTCATGTTATTTTCAGTAACAGTCATGTATTAGCAGCTTGAGAAAATTACTAGCAATGGGTGCTGTCAACATAGGATTAGCACAATGGATGGAGTTAATTTACTAACATTTGCTTTTCTTCTCAAATTTTCATATCTTTATCTTATAATGAGGTTGGTTTTCATTGCCAAATGGTGAAGTCAGCATAAATACAGATTTTTAATTGAATTATAAAGCATAGAGTGTGAGCTGTAAGTGTATCTTAGTCCACAAGAATGAATACATCTTATACTTGTAAATGATAAGACTGGTCTCTTTTCACCACCCCATATGCAGAAATATAAGGAAGGCCAGTCTCCTAGAAGGCAAAGAAGAATCAATTTAAAATATTAGTAGCAAGCCTGCCAAAATTATTTGTCAATTTTTCTAGAATAAATATAACTTTTATACATTAAATTATATGCCAAAGGAAAGCTTTACTTTTTTAGTTCATTTATGGGTAATTATATATGCCAAGATGCATTACTCTCCTAGGAAAGTGTTGTCCTTGTATTCACCATATTTATCATGTCTGGAATAATGGGACACAGTTGTTTCTCTTCCTTTCTGATTAGTAAATCGAAAACCTTTTAAAATTTTAGGCATGTGAATTGTTGATTTAAATTATTTTCCTCTTTTCACAAGTATTTGTCTTTTACCTGTTGTGGACTTTGTACTCCTCTAAGCAAATTTAAATTAGGCAAATATTATGTTTATTATTTTTTTCAATAAAGACGTTCTTTACAGAATCACTGATTTTCAGAAGCTGTCCTCAGTTAAGACAACTCTATGTACAGAGAACTCAT